>NW_025899911.1:0-310310 GCF_022539505.1 Lolium rigidum | reverse complement strand
TAGTTTATAAAGTCGATGTCGGTTGGTTTTGTTCAATAAAGTGGTTGACACGAAATTTATTACGATTGAACTGAAATTAAAGTACAGTAGCTCCTCGGAGAAAAGTTTCCCGCCACATACATGGAATTAAAGTACGAGCTCAACTGAAAATTAATTAAGATACATCGCGTATTCGACCGTTCTAGTCATTCGGCTCATACTCGTGCCTAGCCCTATAGTACTCGCCACCGTAGTCGTCGTAGTCGCCGTCATCATCGTCGGCGGCATCGAGGTCGCGGTAGTCGAACCTCGACGGGAGAGCACGCGTGGGCTGGGACCGAGGGTAGCGCAGGCGGGGGCCACGGTAGGCCATGACGCCACGGAGAGTCCGGCCGCACCACCACAGCCGGCCGACGCGCCAGCCTCGTTGAAGTTCGAAGGAGGCGGGCCGCCCTCCTCGTGCACGGCGAGCGCCCTCTCACGCCGATTGATGAAGAAGCTTTCCCAAGTCTGGGCCGTAGTCGGGATGCCACCGGGGATTCCTCCGTCGCCTCGGCGTGAGCTCGAAGTAGTAGTGGTTCGTGATGGCCATCTCGCGCGCCACACCTAGAGGGACAGGAGGGACCGGTACCCCTCCGACGCTCAGCAACCAGCCGGTAGGGACGCGGTAGCCCGGCGGGCAGGGGGTAGTTCGACGCGCAAGCGCCTCCGCCTCCCGGGAGGGTTAGAGATACGATGGAAGCCATGTGACTCTGGTGATGAGGTTTGTAGATATGAGTCTAGATGTGATATGTAAATGGAGGCCAAGCCAACATATATATAGTGAAAAAATGGCGGAGGACGGAGGCGGGAAGCGATGGAAAGCGCGGGAAGAAAAATAGGCGGGAACGCAGGTGGCGCCAAAAACTGTCGGTGGGATAAGGACGTGTGGGTAACCTTTAGTCCTGGCTGGTGGGTACAACCGGGACTAAAGATCCTTTTTTGTTTCATCTAACAAAACTGCTCGGTGGGATAAGGACGTGTGGGTAACCTTTAGTCCCGCGCTGGTGGGTACAACCGGGACTAAAGATGTCGAGCGGGATAAGAACGCATGGGTGGACGCACCGCTCGATGAGATAAATCATGTAGCGCACGACGCCCGTCGAAGGAACAAGACAAAGTAGAAGAGGTGCCGTGCCTATAAAAGGAGCATCGATACGCCTTGCCAGCGTATCAACAAGCCAAGCGTAGTTTCATTCCCATGGATGAAGGGAAGGGTTGGGAAATCTCGTGGCGCAGCTTCTCGAAGATGTCGTTGGTGCACACGCCCTACGACATCTTCGGAAGCTGCTCTCGGAATTTTTCCCCGCAAGCCCCTAAACGACTACATCTCATCTAACGAGTGTTGGGGAAAGGGTTGGGAAGTCTCCGTGGCGCTGAGTTCTCGAAGATGTCGTTGGTGCACACGCCCTACGCGCATCTTCGTAAACCGCGCCTTGGAATTTTTTCCGCAAGCCCCCGAACGACTACATCTCATCTAACGAGTGTTGGGAAAAGGGTTGGGAATGCTCCGTGGCGCAGTTCTCGAAGATGTCGTTGGTGCACACGCCCTACGGCATCTTCGAAACCGCGCCTTGAAATTTTTTCCTCGCAAGCCCTCGAACGACTACATCTCATCTAACAGTTGTTGGGAAAAGGGTTGGGAAATCTCCCGTGGCGCATCTCCACTTTTCATATCTTACATACGCTTAAATGATTACACAAAAATAAATGGGAAATTGATTGCCATGTTGAGATACTCATTTGTGCCATGGAGCATCTTCATCATTTAATCTTCTTCGGCCTTAACCATGGAGCATCTTCATCATTTAACTTGATGCTTGGATCAATGTTCACTCGAAGGGTGGAATTTCATCAAACTTATTACAATCTTCTCGACATGTCCGTCTTGTCCTCCACTCCCACGATGTTTCTTTTTCCGTAAAGAACTATGTGGCGCTTTGGCTCATCGTTTGATGTATTTGTTTCCTTATGTTTCCTTTTTCTTGGTTTGCTAGACATATCCTTCACATAGAAAACCCGGGCCACATCCTTGGCTAGGACGAATGGTTCGTCTCTATACCCAAGATTGTTGAGATCCACCGTTGTCATTCCATACAACTTGTCTACCCGAACCCCACCTCCTGTTTTGTTGACCCATTTGCACCTAAACAAAGGGACCTTAAAAGAAGGTCCATACTCAAGTTCCCATATATCCTCTATGTAACCATAATATGTGTCATTTGGGCCTTCATTCATTATTGCATCAAAGCGGACACCACTTGTTTTGGTTGGTGCTCTTTTATCTTGGGCGATCGTGTAAAATGTATTCCCATTTATCTCGTACCCTTGGAAAGTCACTACGGCCGAAGATGGTGTCCGGGCCGCAAGTACAGCCTGATCTTCAATATCTTCGTTATTCGGAGAGATGTTTTTGCAACCAACCGCCGAAAGTCGACATGTGTTCACGTCTAATCCAATCGTTCGATCGCCCGGGTTCTCGGGAGCGTAGAAAGTTCTTGTGGTCACCGATATACGGAGCCACCATGGTGGAACTTTGTAGAACTGTGTAGTGTGCTTGAGTCAAAGAAATCCCGTCCCTACATATCATTGATTTCCTTCCTAGCGTGCCTTTTCCACTTAGTCTCCCTTCATGCCGCGATTCGGGAACACCAATCGGCTTAAGGTCGGGAATAATTAAAGTCAACACGAGAATTCAATGACCTCCTCTCTGCTCCATAGCCCTTGGAGATGCTTCCTTTCCGGCCTAGCACGGTTATGAACATATTTCTTCAAGACTCCCATGAACCTCTCGAAGGGGAACATATTGTGTAGAAACACAGGACCGAGAATGGAAATCTCATCGACCAGGTGAACGAGGAGATGTGTCATAATATTGAAGAAGGATGGTGGGAACACCAGCTCAAAACTAACGAGACATTGGACCACATCATTCTCGCAACCTCTGTGAGAATTTCCGGATTTATTATCTTCCGAGAAATTGCATTGAGGAATGCACATAGCTTCACAATGGGCAGTCGAACATTTTCCGGTAGAAGCCCCCTCAATGCAATCGGAAGCAATCGTGTCATTATCACGTGACAGCCATGAGACTTCGGGTTCGGAATGTTTTCTTCTCCATATTTATTATTCCCTTTATATTGGAGGAGAAGCCGGACGGGACCTTGATATCACGCAGACATTCAAAAAATATTTCCTTCTCTCGCTTTTGTAAGAGTGTAGCTGGATAAATGACGTCCTTTAACTCTCTCATGCAGCTTTTTGGGGTCTTTCTAACGTTGCTTGGTCCTCCCGTGCTTCCGGTGTATCTTTTGTCTTCCCGTACACGCCCGTAAAGCCTAGCGGGTTAACGCAAAGATTCTTCGTCACGTGCATCACATCGATTGAAGAGCGGACCTCTAAGACTTTCCAATATTCTAGCTCCCAAAAAATAGATTTCTTCTTCCACATGGGCGCGTGTCCGGCATCGTCATTCGGAATGCACCGTCCGCCGGGACCCTTTCCAAATATTACATCTAGATCCTTGACCATACCAAATATATCAACACCATCACGATGGGGAGGCTTCCTCCGGTGATCAGCCTCACCGTTGTAATGCTTGCCTTTCTTTCTTACGGGATGGGTAGTCCTAAGAAATCGACGATGCCCCGTGTACACGACCTTCTGACCTTTTTCCAAATAATCACCTTCGAGCTCATGTAAACGAAGGCGTGCATGCATTGTATCCCTTGTTTGACTCGTCCTGAAATGTTACCAAGAGCGAGGCCGACCATTGATGGTTACGAAAAGCATCGCTCTTAGGTCAAATTCCTCCTCGCTTGTGCCCGTCCCCACACATGTACACCTGCTAGGGACCACAGCTGTAGAAGTTCTTCGACTAATGGCTTCAGGTACACATCAATGTCGTTCCCGGTTGCTTCGGGCCTTGTATGAGCACCGGCATCATAATGAACTTCCGCTTCATGCACAACCAAGGAGGAAGGTTATATATACAAAGAGTCACAAAGCCAGTGCTATGGCTGCAGTCTCGCTCTCCAAAAGGATTCATGCCATCTGTACTTAGACCAAACCTTAAGTTCCTTGCATCCTGTGCAAAGTTTGGGAACTCTCTATCGATTTTTCTCCATTGGGATCCATCAGCAGGGTGCCTCAACATCACGTATTTCTTACGGTCTTCTTTGTGCCATTGCAACAACCTAGCGTGCTCTTTATTTTCGAACAAGCGTTTCAGCTCGTGGTATTATAGGAGCATACCACATAACCTTGGCGAGAACCCTCTTCTTGGGGCGCCGCCCTCAACATCACCAGGGTCATCTCGTCCGATCTTATACCGCAATGCAGTGCATACACCGACATGCATCCAAATTCTCATACTCACCGCGGTAGAGGATGCGATCATTAATGCATGCATGTATCTTTTGCACATCTAATCCTAGAGGGCGACAATCTTCTTCGCTTCGTACGCATCGGCGGGCAATTCGTTACCCCTTGGAAGCTTCCTTCTTAATTATTGTCGACAACTTTCCAAATCCCGAGTCGGTGACACCGTTCTCCGCCTTCCATTGCAACAATTCCAGCGTGCTGCTCTAGCTTTTATGGCCATCTTGGCAAGTTGGGTATAACAATTTGTTGTGATCTTCTATCATCTTGTCGAAGGCCAACCTTTCCTTTTCGGTTTCACATTCTCTCCTTGCATCGAGCAATGGCCCGACCAAGATCATCATCGCTGTGCTCATCCGGTGCCTCTTGATCTTCTACTTCATTGTCTTCATTGCCTTCTGCAGCATCATCGTATTCGGTGAAATTGGGATAACCGTCATCATCCTCTTCCTCTTCTTCATTGTCTTCCATCATAACCCCTCTTTCTCCGTGCTTGGTCCAACAATAGTAACTCGGGCATGAAACCGGATCGCGTAAGGTGGTCGTGAATGAGACTCGAGTGAGCGTAATTTACGGTATTCTTGCAAGTTCACACATGGACAATACATGAAGCCACCATGTTTGTTTGTCTCCGCCACGGCCATAAAATTATCCAGGCCCGAAGTGAACTCGTCAAACCGTCGGTCAATGTACATCCATTGCCGATTCATCTGCATGATATAATTTAGCTGATCAAAACCATTACAGAACATCACGATGTATATATACACATGCATTTTATCAATTACAGATGAAAAGGATAAAGTTGTTAACCTCGATGAAGAAGAAAAAAACAAGTTAAGTGTGGCTTGATTTGTGTAAACTCAAGTGGCAAATCCTCTTAAGCATTTCATCAAACACCTCTTGTGCATGTGAAGAAGAGAGGAGAGCAATACACCCCTCTTGTGAAGAAAGTGAAAAAATGGCCAACCGTGGCTCACACTTGGGCAGGGGCAAGGTAATATAGCCAGTATTGGGGACCTTGTCCCGTTTGTAACACAAACCGGGTCCAGAGGGTGGAGCTTTGGACCCGGTTTGTAATACAAACCGAGACTAAAGGTTTCCCACGCCCGACACGGCCTGCCGCGCCCGCCGTGGACCTTTAGTCCCGGTTTGTATTACAAACTGGGTCCAAAGGCCACTACCGGACAAGCTCCAGCGGGTGGGGTCGTCCTGGGCAGAAACGAATCGGGCCCAATGCCACCATTGAACCCGGTTTGGTTCAGCACTGGGACATTTGCTTGGGACCAAAGGCCTCTTCTCCACTAGTGTCAGCTTCAGATAGATATTCTAGCTGTGAAAGCAGATAGTTCTTGCAGAGTTGCAAAACTAAACTTGAATTTCTGATACTCAATGAGAAACCTGATGCTCAGGTTTTTCTCACTAACATCGCACTTAGATCCCAATCCTAACTTTATTTTTTATTTTTCACGGTAAGCCGATGTTGTTTGATATGTTACCTTTCATCTTATATACTGATTTCCGCAACAACGGATGGGGTATTATCTAGTTTGAACCAGACCATGGAGTTGAAATCAGAACCAACGGGTATTATCTAGTTTAAACATTTGTTTATACTGATTTCCGCAACAACGGGTGGAGTATTATCTAGTTTGATAAAAGGTTGTGTGTAATTATTTGTGTGTATGTTTGCTTTGGTTGACCTCTTTTCGGTGTTTTCTGCAGTGGGTACAAGGGCGGCTTGAGCTCGACGGTTACTCAGAACAATCTTGCTTGTGGTCTGGTTCAACTCCATGGTTCTGGCACCGACCAGCGTCGTCTAGAGAGAAATGGGCATATACATTTGAATTTCTTATATTATTACTCTCAGTTAATTTTCTAGATGGCAAGCTTTGGTTTGAAAATTAAAACAAATATTCTATGCAAATAAATAATACAGTAAACTACAAATATGGAACATGCAAAAACATACACCTTTCTTGTTTTTACTTTTGATTTTCCCAGTTGTGTGGTGGGTGTTTGCCGAGTACAGATCAGAGATAGGGGAGGAATCACCGGCGAGTCGGACTACCCGTACACGGGAGTATAGAGCTTAGCCCCTCCAAATAAATATCATATATAGAAATCCACCGCTAATAATACACATCCTTGTTGTTTTCGTGAAAAATAGGTATTTGCGACTCTAGTAAGTTTGAGAACCACAACACTACGACCACCGGCTACATGTGGGTTGAGAGCTACAACGGCAGGCCTTTATGCTAGATGTAGCAACTCAACCTTTAATCGTATCCGTCGACTCAAGGACACCAGAGTTCACGCATTAGACTGGCAGCGTCTATGACGGTCCATGTGGTACTAATCTGGACCAACGGTTACGGAGACGACGACGTGCATGGAGCATACTGGATAGCCTAGAAGTCCTAGGAAGCAATTGAGAGAGGACAGGTGCATCTTACACCATCGGGGATATGTGATTTGGTCGTTAAGCCAATTTATTATGTAATATTATTTTACTTATTTTAACATGTAATTTAAGATTATACCACATATGTTTTATCGTGAATCTTTTTAGTAAGACTGGTACCACCAACTGTTTCAAATCTAGATAATTAATCTTTTCCAGTGATCTCCTCTGATGCGATGTTTTGCGTGCTACATATGTTGGGACAGTGGGGGGCTACTGCCCCCACCCGTACACCATGAGTCCATGATTTTCTTTTTTTCCTATGAACCCTTTGAAAATGGACCATTATGCGTGTATATATATTCTATGTTTATTAGTTTCTTATTATGTGTAAATATGTCTTTCATGTTCTTACAATCATTTTTTACTTGTACTGCTATGGATCAGAGATAAAGGAGGAATTACCAGCAAGTCAGACTACCCACACACGGTAGTTAGAGGTTAACCCTTCCAAATAAATATCATATAATATATATATATATCCTATATATATATCGACGCGGATTTTCTACCTAGGGTGATAGCTACCCATGCCTAACTCCGTTTGCTTTCCGTTAAGGCACCTTTCCAACTGTCCTACTGTAGTAGAAATAAGCATCTTTCCCCCACTGTTCCGGTAAAAATATACATGTATTTTCGATATGCCACCCGACACCATCCTTGGTGGTAAAGAAGCTTGCAGAAAGAAATAGGTGCCGCTTACGTACTTAATTTCAGTGTAATCATCATAAAATTCAAGCATAATTTTTTTAGATCCTACCATTTTTTTGTAGACATGAATCCATCAAGCTTGCTCCAAAATTTACATAATCATTAAAAGAAATTAACTAATCCATCTGACGGAAGGAACAAGCAAATCTATCAGACTACTAGACTACTAGTGCAAATCAGAAAAAAAATTATGATCAGACGAGCACTAAGTAACATAGCGGGCGACTATTTCAGATCCACACAAAAATCCATTGCAAGCAAAACGAACCAATCTCAGCTTGATCTGATTTCCACTGAAATGAAATGTTCTGGGAGGCTGGAACGAGAATCGCTAGATTAAAAAAATGTTGTCAAGAACAGAGAGTGGGCCGCATCTTCACTTCATCCTGCGGCACCAAGACGCCACCCAAGAGCACCAAATCTCAAATGGAATTGCTGCCGTCCGCACGGGATTTCCGCGGATCTGCACCGGCCAGCCAGCGCATGGAGTTCGTTGTTCAGTACCACCCTTTTGACACCGCACTGGCCAGCCATAACACTGACCGAAGCCCTGAAATTTACAGAAGCGAGTAATTAGACAATTACAGCTGAAAAGTTGAGTCATTACAGATGTGATGCACAATCTCAGCGAGGCTCTAGAAAAAACAAAACTTGCCGAAGAAAATCATGCATTTAGCTTCAGCGGCGGTCACCATGAAAATCATAACATAGATTTAAATCCTACCATTTTTTGTAGACACAAGTCCATCAGGCTAGAATCTTCAAATAGAAATCGGATAATACATCTGCAGGGCCAGCAAGCAAATCCATGTGCCTAATCATAGATCAAACCCACAATCTAACAGAGTAGATCAGAAAAGAATGCAAAGTGCAGATAAAAAGATTAAGAAAGAGGAATTCTATCACCAAGGTAGAGCAGCGGGAAATAAAAGAACTCACGCCATCCTTAGAAGGGATCTGGGTTGGGAAGAAAATCAATATCGACCTGATTGGCTCAAACGGTGAGGCAAAATCCAGATTGCAATAAGGAGGTGAAGCAAATCTAGATAAAAAAGAAATGAAATCGCAAATCGAGTCCCTGTGAAAAGAAACCGAAGGAAACGTGGCCCAGCCATGGTGATTTCCTCCTCCACGGACGCGGTCTACGAGATCCAGAGCAGGACGCCTTCTTCGCTGCCGGTACGTGAACGACGACGTCGGCAACACCACGAAGGCCCTGCATCCCATCGAAGCGCGGTCTTCACAACCGGAGGCCGAGCCGAGGCGGCGGCGACCGGGAAGACAGGACGGCTGGGTGTGGGGAGGAACGTCCACCCTTGGCCTTGAGCAGAGAGTTTTAAACTTCCAGTGTAGCTCCAGAACGGGAAAATATAAGATTGGGGCAGACGACACTTCCGCTCAGGCGACCTCCAGCCATGGGTTTCTGGGATAAGTGGGGAATGCGTGATTTGTTGTTTCGTGGGTGGTTCGGGTGTGTTCGCTGTGTAGCGACGACATCGTGGTAGGGAGCCGCCGGATCCATGCATTGTAGTGGAGGGAGGTCGGCCGCCGGAAGTGGGATGCAGTGGCAGGTTCCGCCGGAGCCGACGAGGTCAGGGGAGGAGGGGCAGGAACGGCTGCTGGACGAGGATATTGGGTGGTGTCGTGGTGGAGCCGTGGAGGGATAGGATGGGTTGGGGTGTGGGGTATCATGGGTGAGAGAGAAAGTCTGGTGCGGGGTGCCGTGGACCGTGGGTGGTTTGCTAGCTAACGGCGTCAAGTTTGCTCGTTTAGATGAGCGGTGGAATTGCTCTATAGAGTTGATCCAATGGCTAGACTGGTATGCACAGCTATACATCTTGGTAGCTCGCTATTTCCCATATATATATATATATATATATATATTGGTTGCTAATAATATATATCCTTATTTTTTGTTAAAAAAAGGCATTTGCGACTCTGGTAAGCTTCAACAACACGACGCTACGATCACCGACTACAGGTGGGTTGAGAGCTACATCGAGCAAACCCTTATGTTAGTTGTAGAACCGCAACCGGTGATCATATCCATCGAATCAAGGACACCAAAGTTCAAGAATTACATAGGAGGCATCTCCGTAGGGTACGGATCTATACCATGACATTCCAGCTTAGCACGTGCGATGATAACAACACACTCACCCCGACATAGGATCTCATGGAGAAGCGATGGTGCATTCTTAACAAACCATATAATCTCGCGAACGAGAAGGTCAAGGATAGCATAAACCAATATCTCATGCACTTAAAACAATTACTAGGAGATCAATAATCAGGATGCCCAGGCATGTGACTTCAACGACGTCGACCCCTCATTTGGAACGTGCCGGTTCAATTTCACAATCACCCCAACAAAGGGTTCTTGAAGGAAGCTAGAGCCGATTTAATTTTTTTTATATAAGCTAGAAGATTGATATACATGCTTAGTTAGATGTGTGCACTTCTATCATAATGGGGTTTTATGATTCAAGGGGGCTGTTGCCCCCCCCACCCCCTCCCCCCCCAATTTTGTTTTTTGTAGTGTATGTTCATTTTTGTCTGTAAGTTGATTGATAGAAGTTGTCCCTTCTTGTTTCACAACAAAATGTCCCTTCTTTTTTATGTCTGCAGTGGAGCTTTGTACTCTCATATCCGGACACAAACAGGGTATGAACTCGTGTCCTCATAATCCTCACAACACTAAATAAATAGTAAGTGGTGTCATGTATCCCAAGGCTTAAGGCTTATTTTTTTGAAAAAGTTAAAGCAAGTAAAGTTTGACCAAAATTTTAGAATAATCTATCAATAAATATGATATTTTATAGATAACACATGAAAATATATTTCATTATCTATCTAATAATATTAATTTTGTATTTAACATGTTAATGATTTTTTTCTAAAAATTTAACATAGTTTGATTTTCTGAAGAAAAAAATATAGGCCTTAAGCCTTGGGGTGGAGGTAGTATGTACAAATAAACAAAAAGGATCCTGATCAAGCACTTTTTTGCAACAATTAATTCAAAACTTTTATATCATATATAGAAATCCACCGCCTGAGCTAGCACTACATTTTGCATCTTTCTGGCCATTGTGTAGATGATTGATGATTGATGAGCCCCGCGTCTATCCGGTACTTAAATCTATGTCGCACTTAGTTTAGGATGAGAAGTTAAATTAAACGGTTGGCAGGGGAAATAAAATTAGAGTGCAAGTAGCACCCTTGAAGAATAAGGAAAATGAATACGGAATATATATACCTGGAACCTGGAGCCTTTGGAGTGGACATTGTTGGTTTGCTGATGGAGCACCACATGTCCACAACCATTCGTAGGCTTTGCTGCTGGCCAAGATGCTGATGCGGCCATGGCCAGGGTGCGTCCGGAGAGGTCCCCAGCCGCAAGTCCCACTGCCGGCCGCAGAGCCGCTCAGATCCGACGCAAAATGCCGCATGTCGCCCACGACAGGGACGTGAACCAGCGGCGTACATTGGAGACGTGCAGTTGCCGGTCTGCTGGAGCCCCAAAAAATAGTATCAAGCAGATCCCGCCGGAGTACCGTCCGTGATAGGGACGTGTGTCTACGACCGTGCGGGGAAAAGACTGGCAGAGGTCAGGCAGCTGCCGTCCACCATGGGACGGATTCCTCCGATATCGGGCGACGAGGTTGGGCGCGGCGGCGGTGGGCTTTTGGAGGCGGCGGACAAGTGGTAGTCGGCACGGTCGAGCGGCGGCGTACAGCCAGGACCAGGAGGCGGCGTGGAAGGCAGCGACGGCGGGGCCAAATCCTAAGGAAGTGGCGGCACTGGTTCGTGAGAGGCAAAGGAGGCGACGTAGTGGATTTGTTGGGCTTAGCCAATTTGGTCACGAGTGATGTGCGACGAAGCGCGACGATCTTCTTAGGCGTCCCATTCCTAGCCTGAACTCGTAGGTGCGTTGATGTGATTTAGGCTGAAATCATGGACTTCATGATCTTCCTGGGCGTCCATTTTATTTTCCATATGTGGATGCATGTGGTGTGTTAATGAGATTTATCTCTACTACTTAAAAAGACAAAGTAGTTCCTTATTCTGCCAATACGTTCGTCGTCCTCTTTTTCCATCTTCCGCGCTACGTCGCTCCACCAAGTTGGGCCAGGCCCATCACGATGCATCCGTAGCTGTGTCGCTCGTCCCTCCTTCCATCTTCCAATTCCCCAGGATAGACCCGCTCCCCCGCCGCCGCCTCCCATCAACCTCCAGCACCGCGCCACCGCCAGTTCGCCCCTCACGGGTCAGATGAGACGCGCGGCGGTACATCGCCTGGCTGCTCCCTCCTCCACCTCCTCCTCGGTCGCCATGGCCTCCTCCTCTTCCCAGTACCCTCCCTCAAGTCCCTCCTCGCTGGTCGTTGACATGGAGACAGGGCCGGACAGCATCACGAGGGCCCTCGCCTGCCTCCACGAGGGCAACGCACGGTTGCCACGATCCTGGACGCGAGGCCGCCACCAGCCGCCGCGCGTGCCTTCCCGCCGATGCGTGCCGATCTGGCCGCTGCTTCACCTGAGGGAGTTGGGGTGCGGTGACGCCATCAGCATGGTGGCGGAACAGCGAGCAGGGAGAACCGGGGACGGAGGCGCCTACGTCGACCACAGGTCCAACGGCGAACAACGGCAGTGCGTGGGAGAACCGGGATGATGACGGAATCGAGGGGGCAAGGGTCCAATCTACTCTTGGGAGGAGATGTCGGCGAAGTTGCTCCGGAGAGCACTACCATGTCACCTCCGCGGCTGCCGTCCGACCCAGGGTCGCCAGCGGCTTCGTCACCGCGTCGGAGCATGGAGGAAATGTCTGAATCGGACTCTGGGTCGGAAAGGGGGACGAAGAGGAAGAGGGTCACCGAGCCTAGGGATGGGGATTCGGCGGGCTCTGGTTCCGACTCCTCTGGCTCTCCGTTCCGCAGGCCCAAGGCTCCCCTGATGCCCATCTGCACGGAGGAGGATGGCACCGTGCTCTACGGCTTCACTGACGACCAAGACGTCATGGACAGATACCATGATGATATGCAGAAATACATCAAGAAAAGGGGTAAGAGTGTGTTTGTCTGCTCAGTAGTTTTTTTGATTAGCTAGAGAATATTGCGGTCTTATAAATTGTGGTATTGCCAAAAGTGCTGTATTTCTGCATTTTTCTAAAAAACTTGGTGCTGTACGACTGAAATAACAAAATACAACGCTGCCAAACGCCTTATCATTTTCACTGAAACAGTACAAAACTGAGATTTATGAGAACTGTAGTATTCATTTCCGAAACATTGAAATAATGTGGTTTGGAATACTTTGATTTTGAGAAAACTGAGCTGTCAAACTGGGCATATGTATATTGAGTGACACTATATTTGACCAAGTTCTTGTATTGCTCTCATGGATATGGATTTTTTTCCTAGATCGTCACAAGCGGATGTTAACACTTGCACCGTCCAGTGTCACCGAACGCCGCACCGCCAAGGAGACAGAGTCTGTTCTAAAGTGTGCTGAATCGGTTCTAAGCCTTTCAGCCTACCTGGGTACTCTTCTTAGTCTTTAGACTAACCTGGTTTTATTGTTGTTGCTATTTCTAAGCATGCTCTGTAACATGAGCAGATGGCAAGATGATAAACCAGTGCACAGGGATTGTCGTTGAGGTAGATGCATTTAGGAACTCCGCTATCATTCTCACCTCAGCATGGCTTTTCTGCACTAAGAAACCTTTGGATGATTGGACAAAAAAGGAGTACGCTACTGAGGCAAAGGTAAAATCTTAAAACAAATCATGCAATTAAGTCATAGCATCTTTGTTCAGATTACATATAAACCACAATAGCAATGCACTTATGTCAATGAGTTGTGGGATATGATCTAATGGAAAATCAACACCTTTTGACGTCTATATGCCACTCAAGTTGTATTTTCTTATGACATGATGATGGGTTCTTGTACGGTGTGCTAATTGTTAGCTGGGGAATGCTATTGTCTTTATAGTATTTGCTTTCAGCTAATCAAAGTCTGAGTCAATCTGCCTATGTTTTATGAATTGTGTAAACAAGACCATTTGAAACTAAGAATGTCTGACCATTAGTTTCAAACTATAAAAAGAAAATATTTCTGACCACCTCTTTTGTCTATTATTGGCAAATGTTTGACCTGGTATATTTGACTCTTGGAGTCTTTTGAACACCACTTTTGGAGTTCTTACATATAAATTCTGAACACGACTCTTGGATATTCAACTCTTTCAGTTAATTTTTTGCAGGTTAATGTTCATATGTTGGATGACTCAACTTTAGAATGTCGTTTGATGTTCTTCAGCAAGCACTATGAAATAGCCTTCTTTGAGATTAGTGGGGATATTTCATTGAAGACTTTGTCATTGGAACGTAATGTGGAGTTAGGCCAGGATGTATTTCTATTGGCTAGAGATACAAATTTGAATCTGATTTATAAGCGAGACAAGGTGCAACTTGTAGATCCTTGTGAACATCAGCAAAATCACTATCAATTCCTCAACGGTCCAATTCCTCAGGTTATAGTCATCTTTTCTCCTCTCCCTCTCCGGCCTCACCTCTTCTCGCTCTGCTACTGCTAGCGAGCGCAACGGCGGGCGAACCGGAGGATCTCGATCTTCGCCACCGCATCCTTGGCTCCATGTCTTCTGCCAGCGGCGTAGTTTGGCGGACGGGTGGTGGAGAACGATGCAGCCATCCCTGTGGTCGGTCCCCTTTCCCAAGTGGAGGAGAGGCGTGCACGTGGTCGTCGGCGGAGCGATGGGATTGGATTGGGGGCAGGGATTGTCGGCGCTAGGATTCCACGGCGGCCGGTGCCCGAGGTCGGTGAAGGCGCGGAAGATCTTGGCGGCCGAGGCTGAGGATACGGCGGTTGACCACCAGACCGTGTTGCCATCGATGCCAATCAGGTGGCGGCGCACGCGCTAGGATCGTCGCGGTCTAGCGCCCCGACGCCGAGGACATCACGCCCACGCTGCTCTTCTACTGTGCTACACCGTCCAGGTCCGAGTACAAGCAGGTATGACGTATGTCTTCATATTTGGGGCTTCTTTTCCAGTCTACGGGTAGTGTGTATGTGATCGCCTGAACCGATGCAATCCAGTGATGTCGATGGAACTATTCGGTGCAGACTTTCAATCTCCTTCAGCTTTGAAATTTTGAGTACGTTGCAGTCTAGCTTCTCTTTGAGTCCAGTTAATTTCCGTGATGATTGATACACTGGGTGAGCACCTGAATCGATGGCAGTTTGCAGATTACTAATAAAGATTTATGTCATGGAGGATCCCAGTGCATAACAAAGCGTGGCGAGGTGGATGGAAGAATCATCTCAGATTGAGCAAGGGACAGTAACGTAAGTGTCATATTATCTCTATCTTTTCTCACTGTTGATACTTATGTTAAAGAATCTGTAGTAATCAACCAATCCTCGTGTCCTCATGGTGAAGTACTCCTTGGTATTGGTTTGCTAATTTATTGCTGAATAGCAATCTAACTGCTGCAATTGGTTAAAAAAATGACCTGAAGGGTGAACCGGTGAAAAAATGATATTGGTATTTATATTTTCACTGGATCCTTGCTTTGTGTTATATTACAGATTCCCTGGATGCGTTTTGTAGGCACAGGTTGATTGATTATCCCAATATCTCTTCTCGACATAGGAATGTTCATAGTACAGTAGATATTTTTAAATAGCACTGAATTAGCACGATGAAACTAAGATTATAGCAACCCAACTTGTAGCTAGCAGGACCAATCGAAAGTGAAAGGGAAGATATCTTTTATAGCTTAAGGGCATCTCTAGAAAAGGTCTAGATCCAATCGTCGATATTTCCATATATGCTATATACTCTAAGGGATTTCTCCTTTATATCATATTTTTTCAAACAGGTCGCCTAAATTCATTCCCCTATAACTATCCTTTTTTTCATTTTTTGAAAGAAAATTCTAGAACTATCTTGACTACTGACAACATAGCTCATTTTCATGTGCGCTAAGATTCTCTTTTAAACCATGAGCTATATAAGATTTTTCTGCGACAATAAATATAACCTTATCCATGTTAAATTCAGCGACATTTAGCTACCAGTAGTAACATTCACCAAGCAGAGTAGTAGGAGCAGCGAACTTCAGCGCCCCGACGCCGGGGACATCACGCCCATGCTGCTCTTCAACTGTGCTACATTGTCCAGGTCCAGTACAAGCAGGTATGCATGCTCCTTCTATTCAGATTTAGAGCTTTTTCTCCAGTCTACGGGTGTAGTGTGTCTGACTGTGGCTGTCACTGCATTATTTTCTATGGATTGAACCGGGCGGCGTCCATTGTGCTGGGCATTGTTGGTGTATAATTACTGCCTGAATTAGCTGCGTGGTGATCTATTTTTTCGATGCCGTGACGTTAGCTACTCTGATTGATCCCCAGCCTATGATTTGGGATTCTCTACTTACAAGTACGCCACAACAATGTAGTTTCTTGACCTCTAAAAAAATGTATTTTTTTATTGAATTTTCCTTTCCCTACTCATCTCTTGGTACGCGTTCTGCTGGTGTCTGATGCCCACAAATTTTCTGCATTCATGCCTTCAGGAGAACTGCTATTAGAAATTTGATTAACATGTTCGTGTGCCATACGGGGCAAAAATTCCAGAATGTGGTTTCTCTGGATTGAAAGTAGTGATGGTTTGTGCAGTTTGCATGAACGCAAACACTCGCCTTGAACATGTATTGCTTTCGAGTGACGGTTGCTGTCATTGACTCAAGCATGCAAGTTCCGAAACCATTTCAAAAAACAAGCACACTGAGATGTATTGCCACCGAGTGTTTTACAACATGTAAACAAATACATTATACAGAGCCTCCTAAACATGTTTCCCAAATGTTGCAGATCGATGGATGTTTTTAATGCTAGGCAGTGAACAATTATTTGAGTATATCTGTTAGAGACATATTTGAGTATAAGTTGTAATGTAAGAAACTATCTGTATGCCAGGCAGTGATATTTTAACATTGTAAAATTTAACCTTCTCTTCGACTTTGCCGTCACTTGCACTATGTTGGAAAAGATAACATGGAAAGGGGAATTGACTTTTGATGCAATACTTGGGTCAAGGAAAACCTTTTCATCTCATAGTGTATTTCTTGCGTTACTACCCTTCCTGATGCTTTGGCCTTCGCTCTCTGCTGTGGATAGCTCGTCTGGAGTGTTTGATTTGTGAACAATGCTTTAAATTGTGCTAATTGATTAGTTAGGTTGCTTACCATACAAAAAAGGCATATTAGTACTTCGGAAGCTATCATCCGCTTGGAACTTTTAAAAAACTTATAGCAGTTGCTTATTGTAGTGGAGGAAGAGGTGTATGCCGACATCTGGTCATTGCTGCGCCCACTAAGCAAGCAAGTCACTCAATCCTTATAAATTCCCTATTTCGGATAACTTCTACTTATACAAATTCATCTATGATACCAGTGATCTAAGAAGTATATATTCAGCCGATTGGGATGTGCTAAGTACCATATGTCTACTGTTTTGGTACCAAAAGTAGTATGAGATTGATATATGTGTTGATTATATATGAGATTCCATAGGGATAAACATGATATTTTACTTTGCAATATCGAAAGATATGTAGTCATGTAGCATGTAACAAAATTTATCTCATGGAAATAGCAACTCACATGAAGTATAATGAGTTTTGTGTATTATAGGATCTTCGAGTGAATGTTTCATATGCACAATTTTTGGGTGGATTATTTCTTGTACAAACATGTTTTTTCTCGCTATCGAATATTAGGATTTTCAAGGAGAATGGCAGAGCATTAAATGCGGAGGAATAATAGTTTCACTGACATGGGCTAGGCCAAACTCCTACCAAAGTGTTGCTCATTCAAAATTTGTATGAACAGACTAGATCGGTAATCTAATATTTGTATGCATATGACAAATATGATCCATGATCTTTAACTTGAATCTTCAAATGATTTTAGCTACTTCCAATTTCGGTGTGGTCGCATTGTTGATCGCGTTGAAACTGCATATGCTAATGTAGATCCGACTTGAGTCTCGAGTTTGTAGGTATGGAGTTGATTCACCTCTCTATTGGTTTCTGGCTCTTTGAATATATGTTTCTGTTGCCTCAATATTACATCATTTATTTCTGGCAAATCAATGTGATCATATATGAGGAGGACCATTTTGCAACAAAGAATTTACAGGTGTTCCCATTGAATTAAGAGATAGAGTTATATGTTTGTCATTCGTGTGTACTAACACCTACTGCTACTCATGATTTTGATGGTGGAGCAATGTGGGGTCTGTTGACCCTTAAGCATAGGGGGGAGCACAATGGCGGTTGCAGGCCTCCACCACTTTTGCGCTTCAAAATAAGAGCTTAGGTGAGTGTACGAGCTTTCTGTCTGCTTTTATAGTAGTTTTTTTACAGGTCCAGACCTTGAGAATGTTGCTATGTATCTACTTAAATATTGTGAATGCATCATGTGTTGCCAAGAGCTTTGATGTGAATGCGCGCATTATCATCCTGGTTCCTAAGTTATATGGAAGGCTTGAACATGGTTCCAATGATGCCTTCTTCCCTGGTTGTTGCCCTGTAGTAGCTACCTTTTCTGACTTAATCATATTGCAGTTGCGGTCGATGAAGAAGCATCTCCTTAGAAGTGGAACTGCCTCCCTTAGGCACCATGGCTGGGAGGAAATCGATGAGCCTGTGAAGTACCGTTCCTCTAAATGGCCTTGTGCACGTATCTGTTTCACTTCAATCTCAGGCATTATCTCATGTTTGCTAGATATAAGGACCTGTTAGCACGCCGGGTTTATTGCGTTCAGTATTATCATGTTGTAATACATTATGATATTTCTGATTTGTTTTGAATTTTCGTAGTGAGTTACGAATTATATATGTGCATTGAGAAATAAAATTTGAGGACCCGTAGCAACGCACGGGCATTTGTACTAGTGTAGGGTAAAATCATGGAGTCTTCCTGGGCGTCACATTTCATTATCCAAATATGTGGATGTGGTGTGTTAGGGCATGTACAGTGCTGGGGAAGACTGCCTTCCCTTATGACTTCCACGTAGGCAAAAGAAGGCAAGAGAAGGCCAAGAAAACATATCATACAATGCTTGTCCCTTACAGTTATCTCTAGCGCTTCAATAACTTGTAAAAAAATAGGGATCAACAATAAATAGCACCATTGTAGACTGCTGTGGTACGTTGATAATTGCACCATCAAATACAAATGAATCTTCATCTTGGAGCACAGACCTGCCATTAGCGGATTAAAATATGAACTACAAAAAATATGTCTGCCTTTATCTTGGAGCAGATGGACAATAGCTGTACAAAATTCTTGGAGCAGATGAATAGCTGTACAAAATTGTACAGAAAGGAGGTCTGAAGCAAAGGAGGTCTGATGGTGGGGGAGCATACACGCGTATTGGTGATTGAGAAACACGGCCGCGCATGCCCAGGGGTGAAGCCCCTTAATTCCACGCCGGCGCCGGCCGACGAGACATGCCCGGAGCAGTGGGGCTGGGATGGATTAGCGCTGGCGGCTGGTGGTGATAGGGTTTGTGCCTCCTCTTCCTCTGATTTGATGTGAATATATGGCATTGAGAGGAAAATTTAGCGCAGGGAAAGAATAGTTTGGTTTGGCGCGCAGAGAAAAAAATTCGTGCCCCAAGACGGGAATTAGCGCACAAGATTTGGAAAATGCATGGAAAAGGAAGAGCAACCCGTACAACACACAGATTTGCCTTCTCGTTCTTAACAGGAGATGATCTCTTACGGAAGGAAAGGCTCCAACTTTTCTTGGCTCTCTCCCACCTCCACGTCATTAGGTGTCCTACGTGGAGCAATTAAGGGAAGGCTGACGTAGAAGTGTTGTACATACCCTTAACGTGATTTATGTAGGCTGAAATCATGGAGTTTGGATGCGCGTCATTTTGGAAACTTTCTAAAATCTTGTGGTGCAGCAGTTTTTGTAAGTGCTTTGGTGGGAGGGCAAAATGGTATTATTAAAAATATGCTTGACGAAAGCTATGATGGGAAGAAAAAGAGGAACTTCGTTTTGGGAGTGTCTAACCATCATCTAGCTGAAAATGCAATTCGGCATAAGTCAGATTTTGACTATAGTACTATATTCCCTTCATTAACTCATTTTCACCCCACTTGATATACAGATGCTTTGATCCTTATGAGAATTTATTGAGGAAACTGAGAGGACTGACAAATAAATGGTCAGTAAGTACAGCACTTTTCACCTCGCTTGAATATTCATAAAAAAACCAATCTGCACATTATGATTTGATGGTTTTTTCTGGGTTTTTTACCTCACTAAACCCAGCTCCTTTACGTTCTCATTTTAGCAGTCCTTTTCAGTCTGTTTAGAGGTTGCATATGGCTACTTTTGGGCTTTACAAAAAGAATAGGGAAACTGCGCAATTCAAATCAACAGCCCCACATGCCTCTCTTCTTCCTCCCTGCGCAAAAACGGCAGCAGCCACCACACCTGCTCAGGATAAAGAAAAGAAGAACAAGGGGAAAACAAGAGAATCCTAAGAAAAGATAGAGGGAGGAACAAGAAATCAATCCACGGAAACACAAAAAGGAGTCGATGGAGGGGAATGAGAAAGAGCACATCAGAACGAACAAAGAAGTAGGAGATGGGCAAACCTTTGGATCCCATAAAAGCGTCTGCACAGGCATGTCACCCCCGCCGCCTTTCACTCTATCTCTCTAGCTCTTTCTTGATCAAGCAATGCCTATCGTTACTGCAGCAAAAATGGTCAATTATTAGCAAAAGAATAGAGATAATGAAGATTGAAGAATTAGACTGAAGATTTCAAACTACTTAGCTTATGGTCTCTAGGCATTATCCGTGTAAATGTCTACCACTAAGAACATATACTGTAATTCACATCAGCTTTTGAATTTGTGAGGTGTTACCTGCCTACCTGCACTACAGCAAACTGCACCAATGTGCTGCACATTCATGTATGAAAAAACGAAGGTAACTAGCAGTGGCCACTAGAGATTGTTGATAGGACAAAAAAACTGACGGGGAAGAGAAATAGAAGAACCGAACAAACTACAGAGACAGAGTAAACACAAAGAGTGAATTACTCAAGGAAGAGTGGCCGGAAAAACTTACTGGTGGGGGAGCAGTGCATGCAGGGATGCCATGCCGATCGGGATACTCCCATGAAGCATGCCAATCGGAAGATGGTGGTGTGGCGTCTGCAACTTGATTTTCACTCATGGCAGCAGTCTCAATTGTTTAGCCTCCTCGAGATGGACACGGTTCTCGTATACTTCATCCTCGTAGTTGAGGGAGCACACGATTGTTGTCTCTTTGCGGGATGGTGGATGACGTGCTAATATACAGATGCTTTGATCCTTATGAGAATTTATTGAGGAAACTGAGAGAGGGATGACAAATAAATGATCAGATAAAATAAAGAAATATTGAGAAAATGACGGCTGAGAAAAACGAGATGAAAATAGATTTTGAGATAAAAAAAGAAGATAAATGTACTTAAAAATTACATAAAGAATATCAAAGAAAGAAGAGTGAGAATGACAGAGAGAAAAGAATGAGAAGACTGGGCTAAAGAAATCAGCTGAGTTGCAATGAGTCCGTGGTGTCAGAAATGGTGGAGGTGTGCTCTTCCGGAGCTCATCCATCTGCTCACCACTTCATGACTAGTAGAAACGCAAGAAAATGATATATGTGTTCTCAACTTCTGTTGGGATTAAGGTTAACATAAAAACAAAGACTAAAGCATGCCTTTTGATATCAAATTGTCGAGTAAATGAAACTGATGAAGTAACATGGAGTTGGGAAAATCAGAAAAAGTTCAGCAAAGAAAGTAATGATATCCCATTACTGAAAAATGATACTACATCCGTTCCAAAATAAGTGTCGCCAAAGTAACATAGAGGTTTTTCCTAGAACACAATCCATATTTTAAAAGTGTAGTCAGAATGAATGAATGAATTATAACTGAAGAAATAAGATGAGACTAAGAAATTATAAATGAAATACATGAATTCAACTGGGCAAATAAAGATAAGTGAATGAGAAAATTAGAATGAAAGACTGAGAAAATAGGAGACTAACACACTTAATTGAGAAGATAAACTCGCAAACTAAGAGACACATCGATGGGGCACATTGTCCATGGTCTCAAAATACCACTGTTTCTACTTGATCCTCATGCCTCAGCTGCAACAAATAAAACAATAAATAGCTGAGCAAAAGAAACTAAAAGAATGAAGATGAAAAGGTGAAGAAAGAAGAAGAAATGACTGAAACTAAGGAAGTACTGAAGAAGGAAAAATGAGCAAATAAAACTGAGAATAAATGAATGAATGAAAGACTACGCAAATAAAACTAAGAAGAGACCGACTAAGCAAATAAATAAAACTAAGATTCAGAAAAATGAAGAAATAAAAGACGAAGAAAGAAGAAGATGAAGAAAGAAAAAGAAGAAATAACTGAAACTAAGGAGTTACTGAAACAAAGACTAAGAAAATCAAACTAAGAAGTAACTGAGAGAAACTAAGAAAATGAAGACGGAAGTCAAAGATAAACTCAAGACTTGAGAACTGATAAATATAAATAAAAAAACTGAGATATTTTGACTAAGGGAATGAATGTCTACCTCCGAGTTCCCATTTTGAGCAAAGAATGAAAAATCGAGAAAATAAAGAACATAAATATTGAGAACTGAGAGAATGAACAGGACAAAGGAACAACATACTGAGACTAAGGACTGCGAGAAACTAAGAGAATTAAGATAAACTGATCTAATTGAACGCTCACAATGAGCACCGAAGAAACTGAAATGAGTAAATAAGAGAAAGAAGGGAAAAGATAAAATAAAAATGAAGACTGAGGTGTCAAAACTGAAGAATGAAGACTGATAACTGATAAATGAGACAAATTAAGATAAACTGAAGAAATAGAAAAAAGAATAATGAGAGTGAATAATAATGAATTGAAGACAAAGTAAACTGAAGATATTCCTAGTTCGAAAAAAAATATTTGTAATGCAGATTGATTCAGGGATATACTCGCAAGGCTTTCCAACAACAATTCATATCCAAGATGATTTCTTCACATAGGTACACAAAAACCACTGTCACAAAATAAGGAGACTTCAGTTTCATTTTGCGTAGCAACATGACACACTTGCTATGATATATTGTCACAAAATAAGGAGACTTCAGTTTCATTTTGCGTAGCAACATGACATGCTTGCTATGATATATTGCAGGAAGGATTAACGTGCACTGGGTTGCTTCTTCGTCGTATAACAGATCCTACAATACATTAAAACACTATGCTCAGGTAACTGCTCACTTATAATTTCTAACCTAGAAAAATCAGAGATCATTCACAAGTTGCTGAACAAAATAAATAATGGCTCAAAATTTCAGGCTTTGGCTCATAATTCTAATATACTAGTAAGTAGCACGTGCTTTGCACGTTGAAAGAATCAGTAGAAGATTGCAACCTTTAAAAAATATTATTTACTACATGTATATTAAAAATCAATTTTCTCTGTGTTAACATTTGAAGACAAAATCCGCTAGCAAATAACATATGTTATCTAATCTATACCTAATAATAAAGGAGCTAAGGTTTCTGCCAAAAAGTTTCGTCAACGCTTTTTTTGGGACCGTTTTGCCCTCCCACCAAACCGCATAATACATCTAATTGCCACCGCCTATGTAGAAAAACGGTTCGAACGCTTCAATCAAATCTTCTTCGATACGCTCCGAACACTCTGCTCGCATCTGGGCCATGTGGCTGCGTTATTGGGCCTGGTTCCCGCAAACCAAACGAGTGGGCTTCTAGAATCAGCAAAACAAGGTGCAAAAAACGTTCTCGTGAAGGACGCTCGGTATTTTGTGTCTAAAATGATCCCACCTCGCTAAGTCAAACCGAGTCCAGCTGATTTATATACCTAAGTTTTCTGAAATCAGCAAGCCTCCTCTGAGAACAACAAATCGCAGCATCATTGTATGGTCCAAGATGTGTAAAGAAATTAAATTGCCCTTGTGCCGGCAGGAGAGCTTGAACAGAGCATAATAGACGTGAGGGCCGGGCGGCGGTCAGGAACGGATTGAATAGAGCACGAACGTGAGGGCGGAGGAAGGATCAGTTGAGCATAATAGACGTGAGGGCCGGGCGGCGATCAGGAACGGATTGAATAGAGCACGAAGTGAGGGCGGAGGAAGGAGCAGTTGAGTATATGGCTAGAGGCTCTCGCCGCTCGCCGGCCAGATACAGGAGCGCGGAGCGCGGATGTGAGCGAGAGAGAGCAGAGGAGCAGCAACGACATAAGAGGAAAAGAAGAAAATGGCCTCGTGCGGTGCGGTGCGACGGCTCTAATGGGGAAATCGACTTGACACCCATCGGGTGTGTGCAGGCACTAGGATTGGGTGTAGATGTCGACCTTGGGCCCTTTGGGCTGGTTCAGCTTGGCTGGGCTTTTTCTTCTTACCTTTATTTTTGAGTCAATTCTAACAGGAAATCAAAGAAAAGGCTATTTGGGGAAAAGAAAGGGCAAACAGTTTGTGATGGTATCTTTTATAAAAAATACAACTTAACCAAAAAATGAAAAAGTGTTTGCATATATATTTTTTAGGGTTTAGCAATGGCATGACAAAAACATATGTGATGATGCAGGTTTGCAAATAAATTTTTTAGGGTTTAGCAATAGCATAATAAAATGCTATGTGATGATGCCATGATGTCATGGTGATGAAAAAATAAAAATAAATTTAAAGGTAAATAGGATATTATCCCTAGATGTTATAGTGATATACTACACTCACACTTTATCACCGCACCCAGCGTCATCTAATCCGGCGCCACCGGCATGCCAACGAGAAGTTATTTTATACCTAGCAAGCGTGTGTGGTTAGATGGCCAGCTGTAGTGCGCGTTAGTAGCGTCGCCGAGTGCCCAAGAGGATGGAGAGGTATACATTACCATTCAACAAATAGGAATGATCTCAATGCCGCAAACAAAGACGAGAAGGAGCGAGACCCTAGGTGGATAACGTTAGTAGTACATATATGGGGATTTCTTCGTTGGGCCAGACATGTTGCAGGGATATGGATTTTCGTTCAAAAGTTGATTTTTCTCTCCCGATGCAACGCACGGGTATTGTCCTATAGATACTTAAATTTGACGCTTCTCTTGGACATTTGTCGGCTAGGGTTATGATTTGGATTTACCATAAGTTTATTTTACTCTACCATTGCAACGCATGTTGATGTACAAATTAATTGAAGTGGAAGTAGTGTTGAATACATAATCATCAATTTTGCTCGCTCTTCCGCCGCAGCGCGCGGGCATTGTCCTAGTATGTCTAATTGAATTTAGAACCTACTTTGTACATAAAATGAAACATATTAACAAAGTTTTCATAAAGTTGTATTAAAAATGGAATACACAACTAAAAAGACCTAGAATACATAGAGACTATTTATCAAAGGCAGTTACAATTTTTGGTTGATTTAGGAATAAGTTGCACTAATTAATTATCAATGTTTCTCGGTAAAGTACACAAGTGACATATTATCATGTATTTTACATACAAATATAATTCTTTTTCTTGAAAATTGAATAAACAAAAAAATACACCTTCAATAACTTTAAGACCATATAACCCAGGGAGTGACTACTTATCAGTTGACATAAAAATAGTTATGTCTCGGTCAACAATTATAGCGGCCTGAGATCTTAACATCCCTTTGAACTTGAACATATCTCAATATTTAGATCATATATATGGTCCTTAGGGTTGACTTAAAAGTAGTTAGTTCTCAGTCATCCCATGAACAAAAAAACTTATACAAAATATACCAATAACAAGGAATATATCTATTTATGAAATCTAGGAGTTGCAATAGCCTAATCGTGCACTAAGATTTTTTTTATTTGCAAAAACATGTATTTTACGGTCACATTTGGAAATAAAAATATCAAGAGTAGTTTTACACATATTAAATCTTTATTAGTTTTATTGAAAAACTATTTTCGGTGAATTTGTAGGACATACATAGGAGATATTATAAAAAAAGAATTAAATATAAGACGCTCATAAAGTTAGCAACATCGAATGTTCCTTTGATGGTATCTTTATAAAAAATTAGTCTTTTATCGAAAAATAAAAAATTAGTCTATAAAAATTCTAATTGTTTTAGTTATTGCATGCTTGTTAGTTATTTAGTCTATGTTTCAAAAGAGGGCTCTGAATTTGTAGCCTAAATAATTCAACATATATGATCTGAGATGATGAGCTGTAGAACGTGAAGCGCCTTATTTTTGATTTCTTTCTATCTATCTGCTGCATGGATTATTTCCTATTTAGTATCCTAGATCAGTTACCGACAGAAGATCCACTCACGTACCGGAGAAGCAAACGTATACTACTATGTTTCTGGAAAAGTCATCTAGCTTCTAGTTGTACCATGGAACTGGACCAGACCAGACTTGCTGCGGCGACGGGAGAGATGAATCCAGAACGTGTTGTCCACATCTTCGGCTCATTGACGCCACAGTGTGTGACGCTGCTTTAGCCGGTGGCCGTCTTCACAGGTTGAAGTCTGGGTTGCCCTCCCGCCTTGCGCGCCGTCGCGGCTCTCGCACTCCAGTGAAGAACTCTGGATCGCGCTCTTCCCCGGCTACACAAAGGTCCAGATGCAATGCGATCGTGTGGAAATCTGGAAGCGCATGAAGGCTTCAGGCTTGGTCTTCAACAGCTCTGTCCCCGTCCGATCTCAATTATCCACGATGATGGAATCTCCCTCAAATGTCGCCATCGCGACGGTGCCATTCCCGGCGCAGGGGCAGGGTCACCTGAACCAGCTGTTGCACCTGTCGCGGCACTGGCGATCCCGTGAACTTCGCCACGCCGGAGCCGCACCTGTGAGAGGACCCACGCATGCGTGCACAGTAGGACGGGACGGTGCTCTACGTCCCAGCGCACGCGTCCGGTGGTCTGAACTCGGTTCTAGAATCATGTAGAGGCAACTATGATCTACTGTTCACACGAATCCATGAGATCTCACCCGTTAGATTTTCAAAATCAACGGTCAGAACTGATGCTCTAGTTTGAATTCAAAACTGGTGTATTATAGTAGTAGAGATAAAAAAAAATGATCAAGCAAACAACAAAAGCTTAGTTCATGTTTAGGGTCCAACACACGAGACAAACCAAGGATCATCTTCTACATTACTCGGAGAATATAATAATAATCCATGGGATCAGAGAAGATAATGATAATGTTTTTTCTAGCAATGCATAGAGTAACTATCAACTGAAAAAAGATTTACATACATGCAGGTTATTGATTCTGAACTCTAGACAAACGCCATCAAAAAAATAAACCGAATACTCCACAAACGAGAGACCCAAGGAGAACTCAGCGTACATACAAGAGAAGCTGGTAAGCGGAAAAAGCCGTATGCATGATCAAAATGAAAAAGGAAGAAGGAATAATAATAAATAGATATTGGGCAAAGAAGATAGCGTCTCCCGTCCTCCACTTCACCTGTGCAACACAGAGCAAGCAATAGCCCATATTACAACATGTGTTCTACTGATTAGAACTCACAAGAGTCATCAGGAAAATGAAAGTTACAAATGACTACCAACACCGCAAAAAAAAATTAAAAGGAGGTTTCACTCGTTTTGGTCTATATTTTCCTAGCCTTCTTTTCATTTACTTAGTAAAAACATGTGCGCAAAACATACACTACTTGCAATTGGAGATTCAACTTTTCTGTTCCACTGTCCACAGGCAAATTATAAGCATCTTCGAATATGAGTTTGACCCCGCAAAAATCTCGTGGCAGCAACTCGCTCTCTTCACAAGTAGAATAACATTCTGAATCCAGGTACGGGTAGTCTAATATTGAGGTAATCAAATCTCCAGAAGTACACGGTATCACATAAAAGGTACACTGCTGATCACAATCTTTGTACTTACTACTTATACGAAAGAAAAAAAAATCAAATGGTAGTACATTTTTCATGTACTGAACTGCTCTATCTCCTGTAAGTGAACAACAGAGTACTTCTCAAAATTTATAAGGGCATCTCCAGCGGCGCGACGCAAACAGACGCTGAGCGACCGTTTGTGTCCGCCGTGACCGGAAATGCGTCTGGGGCCTGTTCCAGCGGGGCGACGCAAAGTGACCGGACCGTCCGCGGAGACGCAAACCTGGCCCAAATAAGCGACAGGTTTGCGTCTCCGCGGACGCTCGGCGGTCGCTCCGAGTGTCCGCTCGGTCCTCGCGCGGGCCCGCCTAGCAGCGGCACAACTGCTTCGTCTTCCGCGGCATTACTTCCGGGCGGCGCGCTGCAGCCTTTGCAGGGCCGCGTTAATGGCGTGCCTCGGCTTCCGCGAGCGTGCGCAGCGTTGATGCGTCTTCTCCGCCGCATGCGGCACCGAGGCGTCGCTCGGCGGTCTGCGGCCGCGTTAATGGCGATGCCTCGCGTGGCTCGCGGCCGTCGCCTACCTCCGCGCACGTAGTAATGGCGATGCCACGCGTGGCGCGGCCGTCGCCCCGCCTCCGCGCTATATATACGGGGCGCGAGCATCTCATCTCCTCCCCACAAACCCTAGCCGCCGCCGGCTGTAGCGCCGCTTCCTCCAAGCGAGATCCACCATGAGCAGCGCCGGACGCGGCCGAGGCTGCCGCGCCTCCACCTCCACCTTCACCTCCCACTCCACCTCCTCCGACGTCGAGCTCCTCCGAGGAGGTCGACTCCGAAGATAGCACCGATCTCCTCCACCCGGTCGCGGGACGCCGCGGCCCCGGGCCGAAGCGGAGAAGGAAGCACGAGGAGGAGCCGGCGGGCCACGCGGCGTTGGACGCCGAGCCGGAACAGCGCGGCGGGCGCGGCTGCCGGCTGCGGCCGAGGACTCCGACTCGGAGATATCTTGGTCATCCGATGACCCCGATGCGCCGACGCCGGAGGAGAAGGCGGCGGAGCAGCCGGGCCCTCGTCAAGTCTTTCGAGACGCTCAAGGACGAGACCGCCAACGCGAGGCCGGAGCGGTGCTCGCAAGAGGACGCGGCGGCGCACCAAGCCATAGCGGCCGCGCGGGAGGCGGCGGAGAAGCAGGCGACGGAGCGACGCAACGACGGTGCCGGCCCGTCAGGAAGCAAGTAGTTTAGGCTTATAGATCTACTTTGTATAATTTTTATGCATTTTTATGTACTACTTTCAATGTTTTTACTATGTTGCAATTCAAAAAAATGGGCCGCCCCGGTGGGAGCACACCCAGACGCAAACGGACGAGCGGACAAAATATGTTCGTGGGGTGACGCAAACGGACGCTCGCGACCACTTTTGGGCGTGCGAAATGCGTCACGCCGCTGGAGATGCCCTAAGCCTTTTGCAGGCGTAACTGGGCCAGGACGAGGAGAACAAACTTCGCATATTAATAATCTACACTGGTCGAGGTGATGTAAGGATACATAGTAGAAACTAGCACTACAATCACTGTCGCATTGAAGAGCATTCCTTCTAAACCGAACTTCTGAACTTTTTGACTGAACCTCACAACAAGCCTGGCAGTTGCTATCGCAAGCATAGCCTATAAACAGTAGAAAAAATGGGGGGGAAATATCATGGAGCACGCATCCGAGAATCGCCTCGCAAATCAATGTATTCGGGTCCCCCCACACCACCTAAGAGCAACAATTAACCACATCCGGATGCGAATCTAGCAGACTACGATACGAAGGCAGAGAGCGGCTCAAAGGGAAGCAAAGGAAGAAGAAAGGTACCCTTCCCGCCCGGGGATGTTGCCTCCTACCGCCGCCTCGAAACAGTGGTCCTCGCTCAACGAAGCTTCGGCATGGAGGAACCCTGCTCCTCGGCCTCCACGCAAACCCATTCTTCTCACAGCCCAGACTGCGACAAAACACGGGGATGAGAGGGAGCAGACTCCTCCCGGTTCCTCGCTCCGTCGGCGTTCACCGATTTCACCTCCGCCATGCCGGAGAACCCAGACCTCCGCCGTGAGAGAGCCCACCACCACCTCGACTGAATCTGTCTCTCCTTGACATAGCCTAATCTTAGAGATAGAGATAGAGATAGAGATAGAGATAAGTAGTAGAGATAAAGATATAGAGTAGAGATTGATTTGTAGAATCTTAATGCAAAATTGCGTATAATATCTATTTAACACTTATTTTTCTGGTTTTATGTGATATGATATGGTATCTAGTATCTCGACATTGGTATTAGGGTATTGCACATTCTTTTTATTATGTGCTTTCTCTTCTATAAAAATTTGGCACGCGCTCGAAAAAAAGCCTCAACCGGTCGGGATTGCGATCTAGTTTTTGCAGCATGTCAAAAACTCAACCAGTCAGGATTGTGATCCTGGAGGCGTTGCCTTCCCTTGTCAACCTCTCTAGTTGAGCTTTCTTTTCACGAAAAGAACCGCAGATCTATTAATCATATAATTAATAGCAGTATAAAGAATATTAGAGATAATAAAAAATAAAATCAATCCTGGAGCACGACTGCACGAGAAAAATTTCTGGAACAATCGTAAATATGGAAGGATATCATTTTAGTGCCATCTTTGATTTTACCAAACTGTCAATATGGCACATATACGACGCAGCATCTATTTAATTAGTACACCTAATTGATACGAAATTATATGCATCCTATCCATTCCTGCCTGCTATTCCTTGTCCGAATTAATATCAAGATATCAATTGATACTGAATCAATGTGGTGGATATGCTTCCAAATTAATTCCTACCTGCTGGTGCCTATATAAAGGCCCTGCAGGTGCGCTTGCCATTGGCACCGCATTTGCCATAGTATACCAAAACTCATCTGCCTCAAACTTGCATCCTCGTTCCATCCGTCATGAGGCAACACAATATCCTCCTTCTCACCATTGCCATTGTCATTTGCACCACTGCTACACCCACCACTGCAAGGGAAGCAGTATCTGATGTAGCAACCGGTGGATGGAAACAAATTCCAGACATCAATACCCAGGAGATCCAAGAGATTGGCAGGTGGGCTGTGGCTGAGCACGCAAGGCAAGCGAGCGATGGGCTCCAGTTCAAACGGGTTGTGAGCGGCATGCAACAAGTTGTGTCCGGCATGAACTTTAAGCTCCGCATTGACGCAGTGAACGGTGACGGCAAAGAGGGCATGTTCAGAGCGGAAGTATATGACCAGCCATGGACCAAGACACGCGAGCTGGATTATTTTGTTCCAACCAACTGAGATGTACCGTGTCAGTAGGATTTTTTTAGGTTGCTTAATAATAACCGAGTAGGAGTACTACGGGTGATCTTGTTATGTCTATTAAAATTTTCAGGCGCGGTTTTATCGATCTATGAAAATTATGTGTACTTTTACTCGGTGGAGGGAGTAAGTGTTTAGAACAGAGGATGTCACATAAATTGTTGTTGCGCTAATTTCTTTTGAGAATTCCTTAATCTTGGTCGAAGCAGAAAATTGCTGATCAGTTACGGTGTGGCGAGGTGACATAGAACGTTGTACGGCTTGGAATGGTAATAAGGGCAACTCCAATGCTGGAAGCATCGCAAATAATTGAAATGCAATTCCCTGATTTTTTGTTTGAGATAACAACTGATGGAATTCATTGGCGAAACCGATTACAAACGACTCCAAAAATAAATGAAAATACAATACGTACCAAGTACAGGGACCGGATCCAGAAACAGCGCATCTTCCAACACCATCTTATCACCGCTGCCGCCGTCACCACACTAGGATTTGAACACTAAAGGAGTGCCCACCCCGGAGGGTGAGAGCTAATAATATTTTTTAGACCATCGGGCAGGCAGGAGATGGTGAAGAGCAAGCAGTACCTCCAAACGAAGATCCCCGAGCAGTAGACCCAAACCACCAGCAGAACGCTCCACCATTTGGCAGGTTTAGGTGTCGATACATCAGGCCGCCTCCTCCCCTCGCCACCAAGGCCGGCCGGAAGAAGCTGCAAGACGGTAGCCGCACACCACCAGAAGAACACAAACGACCCTAAAAAGGAAGACGGTGGTGCCATCCCCTTCCTCTCCCTCGCCACCATGGTCGGCCGAGGGGAAGATAACATCATCAGCACTCCTCCGACTCCTGGATAGACTACACAAACTCCACGGCAAGGTCGGAAGTCAACCACACCCGGGGAAACCACCCTCCCCAGATTCGCAGATCTGAGAGGATACCCTGCCAGCAGCTCGCCGGCGCCATCACAAGTTGCCTCGCCGAGATGGGGATCGAGCTCCAGCACCCGTATTCCGACGCGACGCCACCTCCACCATCCCGACGAAGTCCCCCGAAACCTTAGATGAAATCAAGCTAAGCCGCTACCCGACGCAGCTGGAGAGGATCCCCCTCCGCCGCCACGCCACCGGGGCTTCGCCCGACGGCGCCACCGGTGGCGGCCGGAGGAGGAGGGTGTTGGTGGGGCTAGGGTTGGAGGGAGGCGGGAGCACCTATTAGTTTCATTTACACTATGAATCTAATTGCGAGAAAATTTGTTGGAAGGCAGGTGCACACATTACAGACTGCATTTGCTAACGGGATTCACAAGGGCCGGCAGCCCTTAAACAAAATCAAAGGCGCGACCATCCCCTTCCCCTATTTTTGCATTTCATTCTCTCTATTTGGCCCGCCTCATGATTTTGCCCCCTTTGTTCCTTTGTGTTCGCATGGATAAAATCGAGTGTCCAACGGGATAAACCATTTTACCGCATGTCAGTTTTTCTAATTATGTGGTCCCAAATTCAGCTCAAATTTAGGTTGGGTTTATGTCCACACAAACAAAATATGGACATGTGGTGTGTCCTCCTGCTTCCATCCTTTGTCTTCCTCTAGTCCTATTTTAAATGGCCTTCCATTGAGATCTCTGTTCGTATCCATTTTATCCATATCCCCATCCCTATTTTCCCTAAGCCATCGTCAGCAAACCCTAGCTAGCCACCCCACCTATTTGTCGGCGAGATGCCGAAGAACTGGTTCAGGAAGCACAACCACAAGGTGGGCTCCTCTTTGGCCAGCAGGTGTCGCGGTGTTGCCCTTGCTGCTGCATTTTGTCTCTCCCCTTAGCAGCAGTGCGGAATCATTTCAACGTTTCCATGGGGGTGACGTGCTAGAATCGAGACTTGGGCACACCACTGCCATGGCACGACGCCACCTTCCCACTAAGTGCCATCTGAGCCAACTGAGGGTTCCACTATCACCTATCCCTACCTACGGCGTGCCACACCATAGGGAGATCGGGTGTCTTCGTGCGTTTCTCCCACCAGGCCTTCACAACAACCTTGTGTAGGACATGAGGTCGCCGATCTGGGACTGGTAGTTTCAGGCAGAGCATGAAAACATTCAGTCGAACCTTATGCGGAAAATCGTTTCTTTGTTCCGAGATTGTCTTCCCGTGATTTTCACATAAAATCTGATTATTTTTTTCTGAAGGACATCATTTTAGTGCCATTTTTCTTGCCAATTATCATTATAGGTGAAGATACGCAGCATCTTTTTTTATTAACATGTAAATTGATGTTATTAGGTGGATATGCATCCAATTCAATTCATGCCTTGTCGCGTGTTGGTCAAAATAAATGTCCTGATTTCAATTGATACCGATGTGGATACGCATCCAAATTAATTGCTACACACCCATGTGTGTATAAATGTTCTCGTTTCACTTCTCGCTGCCACCCGCTTCGCCGTAGCAAACCACTCATCTCCCTCAAACTTGTAAAGCTAGCGCCCCAGCAATTCTGCAAATCCCATCAGCCATGGGGACACACAATAGCCTTCTTGTCACTATTGCTGTTGTCATTTGCACCATTGCTACGACCGGCACAGCATATATCAAAGGCAATGGTTGGGAACAGATCCCAAACGTCAATGACCCGATGGTCCAGGAGATTGGAAGGTGGGCGGTGGCTGAACACGCCAGGCAAGCGAGCGATGGGCTTCAGTTCAAGAGGGTGGTGAGCGGCATGTTTCAAGTTGTGTCCGGCAAGAACTTTAAGCTCCGCATTGACGCAGTGAACGATGACGGCAAAGATGGCACGTACAGAGCGCAAGTATATGACCAGCCATGGACTCAGACACGCACGCTGGAATATTTTGTTCCAACCAACTGAGATGTAGCGTGTCAGTGGGATTTTGGTTTATGTTGCTTAGTAATAATCGAGTTGGAGTACTAGGAGTGCTCTTGTTATCTGAATGAACGTCTATTACAGTCTATATATCTTCGACATTTTCAGGTGAGATTGTACCGAGCTATGAATATTAATGAACTTTTGCTGTGTTTAGAATAGAGGATGTCACATAAACTATTTTTCTGCTAATTCTTAGTCTTTTGGAAGATCCTTAATCTCAGTCGAAGCTGAATATTGTTGATAGCAAGGGGGCTTTAGTTGCCGAGATTGTCTTCCAATGATTTTTGCATGAAATATTATATCCCCTCCATTCTTGTATACAGTGTTACTACTCTCTTGGTCCCAAAATATTGCTTATGTTTTTTTTGTCCAATCGAATTTCATAAAATCTACCCAGCTACATGAAAAATATCAATATCTATAATATCAAATGTATACTATGAAAATATATTTCAACATAATTATAATGATATTGATTTCTTGTAAAGATTAATATATATTTGTTATATAATTGGTCAAATTGTATAAAATTTGACTTTGACCAGATATTATGCAACATATTTCGGGATGGAGGGAGTATCTCATTTTCTAGAAACAAAGAAAACAAATCTACTAATAAATAGCATAATTAATTATGTGGAAAACTTCTCATGTTTCGCACTAATTAGATATGTTGCATGTGGTGTCTATGTCTCTATAGTTATGTGCAACCTTCAAAATAATGAGCACTATTATACCGGAGACAAATCTAATTAATTATTTTCAAAAAAATAATCTTTAAAAAGTTTGACTTTGATCAAAAATTAGATGCATCCTATTTTTGGCAGGAGTGACTAGTGAGTACTATTGGGGTATCACGTACTAGTATCATAGTATACTTATATATATTGATTTGTAGAATCTTAATGCAAAATTGCGTATAATATCTATTTAACATTTATTTTTCTAGTTCTACGTGATATGATATGTTATCTAGTATCTTGACACTGGTATTAGGGTGTTGCACATTTTGATAAAAAAAACTTTGATCATTAATTTGATCGACAAAATAGAAGATATATGTCATAAAAATTATATCATTGGATTTTCATTTAAACGAAGTTTTGAATTTTATATTTGTATGGTATATATCTTACATTTTTTTAACCAAATTGATAGTCAAAGTTTCAAGTATGGAGGTAGTACCTATGATTATCCCGATGATCTTTCTCATCGTTATTTATGATGACATATCAGCTTTTTTGCATGCATGGAGTGGATGTCCAAATTATATGTAATCTAAATTCATTGCTGCCTGCTATTGTTGGTCCAAATTAATGTCAAGAATCAAGATTCGTGTATACTGAATCAATGTGGTGGATATGTCTCCAAATTAAGCCCTACACGCTGGGGTGCCTATATACAGGTCCTGGTACGCTTATCATAGGCACCACATCTGCCGTAGCATACTACAAACTTGCCAAGCCCCCTTGCAATTCCGCTAACCCCAATCGGTCCCCATTCGTCATGAGGCAACACAATATCCTCCTTCTCACCATTGCCATTGTCATTTGCATAACTGCTACACCCACCACTGCGCGAGGGAAGCAGTATCTGATATAGCAACCGGTGGATGGAAACAAATTCCAAACATCAATACCCAGGAGATCCAAGAGATTGCCAGGTGGGCTGTGGCTGAGCACGCAAGGCAAGCGAGCGATGGGCTCCAGTTCAAGCGGGTTGTGAGCGGCATGCAACAAGTCGTGTCCGGCATGAACTTTAAGCTCCGCATTGACGCAGTGAACGGTGACGGCAAAGAGGGCATGTACAGAGCGGAAGTATACGACCAGCCATGGACGCAGACACGCACGCTGGATTATTTTGTTCCAACCAACTGAGATGTAGCGTGTCAGTAGGATTTTTTTAGGTTGCTTAATAATAACTTAGTTGAAGTACTAGGGGTGCGCTCAATAATAACCACGGAACCGCTCAGATCCGACGCAAAATGCAGCGTGTCGCCCACGACAGGGACGTGAACCAGCGGCGTCCATTGGAGACGTGCATTTGCCGGTCTGCTGGAGCCGCAAAAAATAGTATCAAGCAGATCCCGCCGGTAAGGATGACAATTTTACCCACGGGTACGGGTACCTGCATGGGTACCGTACCCGTATGGGCAGAGTATGGGTATATTTTTATGCCCATGAGCAGTACCCATACCTTGCACATTAACTCCCCTCGTACCCACGGGTATACTCATACCCTGACCGTTTATTGTCAAATTCACACGTGACACGTCTACTTTTGTTGACTTATGAGTTAGAATATGAGAATGTGATTTTTATATTATGTTAATTGTTATGTACTCAACTATCTGTTATTGAGTTGAGATAATTAATTTTTTAATCGAATTTGTTATTGATAAATGTAAAATTCTGATTGACTTATGTACAATTTAACCTACCCACCGGGTACCCAATGGGTACGGATACCCGGCGGGTATGGATATGGGTATGGGTACGAATATGGGTAGAAGTTTGTACCCATTGACTATACGGATTTCCCTACCCTGCCCATACCCTGCCCATTGCCATGATATCGGCGGCGAGGTTGGGCGTGGCGGCGGCGGGGCTTTTGGAGGCGGCGGACAAGTGGTGGTCGGCACGGTCGAGCAGCGGCGTACAGCCAGGACCAAGAGGCGGCGACGGCGGGGCCAAACCCTAAGGAAGCGGCGGCACTGGTTCGTGAGAGGCAAAGGAGGCGACGTAGTGGATTTGTTGGGCTTAGCCAATTTGGTCATGAGTGATGTGCAACGAAGCGCGACGATCTTCTTAGGCGTCCCATTCCTAGCCCGAACTCGTAGGTGCGTTGATGTGATTTAGGCTGAAATCATGGACTTCATGATCTTCCTGGGCGTCCATTTTATTTTCCATATGTGGATGCATGTGGTGTGTTAATGAGATTTATGTAGACTGAAATCACGGAGTCTTCCTGGGCGTCTCATTTCATTTTCCAAATATGTGGATGTGATGTGTTAATGTGATTTATGGAGGCTGAAATCATGAAGTTTGGATGCCCGTCATTTTGGAAACTTTCTAAAATCCTGTGGTGCAGCAGTTTTTGTAAGTTGTTTGGTGGCAGGGCACAATGATCTTATTAAAAATATGGGAAACGCTCTCAATCCCCCGGGGGATCGCGCCCGAGCGATCGTCCACCTCGCTGGCACGTGCTTGGAGACAGCGGACGTGGGGTCCACCACAGCCTTATCCTCTAGATGCGTTTTCCTCCTCCATCCAATTTCCCACTCTTCTCGTTCTTTCTAGCCCACGCCACCGCAAGCACTCCACGCCCACGCCGTCGCAAGCACACGCTCGCCGGTCGCTCTACTTCCACGTCGCCGGCCGGACACAGGCTGACCTCCGCCGCCCTGACCCAGCCTTATCCTCCCAGCTCGTGGAGTTGACCTCGCCGTCAAGGCTGCTTTGAAGCGCAGCTCGTGGAGGCGGTCGCTGCCATGGAAAATGCTGAAGAGGTCGGCGGCGGGAGGTGGGTGTTGCGGCAGCGGTCGATGGGGTTGCTGCCGGCGGCGGACTGATTTGCTACAAGGGGAGTCAGCTTTTGCTACCAAGGTCGGGCGTCCTTGCTACGATGGCCAGCCGGCTTGCTAAAAGGGACGGCCGGCCCTGCTACCTTGGCACGCCGGAGTTGCTGCCAGCGGTTGCCGCCGTTGCTAACGGTGTTGCTGCTAGCGGTCGCCGCCATTGCTAAGGGGCGGCCGGCTATGCTACCTCGGCAGGATGGCGTTGCTGCCAGCCGCGACGGCTGTTGCTACAAGGGGTGGCCGACCCTGTTACCCCGACACGATGGTGTTGCTGCCGCCGTTGCTGCCAAGGCACATCGGGGATGCTCCAATGGCACATCGACACTGCTACATGGACTATCGGCCCTCCGCTTGTGGTGCTACAACTAGCGTCGGCAGTTGCTACAATCGCCGCCCGCGACTGCTACAAGCAGCGGTGGTGGCTGCTGCTACAAGTGGCTAGATGCATTGCTACAAGGGCCTTGGTGACTGCTTCTACCGGCGGCGGCGGCGCTGACTTCTACAAACAAGCGGCGGTGTGCTACAAGCCTGCCGGCGATGCTGCAAGGAGGCCGTCGTCGATGCTACGTTCGGTCGGCGGGGTTGCTACGAATGGCTGACGGTGCTGTTACCGGCGAGGTATCTCACCGGAGCAGGCCGACGAGGTTCGGTGATTACGGGTGGTACCCTGGTAGAGAGTTGTGGGCATGTTCCTCCGGCAGGCCCTTTGTGTTTTTTCTTTTCGTGGGTGGGGAGATTTTTACGGGATGAAGCATGAGGAGAAAAGTTATGGACATGTGTCAAAAGGTGGAGGCGGGGGATCAGAATTATAATCCCCCGGGGACGCTCAGCGGTTCCCTAAAAATATGCTTGCCGGAATCTAGCTAGGACCGGAGGAAAAAGAGGAACTTCGTTCTATTTAAGTAGTATATAGATAGAAGTAGATAGATAGAAAACTTTCTAAAATCTTGTAGTGCAGCAGTTTTTATAAGTGATTTGGTGGGAGGCAACATGATCATATTAAAAATATGCTTGACGAAAGCTACGACTGGAGGAAAAAGAGGAATTTCGTTCTTTTTAAGTATATAGAGGTTGATTTGTAAAATCTTAATGCAAAATTGTGTATAATATCTATTTAACATTTATTTTTCTGGTTTTACGTGATATGATATGGTATCTAGTATCTCGAGAGTGGTATTAGGGTATTGCACATTCTTTTTATTATGTGCTTTATCTTCTATAAAAATTTGGCACGCGTTTTGTGTGCCCTCGAAAAAAAAAAACCTCAACCGGTGGGGATTGCGATCTAGTTTTTGCAGCATGTCAAAAACTCAATCAGAGGATTGTGATCCTGGAGGCGCATGCCTTCCGTTGTCAGAGCATCTCCAGCCGTCTCCCCGACGAGTCCCCCATGATGCTTTCTTTTTCATCTGTATGGACGAAAACGGTCCAGCCGCGCCTCCCGGAACCTCCCGGATTTGGGCTTTCATCCGTCCGGCGAGCCCAGGCCATTCCGGCCCCCCCCCGGGGAGCGCTCGGGGACTCAAGACGAAACGAAAGCGCGGGAACCGTCAAGAAAACTTCCCGCGCGGATGGTGGCCCCGACTTATCGGCGACAGAGGCCAATCGTCTTCCTCGTGCTTCAAAAGCCTGCCGCCGGTCAGACTTCGCCGGACGCGTTGCTTCCACGCGGCGTCGCCTCGGATTCACGCGCGGCTCCCTCTATTTATCGCGGAACATATCGCGTCTCGCCGCATTCACCACCGCCGTCTCCCTCCTCTCCCCAGCCCTGTCTTCTCTCCCCAATCCACCTCCACCAGCGAGCAATGGCGGGCCACGGTGCGGCGAACAACGGCTTCGGCCGCTGATCCCTACGCCAGTGGGAGGCAGGACTCCTGCACATGGCGAGCTACCCGGTGCCGCCGGACTTCCGCGTTCCCGGAGGATGGCGCCTGAGCGCGGGGGGGGGGAGGGTCCCGATCCTGCTGCTTCCGGCCGGTGGGAACACCGATATCGATGCTTTGCTGGTCACCCTCATCGACGAGCAGCGCGCAGAGGAGCGGTACCGCGCCGACAACTACGACGCCTGGAACGAGTTCTTCCGTCTTCGGCATGAACGGGAACTCGCAGCCTTCGACGGTCCTCCCCCTCCTCCAGCGCGTAACAACGCCGCCGCCGCTGGTGGGGTGTGTCGGGCCGCACACTCGCCAGTGTGCTCGCGCATATCGAGACCGGCAACTCCCCCCCCCCTTGGGGATGCTGCCGGCGGCGCCGAACGCCAGGAACTCGAGCGACCACGACATGTAGTACTTTTTAGTTTATGTTTCCATCTGGCCGAATTCAAATATATGTACGAATTCAGCCTATATATGTACGAACTCGTCTACCTATGATAAATACCTTTAAATTTCGCTTTTGTTTGAACGAATTTCGCTTTGTTTTATCCGAATTCGCCGTTATTTATCAAAAGAATTCATCCATCCTAGGATCACCGCTGGGAAAATGGACTCCCCAGACCTAAAATTACATCCATCCGGCGCTAAATAGCGCCAGATTTCGGCCTGCACCGGATTTTGGCCTGAGGAGCCCCAACGGCTGGGATGCTCTCAACCTCTCTAGTTGAGCTTTCTTTTCACGAAAAGAACCGCAGATCTAATAATCATATAATTAATAGCAGTATAAAGAATATTAGAGATAATAAAAAGTAAAATCAATCCTGGAGCACGACTGCACGAGAAATTTGCTGGAACGATCGTAAATGTGGAAGGATATCATTTTAGTGCCATCTTTGATTTTACGAAACTGTCAATATGGCACATATACGTACGCAGCATCTATTTAATTAGTACTCCTAATTGATACGAAATTATATGCTTCCTATCCATTCCTGCCTGTTATTGATACTGAATCAATGTGATGGATATGCTTCCAAATTAATTCCTACCTGCCGGTGCGCATATATAAAGGCCCTGTAGATGCGTTTGCCATCGGGCATCGGCACCGCATTCGCCATAGTATATCATAACTCATCTGCCTCAAACTTGCATCCTCGTCCCATCCGTCATGAGGCAACACAATATCCTCCTTCTCACCATTGCTATTGTCATTTGCATCACTGCTACACCCACCACTGCAAGGGAAGCAGTATCTACACCAACCGGTGGATTTAAACAAATTCCAGACATCAATACCCAGGAGATCCAAGAGATTGGCAAGTGGGCTGTGGCTGAGCACGCAAGGCAAGCGAGCGATGGGCTCCAGTTCAAGCGGGTTGTGAGCGGCATGCAACAACTTGTGTCCGGCATGAACTATAAGCTCCGCATTAACGCAGTGAACGGTGACGGCAAAGAGGGCATGTACAGAGCGGAAGTATATGACGAGCCATGGACCCAGACACGCACGCTGGATTATTTTGTTCCAACCAACTGAGATGTAGCGTGTCAGTAGGATTTTTTTAGGTTGCTTAGTAATAACCGAGTTGGAGTTCTAGGGATGTGCTCTTATTATCTCTATGAAAATAACGATTTTTCTACTATGACTGTAGCATGTACCTTGAAAATATCAAATAAGAATATCTCATCCTACAAACAGCTCAATGGTTTAGAGCCAAATGAAACCGCCATGGCTCTGTTTGTGTGTCTGGTTATATATGCAAGCGCATGCAGAAGTATACATGAAGGATTTGATCTACACCCACAGTAGAGGAGAAGTTCCAAATGGACAACATCGTCTCTCCACGGCAATCTACGTACCTGACCAAGCATGTCATGTGGCCAGATGATGGATAGTGTATTAGTGTTACGAAGTACATGGAGTGGCATGATTGGCCAAGGAGCTCCACGGGTATGAGATGCGTTTGTAGACGATTCGAACATATCGGTTTGAGACGGAGCATGGCATTTATAAATAGGAAAAAGCTACGCAGACTTCTCATATATATGCCTCCATTAATCTCATGTGCAACTGCTCCGTTCAGAGATTGTGGGGGAGAGGAAGCAAGTGCGGTGTTGCTGAGAGTTTAGGGAAGACAAAGTGTCAATGGTAGTGGTGCGGTGCCTCGACTCGTAAATGGAGCTGTATGTGGACCGTTTGGGGTTATTTACAGGATGAACAAACTGAACACATTAACAGAATACAGACGGTACTCTCACAAAACATAAATACTAGAACAGAGATGGATCGGCAAAATAAAACTGAGAAATCGGACTGAACCATACTAACGTGATTTTTCTTTTGCTGAGGTGGCAGAGTTGAAGAGATGTGGCAGCCTAGAATTGCTCAAAGATGATTGATGAGGTGGACATCTTGCATGTTGAGAGAATTTAACTTAGTAGATTCGTTCCTATTTAATTATTATAGATCCCATCAGCCATGAGGACACACAATGGCCTCCTTGTCACTATTGCCGTTGTCATTTGCACCATTGCTACGACCAGCACAACATATATCATAGGCAATGGTTGAGAACAGATCCCGAACGTCAATGACCCGATGGTCTAGGAGATTGGAAGGTGGGCGGTGGCTGAGCACGCCAGGCAAGCGAGCGATGGGCTTCAGTTCAAGAGGGTGGTGAGCGGCATGTTTCAAGTTGTGTCCGGCAAGAACTTTAAGCTTCGCATTGACGCGTTGATTGGTGACGGCAAAGATGGCATGTACAGAGAGCCATGGACTCAGACACGCACGCTGGATTATTTTGTTCCAACACTAGTGGAAAATAGGGCTTTCGTGGGATCCTTTTGTCGCGGGCGCGCCTGCACCCGCGACAAATGGGGTGGCAACGTCGCTCCGAAATGGGCAGGGCCTTTTGTCGCGACCTTTTGTCGCGGGCCGTATTACGACCCGCGACAAAAGGGGTCTGAGGGCTGGCGCCTCCTGTCGGCACCCCTTTTGTCGCGGGTCGTAATACGGCCCGCGACAAAAGGCCATGCCTATATATAGACACGCAGCCAGCCCCCCACCTCATTTTTTCCTTGGTGGTGAAGGTGGAGGTGTATGCTAGCTCATTTTTTCTACATGTGCACAAGAGTGTTTGATGGAATGCTTGTGAGAGGGATGCCACTTGATTTTATTTGATAAGATTTCTCCTCTTTTTGATCCTAAAAGGTTAGGAACTATTTTCTCGTATATATATACATAGTCCGTACAATACTAATTTTAGCAAGGTGATTGCATCTGATACATATATAATTGTACTTATGATGCAGATGAGTCATCCATGGATGTACGGTAACCGATGTGCTCCCGCTTTCAGGGAGGGCGTGAATTCTTTCCTGCTTGTGGCCGAGGCCAACAAGTCGAAGCAAGGTTTTATGTGCTGTCCATGTCTAAAATGTAAGAACGAGAAGGATTACTCTTGCTCAAGAGACATTAAGAGCCACCTGCTTCGGTTTGGATTCATGTCCAGCTATAATGTTTGGACCAAGCACGGAGAAGAAGGGGTTATGATGGAAGACGGCGATGAAGAAGAAGATAATGATGACCAGTACCGATCTATGTTCTCTGAATGCGACGATACCGCAATGGACGACAATGAAGAAGAAGGAGGTGAAGAACAGGCATCAGATGATCCTGTTGATGATGATCTTCGTCGGGCCATTTCTGATGCAAGAAGAGACTGTGGCACGGATAAAGAGAGGTTGCAGTTCGACAAGATGTTAGAGGACCACCAAAAATTGTTGTACCCAGCTTGTGAAGATGGGCAACGAAAGCTGGGTAGCATATTGGAATTGCTGAAATGGAAGGCAGAGGTTGGTGTGACTGACTCGGGATTTGAGAAATTGGTGATAATATTAAAGAAATTGTTTCCAAGAAATAATGAATTGCCCGTCAGTACATATGAAGCAAAGAAGCTTGTCTGCCCTCTAGGATTAGATGTGCAGAAGATACATGCATGCATTAATGACTGTATCATCTGCCGCGGTGAGAAGTACGAGAATTTGAATAAATGTCCGATATATGGTGCATTGCGGTATAAGATCAGAAAAGATGACCCTGGTGATGTTGAGGGCGAGCCACCCAGGAAAAGGGTTCCTGCGAAGGTGATGTGGTATGCTCGAATAATACCACGGTTGAAACGTTTATTCAGAAACAAAGAGCATGCCAAGTTGTTGCGATGGCACATGGAAGAACGTAAGAAAGACGCGATGTTGAGGCACCCCGCTGATGGTCGGCAGTGGAGGAACATCGGGAGAGAGTTCCCGGATTTTGCTGGTGAGGCAAGGAACTTATGGTTTGGTCTAAGTACAGATGGCATGAATCCTTTTGGGGAGCAGAGCTGCAGTCACAACACCTGGCTCGTGACTCTATGTATCTACAAACTTCCTCCTTGGTTGTGCATGAAGCGGAAGTTCATTATGATGCCAGTGCTTATCCAAAGCCCAAAGCAACCCGGCAATGACATTGATGTGTACCTAAGGCCATTAGTTGATAAACTTTTGGGGTTGTGGGCCAAACCAGGTGTACGTGTGTGGGATGAGCACACCGAGCAAGAATTTGACCTACGAGCGTTGCTATTCGTAACCATCAATGATTGGCCTGCTCTTAGTAACATTTCAGGACAGATGAACAAAGGATACAACGCATGCACACACTGTTTAGATGAGACTAAAGGTAAATATTTGGGAAAAAGCAAAAAAGTTGTGTACCCGTACAATCGCCGTTTCCTTCCGCGCAAGCATCCCTTAAGGAAAAAAGGCAAGCATTTCGATGGCGAGGCAGACAACCATCCGAAGCCTGTCCCACGTAGTGGTGCTGATATATTTGACATGGTCAAGGATTTAAATGTTATCTTTGGAAAGGGTCCAGGTAGTCGGCCTGTTCCGAAAGACGATGACGGACACGCGCCCATGTGGAAGAAGAAATCTATTTTTTGGGAGCTAGAATATTGGAAAGTCCTGGAAGTCCGCTCTGCAATCGACGTGATGCACCTGACCAAGAATCTTTGTGTGAATATTCTAGGTTTCCTGGGCGTGTATGGGAAGACAAAGGATACAACAGAAGCACGGGAGGACCAGGAACATCATAAAGGACGAAACGGCAATCATCCAGGGAAGTTTGAAGGGCCTGCCAGCTACGCTCTTACCAAACAAGAGAAGGAGATCTTTTTTGAAGCCCTATTCAGTATCAAGGTTCCGTCCGGTTTCTCGTCGAATATAAAGGGAATAGTAAATATGAAGGAGAAAAAAATTCCGGAACCTAAAGTCCCATGATCGCCACGTTCTTATGACACAATTGCTTCCGGTTGCATTGAGGGGACTTCTACCGAGAAAATGTTCGACTAGCCATTGTGAAGATATGTGCATTCCTCAACGCAATTTCTCGGAAAGTAATGGATCCAGAAACTTTGTCAGGATTACAGGAAGATGTGGTCGAATGTCTTGTCAGCTTCGATTTGTTGTTCCCACCATCCTTCTTCAATATTATGACGCACCTCCTCATTCACCTTGTTGAAGAGATTAGAATTCTCGGTCCTGTATTTCTACACAATATGTTCCCCTTCGAGAGGTTCATGGGAGTCTTAAAGAAATATGTTCATAACCGAGCTAGGCCGGAAGGAAGTATCTCAAAGGGCTACGGAACTGAGGAGGTCATTGAGTTTTGTGTTGACTTTATTCCTGACCTTAAGCCGATTGGTGTTCCTGAATTTCGGTATGAGGGGAGGCTGACTGGACAAGGCACACTAGGAAGGAAAGCAACGGTGTGCAGGGACAAGATTTCTTTCAATCAAGCACACTACACAGTTCTATACAATTCCAGCTTGGTGGCTCCGTACATCGAGAAACATAAGAATGTTTTACGAGAAATAAACCCGGGCAAGCCTCATTCATGGATTACACGTGAACACATGAATACCTTCGGCAGTTGGTTGCAAAGACATCTCATCTTTTCCATCGAAGCGGACACCACTGTTGTAGAGCAGCTGTACTTGTTGGCCAGGTTAACATCTTCAAACATATGTACATTCCAAGGGTACGAGATAAATGGGAATACATTTTACACGATCGACCAAGATAAAAAGACCACCAACCAAAACAGTGGTGTCTGCTTCGATGCAAAAGACGAGAATGTGCAGACCACCACATATTATGGATACATAGAGGAGATATGGGAACTTGACTATGGACCCACTTTTAAGGTCCCTTTGTTTCGGTGCAAATGGGTGAAGCTCAGCGGTGTACATATAGACGATAAGTACGGTATGACAACAGTGGATCCCAACAATCTTGCGTACCTGGACGAGCCATTTGTCCTAGCCAACGAGGTGGCTCAAGTTTTCTACGTGAAGGACATGTCTAGCAAATCGAGAAAAAGAAATCAACAAAAGAATACATCAACGGAGGAGCCAAAGCGCCACATAGTTCTTTCTGGGAAAAGAAACATAGTGGGAGTGGATGACAAGATAGACATGTCAGAAGATTATAATAAGTTCAAAGAAATTCCGCCCTTCAGAGTGAAAATTGACCCAAGCATCTTGCTAAATGATGAAGATTCTCCATGGCTACGGCGTAGAAGATCACAACAGTAGATGGCGATGTAAGAATGTATTCTTCATATATAGTTCCCAAGACAATCTCTACATTTATGTAATAATAAGAACCCTTTCCCCAACACTCGTTAGAGGAGACGGAGTCTTTCACGGGCTTGCAGGGAAATTTTTCGAGGAGCAGCTTCGAAGATGCCGTAGGGCGTGTGCACCAACGACATCTTCGAGAAGCTGCGCCACGGGAGATTTCCCAACCCTTTCCTTCATCCATGGGAATGAAACCGTGCTTGGCTTATTGATCCGCTTGGCAAGGCGTATTGATGCTCCTTTTATAGGCACGGCACCGCTTCTACTTTGTCTTGTTCCTTCGACAGGGCGTCGTGCGCTACATGCTTTATCTCATCGAGCAGTGCGTCCACCCACGCGTCCTTATCCTACCGACACATCCTTATCCTGCCGACAGCTTTAGTCCCGGTTGCACCCACCAGCCGTGACAAAAGGTTACCCGCACATCAGCCCCCCAGATAAGGCCCTCCTAGATAAGTCTCCCCCAGTATTTTGTCCCGGTTGGAGCCTCCACCCGGGATGAAAGTTTCGCGCGCCACTTCGTTCCCGCCTATTTTCTTCCCGCATTCCCGCCATTTTTCCACTATATATATGTAGGCTTGGACTCATATCTGCAAACCTCATCACTCTCTCCCATGGTTTCCACCGTATGTCTAACACCCCGGCAGGCGGAGGCGCTTTGCGCCTTGATACGTCTCCGACATATCGATAATTTCTTATGTTTTATGCCATATTATTGATGATACCTACATGTTTTATGCACACTTTATGTCATATTCGTGCATTTTCTGGAACTAACCTATTAACAAGATGCCGAAGTGCCAGTTCTCGTTTTCTCGCTGTTTTTGGTTTCGAAATCCTAGTAAGGAAATATTCTCGAATTGGACGAAACGAAGACCCGGGGCCTATTTTTCCACGGAGCTTCCGGAAGACCGAAGAACATACGAAGTGGGGCCACGAGGTGGCGACACCACATGGCGGCGCGGCCAAGGGGGCCCGCGCCGCCCTATGGTGTGGCCCCCTCGTCTTGCCCCCGACTCTGCCCTTCCGCCTACTTAAAGCCTCCGTCGCGAAACCCCTGATGCGAAAAAACCACGATACGGAAAACCTTACTGAGACGCCGCCGCCGCCGATCCCATCTCGGGGGATTCGGAGATCTCCTCCGGCACCCTGCCGGAGAGGGGATTCATCTCCCGGAGGACTCTACACCGCCATGGTCGCCTCCGGAGTGATGAGTGAGTAGTTCACCCCTGGACTATGGGTCCATAGCAGTAGCTAGATGGTTGTCTTCTCCTCATTGTGCTTCATTGTTGGATCTTGTGAGCTGCCTAACATGATCAAGATCATCTATCTGTAATACTCTATGTTGTGTTTGTCGGGATCCGATGGATAGAGAATACCATGTCATGTTAATTATCAAGTTATTACATATGTTTTGTTTATGATCTTGCATGCTCTCCGTTACTAGTAGAGGCTCTGGCCAAGTTTTTACTTTTAACTCCAAGAGGGAGTATTTATGCTCGATAGTGGGTTCATGCCCGCATTGACACCGGGACGAGTGACGTAAAGTTCTAAGGTTGTGTTGTGTTGTTGCCACTAGGGATAAAACATTGGCGCTATGTCCGAGGATGTAGTTGTTGATTACATTACGCACCATACTTAATGCAATTGTCTCGTTGCTTTGCAACTTAATACCGGAAGGGGTTCGGATGATAACCTGAAGGTGGACTTTTTAGGCATAGATGCGATTGGATGGCGGTCTATGTACTTTGTCGTAATGCCCAATTAAATCTCACTATACTTATCATGTCATGTATGTGCATTGTTATGCTCTCTCTATTTGTCAATTGCCCGACCGTAATTTGTTCACCCAACATGCTTTTATCTTATGGGAGAGACACCTCTAGTGAACTCGTGGACCCCGGTCCATTCTTTAATACTGAAATACAAATCTGCTCGCAATACTTGTTTTTACCGTTTTCTCTCGCAAACAATCATCTTCCACACAATACGGTTAATCCTTTGTTACAAGCAAGCCGGTGAGATTGACAACCTCACTCGTTTCGTTGGGGCAAAGTACTTTGGTTGTGTTGTGCAGGTTCCACGTTGGCGCCGGAATCTCCGGTGTTGCGCCGCACTACATCCCGCCGCCATCAACCTTCAACGTGCTTCTTGGCTCCTCCTGGTTCGATAAACCTTGGTTTCTTTCGAGGGAAAACTTGCTGCTGTGCGCATCATACCTTCCTCTTGGGGTTCCCAACGAACGTGTGAATTACACGCCATCAAGCATATTTTCTGGCGCCGTTGCCGGGGAGATCAAGACACGCTGCAAGGGGAGTCTCCACTTCTCAATCTCTTTACTTTGTTTTTGTCTTGCTTTAATTTATTTACTACTTTGTTTGCTGCACTTATATCAAAACACAAAAAAATTAGTTGCTAGTTTTACTTTATTTACTGTCTTGTTTCCTATATCAAAAACACAAAAAAATTAGTTTACTTGCATTTACTTTATCAAGTTTGCTTTATTTACTACTGCTAAAATGGCCAACCCTGAAAATACTAAGTTGTGTGACTTCACTAGCACAAATAATAATGATTTCCTATGCACACCTATTGCTCCACCTGCTACTACATCAGAATTCTTTGAAATTAAACCTGCTTTACTTAATCTTGTCATGAGAGAGCAATTTTCTGGTGTTAGTTCTGATGATGCTGCTGGCCCATCTCAATAATTTTGTTGAACTATGTGAAATGCAAAAATATAAAGATGTAGATGGTGACATTATAAAATTAAAATTGTTCCCTTTCTCATTAAGAGGAAGAGCTAAAGATTGGTTGCTATCTCTCGCCTAAGAATAGTATTGATTCATGGACTAAATGCAAGGATGCTTTTATTGGTAGATATTATCCCCCTGCTAAAATTATATCTTTGAGGAGTAGCATAATGAATTTTAAACAATTGAATAATGAACATGTTGCTCAAGCTTGGGAAAGAATGAAATCTCTGGTTAAAAATTGCCCAACCCATGGATCGACTACTTGGATGATCATCCAAACCTTCTATGCAGGACTAAATTTTTCTTCGCGGAATTTATTGGATTCAGCTGCTGGAGGTACCTTTATGTCCATCACTCTTGGTGAAGCAACAAAGCTCCTTGATAATATGATGGTTAATTACTCTGAATGGCACACGGAAAGAGCTCCACAAGGTAAGAAGGTAAATTCTGTTGAAGAATCCTCTTCCTTGAATGATAAAGTTGATGCTATTATGTCTATGCTTGCGAATGATAGGACTAATGTTGATCCTAATAATGTTCCATTAGCTTCATTGGTTGCCCAAGAAGAACATGTTGATGTAAACTTCATTAAAAATAATAATTTCAACAACAATGCTTATCGGAACAATTCTAGTAATAACTATAGGCCATATCCTTATAATAATGGTAACGGTTATGCTAATTCTTATGGGAATTCTTACGACAATAATAGGAATACACCCCCTGGACTTGAAGCCATGCTTAAAGAATTTATTAGTACACAAACTGCCTTTAACAAATCTGTTGAGGAAAAGCTCAATAAAATTGATATTCTTGTTTCTAGAGTTGATAGTCTTGCCTCTGATGTTGATCTTTTAAAATCGAAAGTTATGCCTAATAGGGATATTTAAAATAAAATTGTTACTACAGCAAATGCCATCCAAGTTAGAATTAATGAGAATATAAGATTAATGGCTGAACTGCGTGCTAGGTGGGATAGAGAAGAAAATGAAAAACTAGCTAAAGAGGAAAATGTAGCTAAAGTTTGGACTATTACCACCACTAGCAATGCTAATGATTCATATGTTGCTGCACCTCCTACTATCAATGGTGAAATAATTGGTGTTGGCAATGCTTCTACTCCTAGTGCAAAGCGCGCAAAATTACTCGAAACTGCTAAAACTCGCTGAAACCGCTTGTGATAAAACTCGCTGAAATTTTTTCCAACCTTGGGGATGATAATCCCATTGCTTTAGATTGTAATGATTTAGATTTTGATGATTGCCACATCTCTGAAGTTATAAAGTTCTTGCAAAAACTTGCTAAGAGTCCCAATGCTAGCGCTGTAAATTTGGCTTTCACAAAACATATTACAAATGCTCTCATAAAAGCTAGAGAAGAGAAACTAAAACTTGAAACTTCTATTCCTAGAAAGCTAGAAGATGGTTGGGAGCCCATCATTAAAATGAGAGTCAAAGATTTTGATTGTAATGCTTTATGTGATCTTGGTGCAAGTATTTCGTTATGCCTAAGAAAGTCTATGATATGCTTGACTTGTCACCATTGAAAAATTGTTATTTGGATGTTAATCTCACTGATAATGCTAAAAAGAAACCTTTGGGGAAAGTTGATAATGTTCATATTATGGTTAACAATAACCTTGTCCCCGTTGATTTTGTTGTCTTGGATATTGAATGCAATGCATCTTGCCCCATTATATTGGGAAGACCTTTTCTTCGAACCGTTGGTGCCACTATTGATATGAAGGAAGGTAATATTAAATATCAATTTCCTCTCAAGAAAGGTATGGAACACTTCCCTAGAAAGAGAATGAAGTTACCTTATGATTCTATTATTAGAACAAATTATGATGTTGATGCTTCGTCTCTTGATGTTACTTGATATACACTTTCTCGCGCCTAGCTGAAAGGCGTTAAAGAAAAGCGCTTATGGGAGACAACCCATGTTTTTACTCCAGTATTTTTGTTTTATATTTGTGTCTTGGAAGTTGTTTACTACTGTAGCAACCTCTCCTTATCTTAGTTTTATGTTTTGTTGTGCCAAGTAAAGTCTTTGATAGAAAAGTAAGTACTAGATTTGGATTACTGCGCAGTTCCAGATTTCTTTGTTGTCACGAATCTGGGTCTATCTCCCTGTAGGTAGCTCAGAAAATTAAGCCAATTTACGAGCATGATCCTCAGATATGTACGCAACTTTCATTCAATTTGAGCATTTTTATTTGAGCAAGTCTGGTGGCCTAATAAAATCCATCTTTACGGACTGTTCTGTTTTGACAGATTCTGTCTTTTATTTCGCATTGCCTCTTTTGCTATGTTGGATGAATTTCTTTGATCCACTAATGTCCAGTAGCTTTATGCAATGTCCAGAAGTGTTAAGAATGATTGTGTCACCTCTGAACATGTGAATTTTTATTATGCACTAACCCTCTAATGAGTTGTTTCGAGTTTGGTGTGGAGGAAGTTTTCAAGGATCAAGAGAGGAGTATGATGCAATATGATCAAGGAGAGTGAAAGCTCTAAGCTTGGGGATGCCCCGGTGGTTCACCCCTGCATATTCTAAGAAGACTCAAGCGTCTAAGCTTGGGGATGCCCAAGGCATCCCCTTCTTCATCGACAACAATTATCAGGTTCCTCCCCTGAAACTATATTTTTATTCCGTCACATCTTATGCACTTTGCTTGGAGCGTCGGTTTGTTTTTGTTTTTGTTTTTGTTTGAATAAAATGGATCCTAGCATTCACTTTATGGGAGAGAGACACGCTCCGCTGTAGCATATGGACAAATATGTCCTTAGACTCTACTCATAGTATTCATGGCGAAGTTTCTTCTTCGTTAATTTGTTATATGGTTGGAATTGGAAAATACTACATGTAGTAACTCTAAAATGTCTTGGATAATTTGATACTTGGAAATTTTTGTGCTCATGTTTAAGCTCTTGCATCATATACTTTGCACCCATTAATGAAGAAATACTTAGAGCTTGCTAATTTGGTTTGCATATTTGGTTTCTCTAGAGTCTAGATAACATCTAGTATTGAGTTTTGAACAACAAGGAAGACGGTATGGAGTCTTATAATGTTTACCATATGTCTTTTATGTGAGTTTTGCTGTACCGTTCATCCTTGTGTTTGTTTCAAATAACCTTGCTAGCCTAAACCTTGTATCGAGAGGGAATACTTCTCATGCATCCAAAATACTTGAGCCAACCACTATGCCATTTGTGTCCACCATACCTACCTACTACATGGTATTTATCCGCCATTCCAAAGTAAATTGCTTGAGTGCTACCTTTAAAATTCCATCATTCACCTTTGCAATATATAGCTCATGGGACAAATAGCTTAAAAACTATTGTGGTATTGAATATGTACTTATGCACTTTATCTCTTATTAAGTTGCTTGTTGTGCGATAACCATGTTTCTGGGGACGCCATCAACTATTCTTTGTTTAATATCATGTGAGTTGCTATGCATGTCCGTCTTGTCTGAAGCAAGAGAGATCTACCACCTTCATGGTTGGAGCATGCATATTGTTAGAGAAGAACTTTGGGCCGCTAACTAAAGCCATGATTCATGGTGGAAGTTTCAGTTTGGACATATATCCTCAATCTCATATGAGAATAATAATTGTTGCCACATGCTTATGCATTAAAGAGGAGTCCATTATCTGTTGTCCATGTTGTCCCGGTATGGATGTCTAAGTTGAGAATAATCAAAAGCGAGAAATCCAAAATGCGAGCTTTCTCCTTAGACCTTTGTACAGGCGGCATGGAGGTACCCCATTGTGACACTTGGTCAAAACATGTGCATTGCAAAGATCCGGTAGTCCAAGTTAATTAGGACAAGGTGCGGGCACTATTAGTATACTATGCATGAGACTTGCAACTTGTAAGATATAATGTACATAACTCATATGCTTTATTACTACCGTTGACAAAATTGTTTCATGTTTTCAAAATAAAAGCTCTAGCACAAATATAGCAATCGATGCTTTCCTCTTTGAAGGACCATTCTCTTTACTTTTATGTTGAGTCAGTTCACCTATCTCTCTCCACCTCAAGAAGCAAACACTTGTGTGAACTGTGCATTGATTCCTACATACTTGCATATTGTACTTGTTATATTACTCTATGTTGACTATTATCCATGAGATATACATGTTACAAGTTGAAAGCAACCGCTGAAACTTAATCTTCCTTTGTGTTGCTTCAATGCCTTTACTTTGATTTATTGCTTTATGAGTTAACTCTTATGCAAGACTTATTAATACTTGTCTTGAAGTACTATTCATGAAAAGTCTTTGCTTTATGATTCACTTGTTTACTCATGTCATTACCATTGTTTTGATCGCTGCATCCACTACATATGTTTACAAATAGTATGATCAAGGTTATGATGGCATATCACTTCAGAAATTATCTTTGTTATCGTTTTACCTGCTCAGGACGAAGCAGAACTAAGCTTGGGGATGCTTGATACGTCTCCGACGTATCGATAATTTCTTATGTTCTATGCCATATTATTGATGATACCTACATGTTTTATGCACACTTTATGTCATATTCGTGCATTTTCTGGAACTAACCTATTAACAAGATGCCGAAGTGCCGGTTCCTGTTTTCTGCTGTTTTTGGTTTCGAAATCCTAGTAATGAAATATTCTCGGAATTGGACGAAACGAAGACCCAGGGGCCTATTTTTTCACGGAGCTTCCAGAAGACCGAAGAACATACGAAGTGGGGCCACGAGGTGGCGACACCACAAGGCGGCGCGGCCAAGGGGGGGGCCCCCTCGTCAGGCCCCCGACTCTGCCCTTCCGCCTACTTAAAGCCTCCGTCGCGAAACCCCTGATGCGAAAAAACCACGATACGGAAAACCTTACTGAGATGCCGCCGCCGCCGATCCCATCTCGGGGGATTCTGGAGATCTCCTCCGGCACCCTGCCGGAGAGGGGATTCATCTCCCGGAGGACTCTACACCGCCATGGTCGCCTCCGGAGTGATGAGTGAGTAGTTCACCCCGACTATGGGTCCATAGCAGTAGCTAGATGGTTGTCTTCTCCTCATTGTGCTTCATTGTTGGATCTTGTGAGCTGCCTAACATGATCAAGATCATCTATCTGTAATACTCTATGTTGTGTTTGTCGGGATCCGATGGATAGAGAATACCATGTCATGTTAATTATCAAGTTATTACATATGTGTTGTTTATGATCTTGCATGCTCTCCGTTACTAGTAGAGGCTCTGGCCAAGTTTTTACTTTTAACTCCAAGAGGGAGTATTTATGCTCGATAGTGGGTTCATGCCCGCATTGACACCGGGACGATGACGTAAAGTTCTAAGGTTGTGTTGTGCTTGTTGCCACTAGGGATAAAACATTGGCGCTATGTCCGAGGATGTAGTTGTTGATTACATTACGCACCATACTTAATGCAATTGTCACGTTGCTTTGCAACTTAATACTGGAAGGGGTTCGGATGATAACTCTGAAGGTGGACTTTTTAGGCATAGATGCGGTTGGATGGCGGTCTATGTACTTTGTCGTAATGCCCAATTAAATCTCACTATACTTATCATGTCATGTATGTGCATTGTTATGCTCTCTCTATTTGTCAATTGCCCGACTGTAATTTGTTCACCCAACATGCTTTTATCTTATGGGAGAGACACCTCTAGTGAACTCGTGGACCCCGGTCCATTCTTTAATACTTGAAATACAAATCTGCTGCAATACTTGTTTTTACTGTTTTCTCTGCAAACAATCATCTTCCACACAATACGGTTAATCCTTTGTTACAGCAAGCCGGTGAGATTGACAACCTCACTCGTTTCGTTGGGGCAAAGTACTTTGGTTGTGTTGTGCAGGTTCCACGTTGGCGCCGGAATCTCCGGTGTTGCGCCGCACTACATCCCGCCGCCATCAACCTTCAACGTGCTTCTTGGCTCCTCCTGGTTCGATAAACCTTGGTTTCTTTCTGAGGGAAAACTTGCTGCTGTGCGCATCATACCTTCCTCTTGGGGTTCCCAACGAACGTGTGAATTACACGCCATCACGCCTCGAACTACCCCTGCCCGCCCGGCTACCGCGTCCCGACCGGCTGGTTGCTGAGCGTCAGAGGCGTACCGGTCCCTCCTATCCCTCTAGGTGTGCCACGCGAGATGGCCATCACGAACCACTACTATTTCGAGCTCACGCCTGAGCAGCGGAGGAATCGCCAGTGGCATCCCGACTACAGCCCGACTTGGGACAGCTTCTTCATCAATCGCCGTGAGAGGGCGGTTGCCAGGTACGAGGAGGACGGCACGCCTCCTTCGAACTTCAACGAGGCCGGCCGTCGGATGTGGTGGCGCGGCCGGACTCTCCAGAGCGTCATGGCCTATCGTGGCCCCCGCCTGCGCTACCCTCAATCCCAGCCCACGCGTGCTCACCCGCCGAGGTTCGACAACCGCGACCCCGATGCTAGCGACGATGACGTCGGCGACTATGATGACTACAGTGGCGACTATTATAGGGCTAGGCAGGACTATGATTGAATGGCTCCAACATTCGAATCTGGCCATGTATCTTAATTTTCAGTTGAGCTATGTACTTTAATTTCAGTTCAATCGTAATAAATTTCGTGTCAACCGACAACGACTTTATAAACTAAATTTAAACTAATAGAACCGACAACGACTTTATTGAAATTACAATAAAATAGATAAATTACTAGTCTAGTCTCTACTCATCGTCGGAGGTTGTCTCCGTCCAAATGTCATCCCACCGAGGGTCGTTTTCGGTCCAAGTTGTATTCGGGTTCTCGAGCTCGAAGGTGGCGACGGCCCGACGGTGGCGCCTGTTGGACCTGCGTTGTGCCCTAAGGTTAGCGAAGAACGCGTCGGTGTTGTCGACGTCGTTGGGGAACTGCGCCCTCCACTGGCGCATCAACTGCTCGTCGTGCTCGGCGATGGCGATCCTGCGCTGCACCTGGCGGTGCCGGCGACGGTCCTCGTCGTCGACGAGGCACGGCGGTGGCGCGAGGAACTCCGCCTCCTCTAGCGATTCAACATCCGGGAAGTTCATGTCGCGTCGTGGCCGCCGAGACGCCACGCCGCCGCGTCGTAAGCGCGCGCCGCCAGCTCCGGCGTGTTGTACGTGCCGAGGGTGAGGCGGAAGCCACCGGCGCGTATCTCGGCGTAGAACCTACCGCTCGGACGCACTCGAACGCCACGGAAACCGGACGCCCTCGACGACGTGGAGGCATCCCGGAGATGAATGAGCGGAGGAGGCGGTGGCGACGTGTGGTTGCGCCCGCACTCGTCGCTCTATATAGCGCACGCGTGGCATGGCACGTGTAAGCCACGGCTACACACGTCGCACGCCGGCGTCCGCGGGGCGAGGCACGTGGAAGCGGTGGCGACACGTCGCACGACGGTGTCGACGGGGCGCGACACGTGTGGCACGGCGGCGGTGCACAGGGGGTGAAACATACATGACTATCAATGTTTGATATGATGCGAGATGCAAATAGGTATATGGATGTCATATTCATGTTCATTAGCTTTTTCTGATCAATATTCATATATAAAACATTTGTATTTGAGTTACCATTCAAAAGTTATTAAAATAACAATTTTATTAATTTAAAATAGGAAAAAGAAAAGGGGTCTGAGAGGGTATGAGCTGATCCGCGTCCAACGGCTCTAGGCCGTTGGATTCAAACGGCTAGAGCCGTTGAATGCAGTTCCCACGGATCAGCTCCTACCCCTTTTGTCGCGGGTGGTGGCTCGACCCGCGACAAAAGACCCCCCCTTTTGTCGCGGGTGGTGGCACGACCCGCGACAATAGGGGGGTCTTTTGTCACGGGTCGTGCCACCACACGCGACAAAAGGGGGGTAGGTATAAATAGTGCGCGTCGCGGGCGGAGCCGCCACCCGCGACACTGGAGGCCTACCCTAACCAAAATTGCGCCGCCAGGCTGCCGGATTTCACCGCCGCCGCCGACGCCCTCAGCCGCGCGCACAAGCTCCGCCTCGGGCCACCGCCTGCGCGCTCCTCTGCGCGCCTCGGGCCGCTCCTCTACGCGTCCTCGGGCCGCCGCCTGCGCCGCTCCGCCTCGGGCCGCGCCGGCGCCGCCGTCTGCCACGCCGCCCCTCTGCCTACGTCGGCGCCGTCGTCTGCACCGCCGCTCCTCGGGCCGCGCCTCGGCCGCTGCAAGGTAGCGCCGCCGCGCCTGCTGTTGCCTTTTTTTTATTTTTCAGTTTTTTTTTACTTAATTGATTAGTATAGTTTAGTTAGTTAGGTTAATGAGTATATAGTTAGTATTTGGTTAGTTAGTTTAGTTAGTTAGTTTAGGTTAGTTAGACTACCCACAATGGGAGTATCATAGGTAGTATCATGCATTCCATGCATGCAAAATGCTGATGTGGCGATGCTATTAAGGAGGAGAGAGAGGATACTAGTATCATAGGTAGATACCGTATCATAGCACATACTACTAGAAAAATTAATATCAAGTAAATCTTGTACATATATTTGCATTGAGATTCTACAAAACAATTAATATACGAAGACTATGATACTAGTATATGATATCATGCATTGTGGAGATAGTAACATATAATAGTATCATATGCATGATACTTCTATATGATATTATGCATTGTGACTAGTCTTAGTTTAGTTAGTTAGTTTGATTAGTTAGTTAGTTTAGTTAGTTAGTTTAGGTTAGTTAGTTTAGTTAGTATGTATTAGGTTTAGTTAATGAGTATATGTATGTATTTAGTTAGTTAGTATATGTATGTATTTAGTTTGTTAATTAGTTTATGTATGTATTTAGTTTTTCCGATAAGATAGATATATCCGACGTCGACCCTCTCCCTCTTGCAAACGCGCGTCGCCAACACCCTCTCCCTCTTGCAAACGCGCGTCGCCGACACCCTCTCCCTCTCGCAAACACGCGTCGCCGACACCCTCTCCCTCTCGCAAACACGCGTCGCCGACACCCTCTCCCTCTCGCAAACACGCGTCGCCGACACCCTCTCCCTCTCGTAAACACGCCTCTCCAACACCCTCTCCCTCTCGCAAACACGCGTCGCCGACACCCTCTCCCTCTCGTAATTAAACACGCGTCTCCATTAGGGTTAGGGTTTGGTTAGGGTTAGACCATGTACTTATCGATTTAATTTTTTGCAGAAACAATGGATCCATTCGAAATCCGTCGAGACTTGGAACAGGAAGACTTCTTTGAGCACATAATCCGCGATGGTCCAGAAGCCGACCGGGAAGAGCGCGACTCCGGTAATGGACAAGCCGACGGCTCCGGAGCTGGAGAAGACCGCGGCTCCGGTGATGGAGAAGCCGACGACTTCGGTGATGGAGAAGCTGACGGCTCTGATGATGGAGAAGCCGACGGCTCCGGTCATGACGAGGTATACGATCAGTTGAGGCATTAATGGAATTCTATATGTACATATGTATATAAATTAACTGATTTTTATTCTCTTAGGTCTCCGAAGATAAGTTGGAGAAACGAGACCCGGCAAAGAAATTGGGCAAAAAAGACCACTTCAACAATGAAGCTATATCATCGAAAGGCCAACCGGTGGCACCCACGAGTGTCAGAGTGACATTTAAGAATCAGTGCGGAGTTCTGGTTAGAGATCATCTCCCGATCACTATTAGAGAATGGAACAAGACCAAGAATGTGTCCGAATATCAGGTTGCCGATAGGTACAAAAACACACTTTTTGACGACCTCATATCACATTTCACTTTGCCAAATTTGGGATCGGAGTCTGAGAATGCCAAGCAGAGAGCACTAGTGAAGAAATGGGCTCTTAAGAAGATGGGGGAACTTTTCCGGGCGTATAAGAACCGGTTATGGAAAGCATATAAGACCGAGAAGAAGCCTCCATTATTCGAAAACTATCTAGCGAAGCAGGAGCATAACTGGGAAGAATTTGTGAAGTACAAAGAATCAGAGGAGGCTGTGAACCTGTCAAAGAAAAACAAGAAGAATGCAAGCGAAAAGAAATATCACCATCATACGGGGCGAGGGGGCTACGAAGTAGCCATGCCTAAGTGGGATGCACAAGAGGCTGAGATGAAGCTGAATGGGATCTCTCCAGAACCAGAGCGAGAAGGATGGGACACTAGGGATCGAAATTGGTTCCTTGGGCATGGCTGTGAGTATGACATGAAGACAGGGAACCTTGTTGAAAGTGACGAGCAAGGTTAGGGTACCCGAGGAAAAATGGATTCAAGTGATCGCTGATATTAAAGCGGGAAAACTGAATTTTGCTCCCGATAGAGAGAAAGACTTGCTGACGCTTGTCCTCGGTAATCCTGAAAAGGGAGGACGAACAAGAGGCTACGGCCCTAGTGTTCCGTGGGAGCTTGGGTTTCCGAAAGACGCGGAGACTTATAGAAGCCGAGCGAGAGCAAAACAACGCGAGCTCGAGGTGCAGAATGACCGGATGGCTGAGTTCCAACGGCAACTAGACCAGCAGAAGCGGGATTCAGCAGCAGCAACGGGAGATTAATGAACTTAAAGGACAGCGCCAGCCAGATAATACCGCCGGCATATCTCAGCGACGAGACAGCAGCGTGGCCGACTCGGAGGCCCCGCCTACACGGATGATAGATGCCAGTCCTGGCGACCCTTGGATGGAATCAAGGAGCAAACACCTTGTGATTTTCATGAGGTGTTCAGGAACATGTCTGTTAAGGTGGCGGTCGGCTATGTCTTACCTGCATTTGGACCTGAAGGTGAGCCGCCAACATGGCATGGCAATCAGATTCCAGGTGGCTATGCTCGTGTCGGGGTGAATTCAGTTGTACCGTCGTGGGAGACATTGGAGCTCGAAATCCCTGGAGGTGATGGGGGGTTACACTCAGAGAGGTGCTGGGAGAAATCATTCTCTGGGAAAAGAAGAACATCAGGCTGCCAGTGCTGGGTAGCCCCTAGTACCGGTCGTCCCAGGAGGTCACCATCACCTCCTCCAGGTGATCGCAGGCCACCATCACCTCCTCCTACTGATCACATGTCGCCACCATCACCTCATGGGTACGACGTCGACCACGACATCTGTAGTCCATCTCCATCTCCAGCGCCGCCGCCTCCGCCCACTAAGACTCGCAATGCACCCAGCCGGAAGCGTTTCAAGAGTCCTGTCCGCAAGATGTCGCCCCTCCCAAAAGTACCAAAGGTTCCTCCCCCTCGTCCTTACGATCGTACTGTCGAGGAAAATGAGGCCATTGTTGCGAAATACAATTATGATTTTTTTCATAAGCCAAAACCTCCAGCGCCAGAGCCATACACCGAGAAGCAAAAAGAATATGCTCTTAGTTTTGTGAACACACCATCGCAATATGACTTACACGAGAAGAAGGATGACTATACACGCCACCTTGCGAGGGTAATTGACGAGAAGAAAGATGAAAAGGCTAAGAAGAAGAAGGATGACAAGGCTAGCACGAGCAAATCATCAGCTAGAAGTGCAGCCGAGAAGAAGTCAAGTTCAACAAGTGCACCCCTCAAGGCCAAGCAAACGACAAAAGGCAACAAAAGAAAGGAAGTTCCCCTGCTCGGAGAACAGCCCAAACAATCGATCCCAGCACTCAAAGTGTTTGATGTTCCCAAGGTGTACCTGGAACATGGTGGTGCTCTCGATATGGAAGAAACTGCAAAGCTAGCGGCTAGCTGTGGAGTTTCCGTGGAGGAATTGCTGGGTGCCGCAGATGCTGCACTAGCCACTGCTGATATAGCTCCTAAATTTGTCTACGGGGCCGACTTGGTCAGCAGAGAGCAGCTGCATAAACTGCCAACACATATGCGGAATTTGCATCAGTGGTACCTTGATGCATGCAAGGAGAACATAAGGTACATCGTGGCGAGTATACCATTTGAATATTACTACCGAAAGGAGGAGATCCATATTGAGATGAATGAACTCTGGCAGTTATTCAATTTAGAAGCCCTCGACAAATCTCTCATGAGTTGCTATTGCTTGTAAGTTGTTAACTACATATAAGTTCATTTTCATTCAGTTCATGTTCGTTTTCATTGCATATACTCATTATATCTTATGTGTTCTCTTATGCAGACTGAAGATCAGTGAATGCAAAAGTAATAATATTATCAATATTGGGTTTGTTGACCCAGATAAAATAAATGTTGAAACGGTAAAGCATAAAGGCGAAGAAACGGGGGGAAACCTACTACGGTTTTTGGGGGAGCAATATTTCTGTGATTCAATAATGTTTCCTTACAACTACGAGTGAGAGTCTTAATGATCTTTTATGCACATTCAATTTTTCTTACTCGATGTTAAGTGTAATTCCTGACGTATATACATAACATGTGCAGCTTCCACTGGATTCTACTAGACATTCAAGTTGATAAGGGAATAGTTGAAGTAAGGGACCCAATGAGTAGAGGTCTGGACGGGTTCCGCGACTTGCAGAAGTTGCTCCAAGTGTAATTTCCTTCATCGCCGCGCTATATCTTTCATGAGATATCAATTAGTTATCCACTCATTCAATCATTCTTTTGGCTGGCAAGGCTTGGATAGCTTTCAAGAATCATCATAAGGACGGTACCTGGGAAGAGAAGCTAACATTTACTCCTGTATCGTGCCCTCAGCAGCCACAAGGGACGAATCTATGTGGATACTACGTTTGCGAGTCCATTCGCATGTTAACCACTGAGAAGCAGAACAAAAATAAATTCAACGTAAGCAATAACATTCACAACTTTATTTATTATCGTCAATATTTCGTTATCAAGATTGATATAGTCATACTCATCTCATTTTCGTATATAGGTCGACTTCATGCGGGACAGACTCCAACCAAAGGAACACCTACTAGGAATTGCGGAGGAACTCGCGGGACTTTTGGTTAGAGAAGTACTAAACAACAAAGGCTTGTTTAGTCCAAATAGATGCTCTACCTCCAAATAGATGGTCGTTAGTACCGCTTGTCGATCGTGAGCTACATGTATATATATATATATGTAAGGGGAATCTACATGTAAGGGGAATCGACTTTTGCTTCCAATATTTGTTTGATCGATCTGTATATATATAATGAATGAACGTGTACCACTTCTAGTAGCGTACAAATATATGCAACTTTTATTTTCGAATGAAAAAATGAAATAACAGGCGGTCGGTGGCGGGGGGGGGGGGGTGGTGCACCCCTCAAACCCTAAAGCAGCAGCGTTGTGCGCGCGCCACGTAGAGGGCCTTTTGTCGCGGGTGGTAATACCGCCCGCGACAAAAGGGCCTGTCCCCTGCGCACCCCGCGCCTGCCACGTGGTAGACTATATGTCGCGGGTGGGAAGCGACCCGCGACAAAGGGGTTGGCCTTTTGTCGCGCCTTCGTTGTCGCGGCTGGCCGCCCGCGACAAAAGGCCCTTACGACCCGCCACAAAAGCCCTGTTTTCCACTAGTGCAACCAATTGAGATGTAGCGTGTCAGTAGGATTTTTGTTTATGTTGCTTAGTAATAATCGAGTTGGAGTACTAGGAGTGCTCTTGTTATCTGAATGCACGTCTATTACAATCTACCGTCGACATTTTCAGGCGAGAATGTACCGAGCTATGAATATTAATTAATGAACTTCTCTGTGTTTATAATAGAGGATGTCACATAAACTATTTTTCTGCTAATTCTTAGTCTTTTAGAAGTTCCTTAATCTCAGTCGAAGGTGAATATTGTGGATAACAAGGGGGCTTTAGTTGCCGAGATTGTATTCTAATGATATTTGCATGAAATATTACATTCCTTCCATTCTTGTATACAGTGTTACTACTCTCTTGGTCCAAATTTTGCTTATATTTTTTTTTGTCAAAATCAAATTTTATAAAACCTAAGCAACTACATGGAAAAAATATCAATATCTATAATATCAAATGTATACTATGAAAATATATTTCAACATAATTCTAATGATATTGATTTCATCTTGTAAATATTAATAAATTTTGTCACATAATTGGTCAATTTGTATAAAATTTGACTTTGACCAGATAGTATGCAACATATTTCGGGATGGATGGAGTATCTCATTTTCTAGATACAAAGAAAACAAATCTACTAATAAATAGCATAATTAATTATGTGGAAAACTTCTTGTGTTCCGCACTAATTAGACATGTTGCATGTGGTGTCTATGTCTCTATAGTTATGTGTAACCTTCAAAATAATGAGCACTATTACACGGGAGAGGAATCTAATTAATTCATTTAAAAAAACAATCTTTCAAAAGTTTGACTTTGATGAAAAATTATATGCATCCTATTTTTAGCAAGAGTGACTAGTGAGTATTAATGGGGTATCACGGAGTAGTATCATGGTATCTTTATATTTATTGATTTGTAAAACATTAATGCAAAATTGCGTATAATATCTATTTAACATTTATTTATCTAGTTCTATGTGATATGATATGGTATCTAGTATCTTGACACTGGTATTAGGGTATTGCACATTTCGAGAAAAACTTTGATCATTAATTTGATCAACAAAATATAAGATATATGTCATAAAAATATTTTGTATGGTATATATCTTACATTTTGTTGACCAAATTGATAGTACTCCGTAGAAGTTTCAAGTATGGAGGTAGTACCTATGATTATCACTATGATCTTTCTCATCGTTATTTATGATGGCACATCAGCTTTTTGCATTCATGGAATAGATGATACTATAATATCTCATTGTGGTTTGTCCAAATTATATGTAATCTAAATTCATTGCTGCCTGCTATTGTTGCTCCAAATTAATGTCAAGAATCAAGATTCGTGTATACTGAATCAATGTGGTGGATATGTCTCCAAATTAATCCTTACACACTAGGGTGCCTATATAAAGGTCCTGGTACGCTTGTCATAGGCACCACATTCGCCATAGCATACTACAGACTTGCCAAGCCCCCTTGCAATTCCGCTAACCCCTATCGGTCCCCATCCGTCATGAGGCAACACAATATCCTCCTTCTCACCATTGCCATTGATATTGTCATTTGTGTCACTGCTACACCCACCACTGCAAGGGAAGCAGTATCTGATGTAGCATCCTGTGGATGGGAACAAATTCCAGACATCAATACCCAGGAGATCCAAGAGATTGCCAGGTGGGCTGTAGCTGAGCACGCAAGGCAAGCGAGCGATGGGCTCCAGTTCAAGCGGGTGGTGAGCGGCATGCAACAACTTGTGTCTGGCGTGAACTATAAGCTCCGCATTGATGCAGTGAACGGTGAAGGCAAAGAGGGCACGTACGGAGCAGAAGTATATGACCAGCCATGGACCCAGACACGCACGCTGGATTATTTTGTTCCAACCAACTGATATGTAGCGTGTCAGTAGGATTTTTTTTAGGTTGCTTAATAATAACCGAGTTGGAGTTCTAGGGGTGTGCTCTTGTTATCTGAATGAACGTCTCTTCAAATTTTCAGGCGAGGCTTTATCGATCTACTATGAATATTACATATACCCCTTTACTGGGCGGAGGGAATAAGTGTTTAGAACACAGGATGTCACATAAATTGTTGTTCTGCTAATTTCTTTTGAGAATTCCTTAGTCTTGGTCCAAGCAGAAATTTGTTGATCAGTCAAGGTGTGGCGAGGTTGCACGGCTTGGTATGCTAATAAGCAACTCCAGCGCCGGAAGGAAGCATCGCAAATAACTGAAATAGAATTTCGTGATCTGGATCTTTTGTCGCCAGAAACTTGTTGGAAGGCAGGATGCACCCATTAGAGACTGAGTTTGCTAACGCCATTCACAAGGACGAGCAGCCATTAAACAAAATCAAAGGCCCGACTATCCCCTTCCCCTATTTTTTCATTTCATTCTCTATTTGGCCCGCCTCATGATTTCGTCCCTCCTTTGTTCCTTTGTGTTCGCACGGCTAAAATCGAGTGTCCAACGGGATGAACCATTTTACGGCACGTCAGTCTTTCTATTTTTGTGGTCCCAAATTTAGGTTTGGTTTATGTCCACGCAAACAAAATATGGACATGTGGCGTGTCCTCTTGCGTCCATCCTTTGTCTTCATCTAGTCTTATTTTAAATGGCCTTCCATAGAGGTCTTTGTTGGTACTCATTTTTTCCATGTCCCCATCCCTATTGTCCCTAAGCCACCGTCAGCAAACCCTAGCCAGCCACCCTACCTATTTGTCGGCGAGATGCCGAAGAACTGGTTCGGGAAGCACAACCACGAGGTGGGATCCACTTTGGCCAGCAGGCGCCACGGTGTTGCCCTTGCTGCTGCCTTGGTGGCAGTGCGGAATCATGTCAACATTTCCATGGGGGTGGCACACTGGAATCGAGACTTGGGAGCGCCACTGCCATGGCGCGACGCCACCTTCCCACTAGGTGCCATCTAAGACAACTGAGGGTTCCACTGTCACCTATCGCTGCCTATGGTGCGCCACTCCATAGGGAGATCAGGTGTTTTCGTGCATTTCTCCCACCGGACTTTCGCAGCAACCTTGTGTACAACATGAGGTCGTCGATCTAGGACCGGTAGTTTCAGGAAGAGCAAGACCTCCGGCGACGGTCCTTCTTCGCTGTCGGGATGGGAGAACATTGACCATGATGATGAGGAGGTCGGCTTTGAATCTTCCGACTTATGAGTACTGAAGGACGTGGAGCTAGCTGCCCGCGTTGGTGGCTGTGAAGCAGGAGGATGAGGGCGACATTAGCTGCCATTAGTGTGTCCAACCTTGACGAGCTTAGCTAGTGACCGGATCTTGCTGCGACACTACATGAGACCGCGAAGATAGTGGTGGCCACGGCATCAGCGAATCCACCGGTGTAAAACTCCCCTAGGAGCCTTGGTCACCGTGGACTGCCCGCGTAGCCCCATCAACAGTTGGCGCGCCAGGTAAGGGGTTTGATGCGTGTAGTTGACACGTCCGTTGGGAACCCCAAGAGGAAGGTGTGATGCGCACAGCGGCAAGTTTCCCTCAGTAAGAAACCAAGGTTTAATCGAACCAGTAGGAGTCAAGAAGCACGTTGAAGGTTGATGGCGGCGGGATGTAGTGCGGCGCAACACCGGAGATTCCGGCGCCAACGTGGAACCCGCACAACACAACCAAAGTACTTTGCCCCAACGAAACAGTGAGGTTGTCAATCTCACCGGCTTGCTTCGTAACAAAGGATTAACCGAATTGTGTGGAAGATGATTGTTTGCAGAGAAAACAAGTAAAACAAGTATTGCAGACAGATTTGTATTTCAGTATTAAAAGAATGGACCGGGGTCCACGAGTTCACTAGAGGTGTCTCTCCCATAAGATAAAAGCATGTTGGGTGAACAAATTACAGTCGGGCAATTGACAAATAGAGAGGGCATAACAATGCACATACATGGCATGATAAGTATAGTGAGATTTAATTGGGCATTACGACAAAGTACATAGACCGCCATCCAACCGCATCTATGCCTAAAAAGTCCACCTTCAGGTTATCGTCCGAACCCCTTCCAGTATTAAGTTGCAAAGCAACGAGACAATTGCATTAAGTATGGTGCGTAATGTAATCAACAACTACATCCTCGGACATAGCGCCAATGTTTTATCCCTAGTGGCAACAGCGACAGAGCACAACCTTAGAACTTTCCGTCACTCGTCCTGGGTGTCAATGCGGGCATGAACCCACTATCGAGCATAAATACTCCCTCTTGGAGTTAAAAGCAAAAACTTGGCCAGAGCCTCTACTAGTAACGGAGAGCATGCAAGATCATAAACAACACATATGTAATAACTTGATAATTAACATAACATGGTATTCTCTATCCATCGGATCCCGACAAACACAACATAGAGTATTACGGATAGATGATCTTGATCATGTTAGGCAGCTCACAAGATCCAACAATGAAGCACAATGAGGAGAAGACAACCATCTAGCTACTGCTATGGACCCATAGTCCAGGGGTGAACTACTCACTCATCACTCCGGAGGCGACCATGGCGGTGTAGAGTCCTCCGGGAGATGAATCCCCTCTCCGGCAGGGTGCCGGAGGAGATCTCCGAATCCCCGAGATGGGATCGGCGGCGGCGGCGTCTCGTAAGGTTTTCCGTATCGTGGTTTTTCGCCTCGGGGTTTCGCGACGGAGGCTTTAAGTAGGCGGAAGGGCAGAGTCGGGGCCCGACGAGGGGCCCACACCATAGGGCGGCGCGGGCCCCCTTGGCCGCGCCGCCATGTGGTGTCGCCACCTCGTGGCCCCACTTCGTATGCTCTTCGGTCTTCCGGAAGGTTCGTGGCAAAATAGGCCCCTGGGTCTTCGTTTCGTCCAATTCCGAGAATATTTCGTTACTAGGATTTCGAAACCAAAAACAGCGAAAAACGGAACCGGCACTTCGGCATCTTGTTAATAGGTTAGTTCCGGAAAATGCACGAATATGACATAAAGTGTGCATAAAACATGTAGGTATCATCAATAATATGGCATAGAACATAAGAAATTATCGATACGTCGGAGACGTATCAAGCATCCCCAAGCTTAGTTCTCGCTCGTCCCGAGCAGGTAAAACGATAACAAAGATAATTTCTGAAGTGATATGCCATCATAACCTTGATCATACTATTTGTAAACATATGTAGTGGATGCAGCGATCAAAACAATGGTAATGACATGAGTAAACAAGTGAATCATAAAGCAAAGAATTTTCACGAATAGTACTTCAAGACAAGTATTAATAAGTCTTGCATAAGAGTTAACTCATAAAGCAATAAATCAAAGTAAAGGCATTGAAGCAACACAAAGGAAGATTAAGTTTCAGCGGTTGCTTTCAACTTGTAACATGTATATCTCATGGATAATTGTCAACATAGAGTAATATAACAAGTACAATATGCAAGTATATAGGAATCAATGCACAGTTCACACAAGTGTTTGCTTCTTGAGGTGGAGAGAAATAGGTGAACTGACTCAACATAAAAGTAAAAAGAATGGTCCTTCAAAGAGGAAAGCATCGATTGCTATATTTGTGCTAGAGCTTTTATTTTGAAAACATGAAACAATTTTGTCAACGGTAGTAATAAAGCATATGAGTTATGTACATTATATCTTACAAGTTGCAAGCCTCATGCATAGTATACTAATAGTGCCCGCACCTTGTCCTAATTAACTTGGACTACCGGATCTATGCAATGCACATGTTTTAACCAAGTGTCACAATGGGGTACCTCCATGCCGCCTGTACAAAGGTCTAAGGAGAAAGCTCGCATTTTGGATTTCTCGCTTTTGATTATTCTCAACTTAGACATCCATACCGGGACAACATGGACAACGAGATAATGGACTCCTCTTTAATGCATAAGCATGTGGCAACAATTATTATTCTCATATGAGATTGAGGATATATGTCCAAGACTCGAAACTTCCACCATGAATCATGGCTTTAGTTAGCGGCCCAAAGTTCTTCTCTAACAATATGCATGCTCCAACCATAAAGGTGGTAGATCTCTCTTACTTCGGACAAGACGGACATGCATAGCAACTCACATGATATTCAACAAAGAATAGTTGATGGCGTCCCCGTAAACATGGTTATCGCACAACAAGCAACTTAATAAGAGATAAAGTGCATAAGTACATATTCAATACCACAATAGTTTTTAAGCTATTTGTCCCATGAGCTATATATTGCAAAGGTGAATGATGGAATTTTAAAGGTAGCACTCAAGCAATTTACTTTGGAATGGCGGATAAATACCATGTAGTAGGTAGGTATGGTGGACACAAATGGCATAGTGGTTGGCTCAAGGATTTTGGATGCATGAGAAGTATTCCCTCTCGATACAAGGTTTAGGCTAGCAAGGTTATTTGAAACAAACACAAGGATGAACGGTACAGCAAAACTCACATAAAAGACATATTGTAAACATTATAAGACTCTATACCGTCTTCCTTGTTGTTCAAAACTCAATACTAGATGTTATCTAGACTCTAGAGAAACCAAATATGCAAATCAAATTAGCAAGCTCTAAGTATTTCTTCATTAATGGGTGCAAAGTATATGATGCAAGAGCTTAAACATGAGCACAACAATTTCCAAGTATCAAATTATCCAAGACATTTTAGAGTTACTACATGTAGCATTTTCCAATTCCAACCATATAACAATTTAACGAAGATGAAAATTCGCCATGAATACTATGAGTAGAGCCTAAGGACATATTTGTCCACATGCTACAGCGGAGCGTGTCTCTCTCCAATAAAGTGAATGCTAGGATCTATTTTATTCAAACAAAACAAAAACAAAAACAAACCGACGCTCCAAGCAAAGTACATAAGATGTGACGGAATAAAAATATAGTTTCAGGGGAGGAACCTGATAATGTTGTCGATGAAGAAGGGGATGCCTTGGGCATCCCCAAGCTTAGACGCTTGAGTCTTCTTAAAATATGCAGGGGTGAACCACCGGGGCATCCCCAAGCTTAGAGCTTTCACTCTCCTTGATCATATTGCATCATACTCCTCTCTTGATCCTTGAAAACTTCCTCCACACCAAACTCGAAACAACTCATTAGAGGGTTAGTGCATAATAAAAATTCACATGTTCAGAGGTGACACAATCATTCTTAACACTTCTGGACATTGCATAAAGCTACTGGACATTAATGGATCAAAGAAATTCATCCAACATAGCAAAAGAGGCAATGCAAAATAAAAGGCAGAATCTGTCAAAACAGAACAGTCCGTAAAGATGGATTTTATTAGGCCACCAGACTTGCTCAAACGAAAATTCTCAAATTGAATGAAAGTTGCGTACATATCTGAGGATCATGCTCGTAAATTGGCTTAATTTTCTGAGCTTCCTACAGGGAGGTAGACCCAGATTCGTGACAGCAAAGAAATCTGGAACTGCGCAGTAATCCAAATCTAGTACTTACTTTTCTATCAAAGACTTTACTTGGCACAACAAAACTCAAAACTAAGATAAGGAGAGGTTGCTACAGTAGTAAACAACTTCCAAGACACAAATATAAAACAAAAAAACTGGAGTAAAAACATGGGTTGTCTCCCATAAGCGATTTTCTTTAACGCCTTTCAGCTAGGCGCAGAAAGTGTAACTCAAGTGTTATCGAAGAGTGGTGCACCTACAGCGGGGTTTGGAGTTTTCTCAACCATGCATAGTATATTAGATACATAAGTTTCAGCGTCTCCCTTTTCATTAGTTTTGGGCTTGCTACTCTCATCAAACAAATTTTCAGGAACAAGCCAAGCATAGTTATGTTCTAGTGCATCATTCATAGCTAGGAGTTTACATGGTATTGGTGCTTTGATCTCCCCACCATCATTAGTATTATTAGTGTACCTTATTCTATCCATATCCATTTTTTCAAGGAGACCGACAAAATTAGTATGAGAACCAAGCAATTAAATTTAGCAAAGACCTTTCTAGCCTCCCTTGATAGACCACCAAATTCTCTAAGAAGGGTTTCTAAAACAAAATCTTTCTTTTCCCCCTCTTCCATATCACCAAGTGTAAGAAACATGTGTTGGATTATAGGATTGAGATTAACAAATTTAGTTTCCAACAAGCGAACTAAAGCAGCAGCAGCAATTTCATAAGTAGGAGCAAGTTCTACCAAGTGTCTATCTTCAAAATCTTCAACGGTACTAACATGGGTGAAAAATTCTTCTATATTGTTCCTCCCAATTATAGACCCTTGTCCTACCGGTATGTTCTTTGTGGTAAAATTAAAAGGAAACATGATGAATCAAGTAAAGTAAATGCAAGTAAACTAATTTTTTTGTGTTTTTGATATAGCAAACAAGACAGTAAATAAAGTAAAACTAGCAACTAATTTTTTTGTGTTTTGATATAATGCAGCAAACAAAGTAGTAAATAAAATAAAGCAAGACAAAAACAAAGTAAAGAGATTGATCTCCCCGGCAACGGCGCCAGAAATTTGCTTGATGCGTGTAGTTGACACGTCCGTTGGGAACCCCAAGAGGAAGGTGTGATGCGCACAGCGGCAAGTTTCCCTCAATAAGAAACCAAGGTTTAATCGAACCAGTAGGAGTCAAGAAGCACGTTGAAGGTTGATGGCGGCGGGATGTAGTGCGGCGCAACACCAGAGATTCCGACGCCAACGTGGAACCTGCACAACACAACCAAAGTACTTTGCCCCAACGAAACAGTGAGGTTGTCAATCTCACCGGCTTGCTGTAACAAAGGATTAACCGAATTGTGTGGAAGATGATTGTTTGCAGAGAAAACAGTGAAACAAGTATTGCAGCAGATTTGTATTTCAGTATTAAAAGAATGGACCGGGGTCCACTGTTCACTAGAGGTGTCTCTCCCATAAGATAAAAGCATGTTGGGTGAACAAATTACAGTCGGGCAATTGACAAATAGAGAGGGCATAACAATGCACATACATGGCATGATAAGTATAGTGAGATTTAATTGGGCATTACGACAAAGTACATAGACCGCCATCCAAGCTGCATCTATGCCTAAAAAGTCCACCTTCGAGGTTATCGTCCGAACCCCTTCCGGTATTAAGTTGCAAAGCAACAGACAATTGCATTAAGTATGGTGCGTAATGTAATCAACAACTACATCCTCGGACATAGCGCCAATGTTTTATCCCTAGTGGCAACAGCACAGCACAACCTTAGAACTTTCTGTCACTGTCCCAGTGTCAATGCAGGCATGAACCCACTATCGAGCATAAATACTCCCTCTTGGAGTTAAAAGCAAAAACTTGGCCAGAGCCTCTACTAGTAACGGAGAGCATGCAAGATCATAAACAACACATATGTAATAACTTGATAATTAACATAACATGGTATTCTCTATCCATCGGATCCCGACAAACACAACATAGAGTATTACGGATAGATGATCTTGATCATGTTAGGCAGCTCACAAGATCCAACAATGAAGCACAATGAGGAGAAGACAACCATCTAGCTACTGCTATGGACCCATAGTCCGAGGGTGAACTACTCACTCATCACTCCGGAGGCGACCATGGCGGTGTAGAGTCCTCCGGGAGATGAATCCCCTCTCCGGCAGGGTGCCGGAGGAGATCTCCGGAATCCCCCGAGATGGGATCGGCGGCGGCGGCGTCTCGGTAAGGTTTTCCGTATCGTGGTTTTTCGCCTCGGGGTTTCGCGACGGAGGCTTTAAGTAGGCGGAAGGGCAGAGTCGGGGCCTGACGAGGGGCCCACACCATAGGGCGGCGCGGGCCCCCCCTTGGCTGCGCCGCCATGTGGTGTCGCCACCTCGTGGCCCCACTTCGTATGCTCTTCGGTCTTCTGGAAGGTTCGTGGCAAAGTAGGCCCCTGGGTCTTCGTTTCGTCCAATTCCGAGAATATTTCGTTACTAGGATTTCTGAAACCAAAAACAGCAGAAAACAGGAACTGGCACTTCGGCATCTTGTTAATAGGTTAGTTCCAGAAAATGCACGAATATGACATAAAGTGTGCATAAAACATGTAGGTATCATCAATAATATGGCATAGAACATAAGAAATTATCGATACGTCGGAGACGTATCAGGGTTGCATGTTTTCGACATTAGAATGGGATGGCCAATATCATCTCCGGTGGTAACAACGCCACCATGGGGGATGCTTATAATTCCCTCGCCCATGACATCCTCGCCACTTTGGTTTGTACGCCGCACCTGCCCACCTTTACGACCCTGATACTCGGGGATAATTAGACGGCTCACTAAATCGTGGGGAGGTGGCGGGGGGGGGGGTGTCTCAACCTCGATGATTATGGTAATTTTGTGGCGCGCAATCTCTTGTGTTGAAGATTTTTTTTTCAAAAATATGAATTACTTAATTCTAGAGGGCGCTCATATAAAATCATACGAAATAAAACAGATAAACCATGCAAGATCACAACGAGTGCATCAGGATGATGCACTATGAATGTGAAGGTCCATGATAAAACTAGATCAAAACTTCTTGATGTTTTGAACATTGACCCGAAACTGGTTTGAAGCGCATTTACACATAATGAAACAATATGGCGCCCTTTCAAATGTCACAAAACCATAGATCATGGAACTAGTTTGCTGTCGGAAAGTCATTTTGGCTCTCGAGCTCTCGGCATATTACAAAATTCTAAAATTTATATTTATAGGTTTAAAAAAATTATGAAACAAAATTCTAGAAGTAGTTAATGATATATCCCACTACCTTCCAAAATTTCAATTTCAAATGTTCTGTATTATGAGCTATACAAAAATAACAATGTGTGTCTTTTTTAGAGATTTGAAATCAATATGGTCAAATCTACACTTGTATTATTTTTGTGTATCCCAAACTACACATTGTTTTCAAGCTACACTTGTATGGTCCGGCGAGGTCTCCGGTGAGTCTCCGGCAAGGTTTGCACACAACTGATCTTTTCTGTTTCATTTCTAGGCGAACCGTTTTGTTTTTTTTGTTTTTTTGCTTTAATGAAGCAAAAGCGGAACTATTTTCGCTATGGCGAAGCAAATCTTGGATTTTGACAGAAATTGCACATGTGTCACTGATGTCTACGCACGCTTCTATTCCTGTAGACAGTGTTGGGCCCCCAAGAGCAGAGGTTTGTAGAACAGCAGCAAGTTTCCCTTAAGTGAATCACCCAAGTTTTATCGAACTCAGGGAGGAAGAGGTCAAAGATATCCCTCTCAAGCAACCCTGCAATCACGATACAAGAAGTCTCTTGTGTCCCCAACACACCTAATACACTTGTCAGATGTATAGGTGCACTAGTTCGGCGAAGAAATAGTGAAATACAAGTAATATGGATGTATATGAGTGGTAATAGCAATCTGAATAAAATATGGCAGCGAGTAAACATGCAACAGAACAGTAAATAAACGGAGATTCGATGTTTGGAAACAAGGCCTAGGGATCATACTTTTACTAGTGGACACTCTCAACATTGATCACATAATAAAACCACTCTACACTCTCTTGTTGGATGATGAACACCATTAATTGTGTAGGGCTACAAGAGCACCTCAATGCCGGAGTTAACAAGCTCCACAACATTCGATGTTCATATTTAAATAACCTTAGAGTGCATGATAGACCAACGCAATTATACCGAGTACTAACATAGCATGCACACTGTCACCATCAAGCTATGAAAGGGGGAATAGATCACATCAATACTATCATAGTAATAGTTAACTTCATAATTCACAAGAGATTACAATCATAAACTACGTCAAGTACTACATGATGCACACACTGTCACCATTACATCATGGAGGAGGAATAGACTACTTTAATAACTTCACTAGAGTAGCACATAGATTAATAGTGATATAAAGCACATTGCAATCATAAAGTAATATAAATAAGCACTTCACTATGCTATTCTGAATTACTCTTTGGCAAGATAACGAACACTAATTCATCATGTAGGTAAACCTTAAAGATGTATTCCCAAGTACTAATAAACACCTCACGCTGTCACTGTGAGCATTCATAGGAGGTACTAACACACCACAATTTCATAGAGACATCCAACTCAAATCATAACTCGGTGAATAAGTATTCTCGTGAAATATAGCCTAAGAGACCCACACGGTGCACACACTGTCACCTTTACACACGAGGGACAAGGAGTCTCCGGAGATCACATAAGTAAAATCCACTTGAATAGCATAACGACATCTAGATTACAAAGCTCATCATATGGATCTCAATCATGTAAGGCAGCTCATGAGATCATTGTATTGAAGTACATAGAGAGAGAGATGAACCACATAGCTACCGGTACAGCCCTTAGCCTCGATGGAGAACTACTCCCTCCTCATGGGAGACAAGCAGCGTTGATGAAGATGGCGGTGGTGTCGATGGAGATGCCTTCCGGGGGCACTTCCCCGTCCCGGCAGGGTGCCGGAACAGAGACTCCTGTCCCCCAGATCTTGGTTTCGCGATGGCGGCGGCTCTGGAAGGTTTCTCGTACCGTGGCTTTTCCGTCTCGAAGATTTAGGTCAGGGAGGCTTAAATAGACGAAGAGGCGGAGTCGGAAGGGTTACGGAGCCGCCACACAACAGGGGGGCGCCCCCCCTGGGCCGCGCCGGCCACATGTGTTGGGCCCACCTGGCTCTCCTCTGGCCCCTCTCCGGTGTTCTGGAAGCTTCGTGGAATTATAAGATGTTGGGCGTTGATTTCGTTCAATTCCGAGAATATTTCCTTACTAGGATTTCTGAAACCAAAAACAGCAGAAAACAGAAACTGGCACTTGGGCATCTCGTCAATAGGTTAATTCCGGAAAATGCATAATAATGACATAAAGTGTGTATAAAACATGTGAGTATCATCATAAAAGTAGCATGGAACATAAGAAATTATAGATACGTTTGAGACGTATCAGTCACGCTGTGAACTAGGAGGCTAGGAAAAAAATATCCTCTGAAGGATTACTAGCACTGCCCCTACAAAAGGCAACCTTTGGACTTGGGAGATAACACAACATATACTGATTAATTAAATAAGAATAGCAATTCGAGGCTGAGTTAAAGGTAAAGATCATGACGCGCCGACTCTCCTCGCCAGCCCCCGTGTCATCGCCGGCGTAGCACATCATCCAGCAACGCCCTTGCGGCCGTGTACGACGATCCTCCCACCTCGACCGCCCGCCGCACGCGCTCCCCCGTCTCCAAATGCTCTCCGCCTCAGCCCTCGTATGACATCGCCGCGCGGACCCTCTCTGCAACCTTCTCACTGCCCATCACCACCCCGCCCAGCTCCTCGCCTCCCCACACGTACACCCTCTCCGTGCCGGTGCCGACGCTCGTGCCGGCGACTCCCACCACCAGCGCCTTGTTGTAGAACTGCTCCGCGAACACCGGATCGGATGGGATTCAGTCATGCACTATTTTTCTGACCGTTTGGTTTCATAAGAAGCGTTGGGAAGCTTCGCAATCTATTTCCATCATGTGACATGTTTTTGGTGAATTCAGTCACGAAGAATGGCATGAAGACCGTGATCTTGGCACTAGTAATGGTGGTTGGAGTCCTGGTGGTGAGGTTTTGGCTTGGTTATTCGTGACTTGGAGCAGCGGCATCGGAAAGTGGGGGTGACAGCGTAGGAAATTCATAGTCTAAACTTGCAGGGTGAAAATTCAAGGTCTAGCATTAATTGGTTGTGTCTGGCAATAACCTTGTTGAAGGCATTGTCTTGTGAGTGTGGACTTTCTCCAGATGAAGACGTCGCTTTTGGAGAAGATGGATTTATGTGATGTCTTGGTGGTGTTTCCGCTCTTATAAGGAATAGATCACAATGACGGATTTTTTTTGTATTATGTAATTGTCCTTTTTTTAGTTGTATGCATCTGTATTGCCGTTAGGACACTTCATTATTACATAAATTTGGTGTAATCATATCTTCGCGATATTACTATATTTTGTTTATCGAAAAAGTGCGAAATGCACATCCTCTTGTCAAATGACTTATTTACTTCGAATGAGAAGTTTCATCTACCCTTGCAATATTCTTATTTCTGAATTTGCATTACTCCGACTTATGTCTTGTTTCCAGGACCCTGACCACAAGAAGGTCATTGTCTGCTTTAACGTCGGCATTCTCCAGTCAATGTCTAACTTAATTTAGACCACCAAGGAAAGCCACCATATTACACTTAAACAGAACGGCAAGTGAACAGTTCTCCAACTAGGGTCGTCATAACTCATAAGCTCCGAGTAATTAGAGTTGTGCAAAGACATGTTGCTCTATTACCATTTCAACGGTCAAGTTCTTCCCGTAACAATCTACTTCCTCTGTCCTCAAAAGAGTTGTACGTGTGAGTTCTTCAAGCCATATTAAGGATTTTTCATTGAAAATATATCATCTACCATCTCTCACCTCTTCAAAATTTTCACCTCCAATAAGCTAAGTGTATGTGCAAAATAAGAAGACCATATGTTAAGTATTATTGGTCTTGATTCCCGTGTGACGAGATAAAACTATTTTTTATTAGTTTAAAGTGCATTGAAAATAAAAATAAAGTATACCCTTTTGTGGACAAATTTTAAACCTAAACGACCACTTACTTAATAATGGAGGGAGTAGACCAGTAACTAATATCGTCATGATATCAGCCAATTTATTTTTTTACCACCACCAGTGGAAAACGGGGCTTTAGCACCGGTTTAAAATGGCCTTTTTAACCGGATGGGCAACCGGTGCAACTCATCCGGTGCTAAAGGCCCCCACCTTTAGCACAGGTTCAGTTGTGAATCGGTGCTAAAGGGGCACCACGTGGCTCGCAGAGGAGCGTCCGAGCGGAGGACCTTTAGCACCGGTTCGTAACACGAACCGGTGCTAAAGGTTTCTGCCGCGGCAGCGTTTTGGGGCCCTTCCCTGACGCGGCAGGGAATTTCACTAAAATGCTGCCGCGGCACGAAATTACACTAAAACGCTGCCGCGGTAGAGAATTTCACCAGAACACTGCTACGGCAGAGAATTTCACTAGAATGCTGCCGCGGCAGAGTATGCCTCCATTTGAAACACGTTATAATGCACACACATATATATAGGAAACCATTATATTACATAAAAACGTTATGAATACATCCATCAAAGTGACACACGTTCATGCATATATGTCTACATCAACTTCCAAAATAACTTCTATCCAAAATTGGGGGGGGGGGGGGGCTGATGGCATGGTCCGTTTGGATCTATGACTTGCTCAAATAAGAATCCCGCCAATTCTTCTTGAATTGCTCGTACACGCTCGGTTGCTAGAAGACCGTTCCGCAACCGTTGGATCTAATAATTTCAAGAAGGTGAGCACCGACTTGGACTTCTCTGGACACAAGGTTTAACTTCCTAGATGAGAGGGTTGACCTTTCTGTCGGAACTTACCTGAACTTCCCATTTTTTCAGAGCTACTGATTGTACTACGACTTTCTCAACCGTTGGTCGGAACTGTGCAAGTGATATACCGTTGGATAGACAATAAAAAACCGCAACTTTTTCATGTTCACAACTTTCGCAGATTATGCATGGTTTAAATTTAATTTTGAAAATACGAAAACTCTTCTATATGGCCAGAAAACGAACATTTAGTTTGATTTTCGAATCGCTTATCGAAAATGTACAAATGATATACCGTTGGATAGATAATGAAATTGCGCAACTTTTTCATGTTTTACGTTTTTTCAAAATCCTCACAGTTTTTGAACAATTTTGAAAATACCGAAATTCGGACGTACTTAAAAACGAGCGGACAGTAATTTGGATGTGTTGTTTCGACCGTTTATCGGAATGATGCAAATCATATGGCGTTGGAAAGCTATGAACTAGGCACAACTTTATTATTCCAATTGATTTCTCTAATTCCTTACAGTTTAAGAGAAAAACTCGAATTACTGTCCGCCCGTTTTATGTGACGGGCACGGAATGATTATCCACACGATTTTCATCCGGTATATTTAAACAATGCAAATGATATACGGTTGGAAAGGTGTCAAAATGGCGCATCTTTTTCATACCTATCATTTTATCCAAATCCGAACGGTGTAAAAGTAATTTAAGAAGTTTTGAAATCATGTTACCGGTATATTTTGTGGGATAACGATTTGAATTTGATGGATTAGATCCATTTATTTATTGTAAAATGTTGTAGGTAATGAAAGTAAACATATACTCTACCATATAAATCTTTTGGTGACAATGATTGAAGTGGTTGGTGATCAAATCGATGAGATTTGAACAATAGATTTCCGCCCCGTAAAAACAGAGCATTGAACTTCCCTCGACACGAACTTGCACTTCTAGGGAAATACAGTTGTACTTCTCGGTGCTGTTTCACAAAAGTGTTCAGTAAAATGACTATAAGTTTCTCATACGGTGTCCGTTTGAGGTCCATGGCCACACAAAATGCTTAGCACAACCACGTGCATCTGAACTTCCCGCCACATGTCCTTGTACTTCTTGGCCTTCGTGGTTGTACTTCCCGAAAATGTTTTTTAATACTAGTGTGTTTTACAAAAACTATCATGTGTGCTTCGAAATAATAATTTTAGATTGTCCCTATATTCTATTTAAGATATTCTGCACTTCCCGAATCTTAGTATTTAAACTTCAGAACGTTGCTATGTGAACTTATGTGGGAGTATTTTCTTTGAACACTTCTAGTTCTTGTAATTACCGCATGTACTTCCTATAGTCTCCGTGTGTACTTCTTGGAATCACTGCTTTTACTTCTTCTCGGATGACGGGATTATTTTGTTTTTTCGAAATTTGGAATTTTCTCGGGGTTCTTGTACTTCCTATATTAAGTGGGTGTATTGTGTGTGTCGAATGGTTGTACTTCTCGTTGTCAAGTATATGAACTTCCTCGTGGGTGATGGGAATATTTTTGTTTTTTGTACATTTGGATTTTGTGCGGTTTTCTTTTGTACTTCCTGTATTAAGTGGGTGTACTGTTCGTGTTGAATGGTTGTACTTCTCAGCATCAACTATTTGAACTTCCTCACCGATGACGAGATTTTTTTCTACATTTTATTTTCTCAATAGATTTTCATCCCGCTAATACAAAGCATTAAACTTCTCTCGACATGAGGTTGTACTTCTCGGGAAACGCGGTTGTACTTCATGGCAAGGTTTCACGAAAGTGTTCAGGAAAAAATCTACAACTTTCTTTTACTCTTCTCAAACCGACCATTTGTACTTCTCGTAGCTACCGCGTGTACTTTTGGGAATCACATCTTGTACTTCCCATGAGATTAATTCGGACGTTTTTTTTTGTTATTTTTAGTGCACTACAAGATGAACCATGTACTTCCAAAAATTAATCAGTTGTACTTCCCAATGTTGACGTGTGTACTTCGTGATAATCTTTTAGAGCTTCCAATAAATGAAGATCTGTACTTCCCATAGTCACAACTTGTACTCCTCGGACCCACTTCTTGTACTTCCCGTGAAGTAATATATTGGATGATTTTTATTATTCTTGATACATATAATTCCTAGAATTATACATTGTACTTGTTATATTTTCATGTACTTCCCGCAATACACATTTGTAGCACAATCGATTGCTCCCCTTCAAAACAGACCAATGAACTTCTCTCGACATGAGCTTGTACTTTTCGGGCAATGCGGTTGTACTTCTTGACGCGATTCATAAAGTGTTTAGTAAAACAACTATAATTTTCTTTTGCACTTCCAAAACCGACCCTTTGCACATCCCATAGTCACCGCTTGTACTTCTGGAAATCACCGCTTGTACTTCCCGTGGGGTAAATAATTAGATGATTTTTATTATTTTTTTACCACATTACGTGTACTCTGAACTTCATGGAAGATAAGCCTTGTACTTTCTAAACCTGGTGTCTTGTACTTCCCGGTGCTATTGCTTATACTTCCCAGCAGACATTTTAATTACCAAGAAGGCTTATATGGAATGAGAACTAGTTTAATATTCTGAGGACCGACTTGAACTTCTCCGGACAACGGGTTGTACTTAACAGAATGATAGACCTGAACTTCGTTGAATTTAGCTGAACTTCACATTTATTTTTATCATGTAGGCATGACTTTTACTTCTCGAAATCACTGCTTGGCGCACAAAAATCGCAAATAATTCTCTTAGACCGCTTTGTCTACAGGGTAGTGGCCCATTACTTTTTCTATATTCCACGTGTACTGCTTAATGAGTTATTCAATCATTTGTTCGTATAATTTCCATACGACTATAACTGAATAATACACAGAAGATGAACCATTTTTATTGTTTGCATTTTCATATTCATTTATAATAAAGTAAAGTAAATTATGAGCGGGCCAGTTTGCTATAGTAGTGAACTTTCTCTCCACCGTATGTGGTTATTTTTTTTAATCCCATTTATCATATGTATGTGTTTTGCGTTTAACCATAGTGTGAGTAAAATCTGGCCAGCAACATCTAAAGCTTCATTCGAATAGAAAAGAAGTGAAATGCCATAGTAGCAGCTCCACACCTCCACACCTTTTTCCTGCTCGACAGCAGCACCATACAAACAAACAACATAAAAAATGCAGCAGCACCGGTGCTAGGTTTTATTCTCTGGAAGTTTATGTGTTTTAAGCCGTCAGTACATTGTTTCAAGTTTTTGAAATACATCAATTCAAACTCAGCCCCCCACGATGAATAATCATACTTTTTTGCGACGAAAAATTAAACTTCTTGGAACGAATGTGTGTTCTTCTCAGAATGCATTTGTGACACACGATTGTACGTCCCGCAATGAATCTCGGATCAAATATGTACACTTCTCAGAATGTCTTTATTTACTTTCTCATGCCAATTTTTGTGCATTTCTCGGAACGAATTTTGTGTACTTTTCGGACAAAATCTGTGTACTTTCTCAAATTTTGTGTGTGTATTTCTCAGAGAAAATATGTGTCTTCTCATAACGAATTTGTGTACTTCTCAATATTTATCAATTAAACTTCCCACATAATTTATCTTCTTTCTTTTCTTTCTGGGCAGTTGTATGTACGGCCTAATATTGATAGATCTAATGCCCAAATATTGATGTCCGATACAAAATTTGCAGTTACCATATAAACAGTGCACCGTTCTATGCATAATGAAACGATCTGAAGTACAAATGCTTAGTTTACAACAGTACAAGATGTATGTTAACGAAGGAAAAGAAACAACGCATTCAGTGATTGTAGCGACAGGTGACCGCGCGCGTCGGCTGCGGTGGGGAGCAGTGGGAGGGGCGACGGTTTCTGGGGGATGGGCGACGGGAGGGGCGACAGTTGCTGGGGGTGGGGCGGCGGGATCCGGTGAGGGACGACGGCCGGGAAAATGGTGCCCAGCGGCGGCACGCGGCTCGCATGAGGCGGGGGCAGAGGGGCGCGATGGCGCCTGGGCCTGGGACGGCGCCGCGCGGCCCGCAACGAGGCGGGTGGTGCAGGGGCGGCGCCGCGCGACTCGCAGCGAGGAGGGGGCAGAGGGGCACGGCGGTGCCTGGATTTAATCTGGCAAAAAGAAGTATCAGCTGCATTGCCCCCACAAAAAGTAACTGCGCTGCTGTGTTTTTTAAAATAAAAGCAAGGACGCTCCTGTTGCCGATTGAGAGAGAAACAGAGAGAGCAGCCATCAGCGGATTCTGAACTACTGAAGAAATAGGACTAAACTTGTCATGTGAACACACTAAACTGTGCTTCGTATGATAAACAACTATACTTCGTAGGATCAAGAACTGTGCTACCAATACAGAAAGATTGAACTGTCAAAATTCATACTCATGTACTTTCCGAACAATTATCTGTCTGCACTCTCCCTCATAATTTTTTGTTTTCTTGCGCATCTGAAAGGAAAGCACGGGCATTCTCTGGTTCATAAGTACACTGACCGATGGCAACACATGAAATTTTCCTGGTGTTTTTTCTGCAATCTGAAGGGTTGCATAGCCTCGCTAATGTGCAAGTATATTTCCCTCAGGTGAACTGCTCATATTTGCGTCTGGACTTGTATACTTCCTAACACCTGCACATCTTTTCTTAATGAATACAGTATGTATTGCCGAACCCAAAAAATTGAGGAGACTCTGCGGGGGAAAACCGAGCTTCCGGTCATGACCGCCGGCGCCCAGACTTGACGCTGGACACGATCCTCCTATTCGTTTTGACAACACAATTCTTTATCTTCGATTGTCTCATGTCTTTCTCTCTCTAGCGACATGAACTGCCGCGACTCGACGACTTGCACTTCTGCGACTTGACCAGTTGCCTAAATCGAAGGGAAAAATAGAGATCGTGTTGCCGGAGCTGGACGCAGGGATTGGCGCCAGGAGCAGGGGCAATGGGTTCGGGCAGGCGACGGAGCTCCCCTGGATCGCCAGCACAGGAGACCAGGAGCGCGCCGGCCGCGGGGAAGACGGGAGCCGCCGGTCGCGGGAGAGCACAGACTCGCTGGCTTTGCCGGTCGAGGGGCGGAGGCGGTAAGGTAGGACGCGGCAGTGCGCGGCAAGCCGGCGGCATCACGACTGTGGAGGCCTGTACGGCGGCGCGGGAAACAGCTAGACGTTGGGGAGGCAAGGCTCCGGGCGGCGCGGAAAAGTGGCCTTCCTCGGGGCAGGCAAGCGGCAGGGGCGCGGGGGTTTGGGAGGGCCGGCGGCCGGAGCAGGCCAGCGGCGGAGGTGGAGGAGGTCCTGCGGCCGGAGCAGGCCGCTGGAAGGGACCCGGCGGCGCTGGTCGTATGGGTGGTTGTGAGGTGGGGGACGACCTCAAGGATAAGGAGGTGTGGGCATGGGGTGGGCTGCGTTGGGCTCTTTTCCGTGTTTTTTCTTAGATCGGCCCCTTATAGGGCATGTGGTGCTCAAAATATTATTTTGAGCACCGGTTTCAAAATAGTGCAACCCTATATATATATATATATATATAGGATAAATACTTCCTACCCCTGGGTGTAGTTACACCCATATCTAATATACTACCATACGGAAGTATATACGATACTTTATCAGTTTGAGTATGTTCCTACACTATATCTAAGATATTACAAACCAAGTTTGGTGAAAAAAATATAAGTGAGCATGTAGTTTGCACTATATATACGAAATACATGCATATGTGTACGTAAAAAAGGAGTCTACGTAAAAAAATGTGCATACTGCCTACAAAGTATTATATATATACTACCAAACTAGTTTTATATACTTCATACTACATGTACATACTCTTAGGTATGATAGATACTCTCTAAATTATGAGAAACACGCGTGGGTGTAACTACACCCAGGTGTAGTATGAATATGTCCTATATATATATATATATATATATATATATATATATATATATATATATATATATATATGAATGAAGCACAAGGTGATATAATAAAATTATGAATGTTGTTTACGTACTTCAAGTTGGTCAAAAAAATTCTCCACCGTGTGGGTCGTCTGGCGAATGAACACTCGCAAACGTAGAATCCGCATAAATTATTCCCGTCCTCTTGCCTCAAGCACTTTACGAGAACAAAGTTCAATCAAAATAATAATCAAGAATGGTATAATGGTATTGAAACTAGAATCAAAGAGATGCGCGGCCTAGCTAGTAGTACTTACTGGTACAGGTCTAATTTCAAGATCTTTTTTCCACGCACCCGGAGCCTTGTTAGTGAACCGTTTCCAAGCCCTCTGGAGCATATCAGCCATGTCCCCCTACGCCTCAAGAGGTTTAATTTTTGAGTCCATGACTTCTGCTACTCCGGCGTCGGGTTCAATGACTATCAGGATATAGTGAAATCTGCGCACATATGCATAACTCATCAATTACACTTAACACATGGAGTAATCGAAAAATATTTAATGTGTTCAAAATAGTAACACTCACGCGAAGTTGTAAGGAAATAGTATTTCCCGTGTTTCCTTAAGGCATGTACCAAGTTATCCTCCGTGTCCTTGGGATGGAGTGTGAGAGCATACTCATGCACGATATATGGGTCAACGAACCCAATGTCATAGATTTTCCCAAATCAGCATTCGCGGATCTTCATTCTGCATAATATAATGAGTATAGTTATATGCATGCAATGAACGAGTCACGGTAGAGACTTAATTACATAAATAATACTTACATACAATAGGCACTCACCAGAGATTTGTCGAGGGCATCTTGATTGAATAACTGAAATAATTTAGAAAATTCGATGTTTATCACGTCATCTCCACGTCCGTAGTGCTCATCTTTGATTGCCATCATGATCCAGTTCTGGCCATTCTAACATGCATCCACGTACCACTTATGCAGTCTTCGCAGTTGTGTTGATAGATAAAGCAACTCCTCAGGTCTGACAAGAGATTGCCCGTACCGGAACTTGTATGCTAACTGGACATCACCCGTGGGGATTTCGACGCGGCTTAAGTACTCAGGAATACTCATACCGAACGCATCTGCCTCATCTTTGTAAAGTGCTACCAGCGTCGGATCAAGGCACTCTATGACATCGGGATACACTTGGAGCGGGGGGCACGAGTTTTTCTGATTTCCAAGCTGGGGAACTGGTTTCACTTCTACCTTACATTTTTCCCATCGCTCCTTTGCTACCACATTTGACTTGCGAATAGAGCGGTCATAGTTCGATGAAATACTTGGCTCAGGTTGATGAAGGTATTTCAGCATTTTTAACTTTTTTTCCTTAGATATAGGCGGGTCGGGCTCAGGCTGGGGCTTTTTCTTGCCAAAATTGGATTTCATGTAATGTTCCTTTGCGATCTTGTCATTTTCCTCTTCTGTATAGTCGTAAGCTCTCTTGGGAGGAACCGTAGGTACTCTTGGGAGGGGCTCTTGTCGGTGTTTCGGTGATCGGTTACGACTCATTTCTACAGGCTTCGTGGGAAGTGGGTTTGCCTGATGTCTTGGTTTATATATACATTTCCCTTGTGAGTTCAACGTGCTCCCATGCACGTAAAACCAATCCCTTGACCGTTGGTTCCATTTCAATACCTCTGGTTGGATCCCATTACCAATTAGTTCATCCTCCCATTTCTTCCACTTAGGCCTGCCAGCCTTGTAGCCTCCTTGCCCCAAGATATGGTAGTATATCTTATGTGCGGCATTTTTCTTATTGGTGGCTGACCTTTTCTTTGCCCTCTCCGATGTCTTGTACTTCACAAATTCCTCCCAGTGGTCTTTTATCTTATCATAGGGTCCATTGAATCCGGAGTCTTTTTTTCCTATTGGTTGTCCAATTTCTTCTTGTAGCTGTTGAACTGTGTTGCCATCTTCTTAAGAGCCCACTTCTTCACTCTTCGTTGTACGATATTCATCTCGGCATCCTCAGGGTACAACTTTTTTTGTGATCCTCTAACATGCCCTTTAACTTCCGCTTCTCGTTTTCAGTTTCTGCTTCTCTGTGTGCATCAGCGATGGCCCGACGAAGGTCATCATCAAAGGGCTCATCTGATGCCTCTTCATTTTCAGCTCCCCTTGCCTCTTCATCTTCATCATGCCCCGTTGCAGTATCACCGTAGTTAGGGTACATATCATCATCTTCTTCTTCTTCTTCATTGTCTTCCATCATAACCTCTCTTTCATCATGCTTGGTCCAACAATTATAGCTGGGCATGAAACCTTTCCAAAGCAGGTGGGAGTGAAGGACTTTCCATTTATGGTATTGCCTTAAGTTCCGGCAATCAACACAAGGACAACACAAAACCATCCACCTGTGGGTTTTCCTCAGCCACACGGAGAAAATCTTTCAGGCCCGCAGTGAACTCGGGTAGGCGTCTGTCAACGTACATCCATTGGCGCTGGTTCATCTACATCATATAATTAAGTTTATCAAATAACCATTACAAAACATCATAATATATATAAATAGTGGAAATTACCACTGTACAAAGGGTAAAGTTGCTTAACCTTGATCGAGGAGGAAAGAAAGAGGAGAAAACTTAAGTGTCGCTCCGGCACCTCATATCATTTTTGTTTTGTGCGAAACCAAGCGGCATCATTCTCTCAGACATTTCGTCGAGCACCTTATGTGCATGGCAAAGAAAAGCAAGCAAGCACACAACCCTCACACCTTCTACCAAGAAAAAATGGAGTGAGGGCTGGGTGGGGATGAGATGAACATATAGGGCAAAGGGGGCTTTAGCACTGGTTCGTGACACGAACCGGTGCTAATGTTTTCCTTTAACACCGATTCATGTCACGAACCGGTGCTAATGTTTTACTTTAACTAAAGGTTTCGCGGCTGCTACGTGTCTGGTGACAAACCTTTAGCATCGGTTCGTGTCACGAACCGGTGCTAAAGATCTCGCACAAATCGGTGCTAATACTCTGTTGGTCCCTTGCGACGTCCTAGCCGGACGAACCGTGCTAATGCCCCCCTTTAGTCTGGGTTAGTACCACAACCGGTGCTAATGCTCTTTGGAGCAAAAAAACCAAAATCATGTTTTCTACTAGTGCACCAAAATAAGAATTTACAAACTAATAAAACATGGTGAATAAAAAATTTCCATCTCCGGGGAAAAGGAAATCATCTCCTATTACTCCATCTATACCAGTTTATATGTTTATTATGTGTTTCAATAAAACTTTAATTGTCAATTTAAACATGTAACATATATATTATGTTTTATTGATCTAATTAATAGTTAAAGTTTTTCTCCTGACATATAATAAGCTTATAAATTGATATGGAGGAAGTAGACAAATTCCTAATTAGGTAAGAGCAACAGCTAGTCCGCCATAGTACGTGAAGTGGGCACAGCGCAAGGGGTCACACGTCCTACTCCATTGTACATATGGTAGTACACTGTAGTATCGGAGGTGGTATTTTGCTATTAGGTGTATATGTACCTATTAGGTGGGCGTCGTGGACAGAGAAAACGATGGCAGAGCTTGCACTCAACCTTCAACACTCTTCATAGCCCCCTCTACCTTTTTGGAGATGGTGGTTTGCCTCATAGGTCTAGATGCATCTATTATAAAAAAAGAAATTAAGTTTATTTAAAATGTTTAAAAATTGGAATAAATTATATGTGTGCATCCTCACATTCTATGTTAGCTCACAAAAGTTTGGCATGAAAAAACATTTCTGTGCACTATGGAAAAATGATTAAAAAAAGTCTAGTTAAAGGCTATTTTGGAGCGCTCGAAATTGTTTTTTTTACACTGGCCACCAAAAGTAATATTTTCCTGTTAAACTTTCTGTGCGGACATAGAATGTCTAGGTGTACCCCTTGATATTTTTTCTATAATTTTTAGATATTTTAAAATATGATTTTGAATAGTGGATGCATCTACACCTATGAGCTAAAGTAGATTTTCCTCTCCTCCCCATCCTACTTTGTTTTTTTTTCTTTCTTTGAACGAGACTCTTTAGCTAAATATGTGCTTCTCGGTGTTGCCATCTCTCTCTCTCTCTCTCTCCCTCTCCCTCTCCCTCTCCCTCTCCCTCTCCCTCCCTCGCTCTCTCCCTCCCTCCCTCCCTCCCTCCCTCCCTCCGTCCCTCCCTCCCTCCCTCCCTCCCTCTCTCTCTCTCTCTCTCTCTCTCTCTCAAACGGAAATCTCCTCAGTGCCATGTTCGCAAAGGAAATGATACGAATATCCTATGAGTTTAGAGATAAGTGATATTTATGAAAGAGATAACTTACATATCTACATTTTAATCCACAAGAACAATTTCTAGGGGGAGGGGGGCATCGCCTCTTTCCCCAACTAAACTCCACCACCGAAAGTATATACAACAATAATATACATTTGGACAAAGATGTCACAAGCTAAAACACATCAAATCACAGGATAAATGGGGAGCCAAATTTCCAAACCCCACCACCCACATGGTTGTACATCTTTCCTTGGACGCCTTCCCGAGGAAAGATGTACAACCATGTGGGTGTGGCTTGGCAACTCATTGCGCCTTTTATCATGTAGTTTGATGTGTTTTATCTTGATATACATGTTTAGATGTATATTATTATCGTCTAAACCTCCGATGGTGTGTCTTAGTTGGGGACAAGGGGGCAGTGGCCCCTCCTTTTATAACAAATTTTTTTTTAGGTGATCGTTTTACCAGAAATCCTATAGCTATACGAACATATGTGTCCTCTTACGGATCACATACATGACCCGGATACATGACTGATCGCCACGTGAGACGGTAAGCTTGGTTTATAATGAAACATTCCGTAGGTGTAGGATTTCTCATTTTTATCATAATAATATACTTCAGTTTGTGTACCTCACCTAGGATTTTGGTCCAGCTCCGACACGGGATACCTCTGTACCCATAGTGCCAATTAGTATGATTCTTTTTGGTGGATTTGAATCAATCATACATAAAAAAAAGTTAGTATGATTGAATCTTTGGCCGCATGCATTGAAAAATCACCATGATTTTGGTAATTTTAAGGTGTAAAATCTCTTGTGCTGATCGAGGAGTAGGATTTCAAAATTATGAATTACTTTATTAGTGCGCTAGTGAGTGTTCATACTAAAATTATACGCAATGAAACAAATTTGTAGCACGCAAGATCACAATAAAACATCATGATGCGCTTCAATTGTGAAGATCCAAGATAAAAGTAGATCAAAACTTTATGCTGTTTTTAAAATTCTACCGAAACCAGTTTAAAGCGCACCTGCACATAATGAAACAATGTACTGTAATACCCTTTTAAACATGAAGAAACCAAATGAAATAATCCTGGAACTTCTCTTCCCGTAAACAAAACTTACTGAAACATCCTTCTGAACTAATTTACGTGGTCGTTATATCTTTCACAGGTCCAAAGAGTTTCATGCATGTTATTTCATCCTGTTCCGGAAGTTTAAAACTTAAAATTCCTAAAGTATCAAATAATGATCTTCTTAAAATATCTCATCAGTACGAATGTGAAGGTCCAAAGCCTTTGTACATCTGACTTTATATTAGCCGGTTAAATTTTTTGAATGAAGATTAAAATCGACATTTGGGTGTGCAGCTAACACAACATATACTTGATTACTGAAGTAAGAACAGCAATTCGAGGCTGAGTTTAAGGCGAAGATCAGGACGCGCCGCCTCCCCTCGTCAGCCCCCGTGTCGTCGATCGCCGGCGTAGCACATCATCCAGCAACGCCCCGGCGGCCTTGTACGACGACCCTCCCACCTCCACCGCCCGCCGCGCGAGCTCCCCCATCTCCCCTGCCCTCCGCCTCAGCGCCTCGTCCGCCATTGCCGCGCGGACCCTCTCCGCCACCTTCTCCCTGCCCACCACCACCCCGCCCAGCTCCTCGCCTCCCCACACGTACCCCCTCTCCGCGCCGGCGCTGACGCCCGTGCCGGCGACTCCCACCACCAGCGCCTCGTTGTAGAACTGCTCCGCGAACACCGGCCACGCCACCACGGGGACTCCAGCCGACGCCGCCTCGGTCACCGCGCCCCACCCGCAGTGCGTCACGAACGCGCCCACCGCCGCATGCCTCAGCACGGCCACCTGCGGCGCCCACCCCCTGACCAGCAGCCCGCGGCCCCTCGCTGCTGCTTCCACGTCGGGGAGCGGCGGAGCGTTCTTGTCCCCGATCACCCAGACGAAGTTCGCGCCGGAGTCGGCGAGTCCCATGCCGAGCTCGGCCACCTGCTCGCGCGGGAAGCGGGTGAGGCTGCCGAAGCAGACGTACACCACCGACCGGGCGGGCTTCGTGTCGAGCCAGCCCAGAACGCGCGCGGCCTCCGCGGCGGCACCCGTCTCCCCGCCTCGGCCGCGCTCCAGGACGTCGTCGCCGTCGCCGTTTACGAGGCAGACCGGCCCGACGGCGAACACCGGCTTCCCGGTGTCCCTCTCGTAGTGCTCCATGTACCTCTCCTCGAGGCCCGCGAAGGAGTTGACGACCCACCCGGCCGTGGCGCGCTCGATGTCGAACATGCGGTTCATGAACTCCCGCGAGTCCGCGCCGGGGAGCGTCGCCTCGGCGAGCCTGGACCTGGTGAGCCGCACCGCGTCCGGGAGCCCCGGCACGAGGAACGGCTCGGTGGGCGATGCGACGCGATCCTGCGGGGTGTGTAGCAGGAGAGACCGCTGCACGGAGAGCGCGAAGCAGCCCGTACCGGTGAAGGCGTACCGCGGGATGCCGAGCTCGGGCGCAGCGGTGGCGGCCCACGGGAGGACGCCGTCAAACACGACCGCGTCGGCGGGGTGGCGGCGCAGGAGGTCAGCGAAGAGCGGCGCCAGGAGGTCCACGGCGACGGCGAACGGGCCCGCGTCCTCGCGGGTGGGGAGGTCGTCGGCGCTCTCGTGCCCGCCCCTGAGCCCGGCTGCCTCGGCAGGCAGCCGGAGCGCGTGGACGCGGATGCGGAGGCCCGAGGCGGCCGCGCGGGCCACGGGGCCGCCGAGCCTGGCGGCGTTGGCGTGCGTGAGGACGAGGGTGGCGTCGGCGCCGCGGGACGCGAAGAGGCGGGCCAGGTCCGACATCGGCAGCGCGTGGCCCGGCGTCGGGAACGGGATGAAGTACATGCGCGGCGCCCCGTCGTCCGACGACCACATTGCGAAAGCTCTATCGGCGCCGGAGAATGTCGATGTTATGATTGATGAACGCAAGAGCGATCGAACACTTTGTCCAGGATACTGTCAGGCATACAGTTGCTAGCAAGTGAATCAATATATGGGCACCTCGAAGCACAAAGATGATGCCCAGACGAGATGGCGGGAAATTCGATTTCACGCGGGCTGCACCGCGCGGAGCTTGCTGCTCCGGTTTAAAGATTGCACGTTTGAAGTTGTAGTTGTAGTGGGTACCAAACTGTTCGGTGCCTAGCAGCGACGTTTGCAGTTGTAGTCATATTTTGAGTTTTGACACTCTTCAGTTCCAACTTGTGAGATTAAGATCAAGTCTCCATTTGATTACATCACCGTTTAAGATCTGGTAAATACTACACATCGCAATCCGATGGAAAGACAAACGAAGTCGTCGGCAAAGAAAGACATGCATACTGCGTTTCTTGGCTCACCATGACTTCTTCCAAGAGCTTAGCATTTTCAACAGATATGAAATAAATCTGGTGTCTAAATGTTTGATTTTTAAAGCATGAATGGCTAAAGACAGTGCTCCCCATGATCGGTCGCCTCCTGTTCCATGCCGCCTGCCCGCTGTCCACCTCCCTAGTCGATCCTCTTGCCCGGAGAGCTGCTCAATCTACAAATTCTGGACGACCTGGGCTGACTGGTTTCCAGCCTGAGTCCTGTTTGGTCTACCTGAGCGCTTATCGCTATGTTTCGCTTCGTCCTCTCTTTATTCAGGGCCAGATGTGCCCTTGTAACCGTACCCTCTATTGGTGGATCAGCTTTGCTGCCTTTAACTTTTATTCCTATTTTCCTTGGTGCTGTTTGGACTGTCATGTTAGTTAAGCTCCTTTTCCAGTGCTGGAATGTCCGCGGTCTTGGTGCTCGTCGTAAGCGCGATGATGTTAGAGCTGCTATCGAGGCTAACCTTCCTGCGATTCTGTGCTTCCAAGAGACCAAGTTGGCTACCATCACCCCCTTCCTTGCTACCTCCTTTCTCCCACCTTCCCTGCGATCCTTCGTTTTCAAGCCTTCGGAAGGATCTTCGGGAGGCATCCTCACTGCTTGGGATGATCGGCTCCTTCAGCTCCTCGACCATTCTATCAACGACTTCTCTGTCACTACCACCTTTGCCATGAAGGCCGACAACCTCACCTTCTCTGTCATCAATGTCTATGGCCCTTGCCTCCATGAGCTCAAGCAGTCTTTTCTTGTTTCCCTTTCCGATGCTTTCACTAACCTCTCTGGCCCCTCTGCTATCATGGGTGACTTCAACCTTGTTCGAGCTCCCCGTGACAAGTCCAACGGGAACATTAACTCCCAGGAAACTGCCTCCTTCAACGACTTCATCAATACCCTTAGCCTCCTTGAGATCCAACTAGCAGGACCCTCCCATCCTCGCTCGGTTAGATAGGGTGCTCGTCAATCCGGAATGGAGCTTTGCCCTTCCGGACACCACTCTTACCTCCTCCACTCGGCCTACGTCTGACCATGTCCCTCTTCATCTGGCGGCCTCCTCTAAAGCGCCTAGGAGCACTGTCTTTCGCCTAGAGAACTCCTGGCTCTCTCACCACTCCTTCTTGCCTCTTGTCTCCTGCAATTGGAACAGCGTAGGCCCCTCCCACTCCCACCTCTCCCCCGTCAGCAGCCTCTGCCTTCGACTTAAGCGGGTTAGATCAGCAGCTCGGACCTGGGCCAGAGCTCGCAAGCTACCCTCGGTCTACTTGCTCAACTGCAGGACCGTTATCTCCCTCCTGGATAGGCTGGAGGAAACTCGCCCCCTCTCCCGCCTTGAACAAAGCCTTCGCACCCTTGTTAAACTCAATCTTAGCAACAAAAACTCTGACCGGGCTACTTATTGGCGGCAACGGGCCAAAATTAAACACTGCACCCTCGGAGACGAAAACTCTCGCTATTTCCATCTCTGCGCCTCGGGTCGCCTGCAAAAAAACCAGATCAAGAGCTTAAATGATGGTGACGGCAACCCTGTTTTCTCCCACCATGCCAAGGCCTCCATCCTGCACACCTTCTTCAAAGGCCTTCTGGACGCCCCTCTCCCTGCTTCTGCCATTTTTGATCTCTCTTCCCTGGTTGCTCCCACCTCCCTCAGCCCCTGCCAAGCCGCTTCTCTTGTATCCCCTTTTACCCCTGAAGAAATAAAAACCGCCCTTTTCTCCATGAAGGATAACTCTAGCCCTGGCCCTGACGGCTTTGGCCCGTCCTTTTTTAAGCGCAACTGGGACCTCGTTAAACATTGCCTGCAAGCGTCCCTTGCAGATTTCCACTCCCTTAAAACCGATCTCCGACCCATCAATAAATCGTACATAGTCCTCCTACCAAAGAAGGAGGGTGCGAATACTCCTGATAACTTCTGGCCCATTTCTCTACAAAATTGTTGCTTAAAAGTTCATACCAAATGCCTTACCCTTCGCCTTCGGAACCTCATTCCTTACTTGGTTCACCCCGACCAAACTGGGTTTATCTCTGGTCGTTCCATTGCTGAAAACTTTTTCTACGCCGCTGACATCGTCCAGGCTTGCCACAGACGCAATTCCCCCGCGGCTGTGTTCAAGCTGGACTTCCGCAAGGCCTTTGATTCCATTAGTTGGGATGCTCTTGACCGGATTCTTGAAGCTAAAGGTTTTCCCCCTCTTTGGCGTGACTGGATTAAAATGATTAACCGCACTAGCCAAACTGCGGTGCTGCTCAATGGCATCCCTGGTCCCTGGATTCAGTGCCGCAGAGGGCTTCGGCAGGGAGATCCGCTGTCCCCCTTTCTTTTCAACATCGTTGCGGATGTTCTTCAACAGATGCTCCTCCAAGCATCTCGAGACGGTCTCCTTCTCCACCCGCTTGTTGATGACCTTCTCTGCCCCATTCTTCAATATGCTGATGGTACCCTCATTATCATTAGGGCTATCCCGGAGCATGTCGCCAACCTCAAAAACGTTCTCGACACCTTTTCTGCTGCCACTGGCCTGGTCATCAATTTCCACAAAAGTACCTTTGTTCCCATAAAAACCATACTAGACTCTACCCTAGATATGGCGTCCACATTTGGATGCGCCGTATCTTCCTTCCCTCAGACCTACCTTGGTCTCCCCCTCTCCACGCACAAGCTTCGTTTCGCTGATTTTGCGCCTATCATGTCCAAAAGCGACATGCGGCTTTCTGGCTGGCGCGGCAGATGCCTTCCGATTGGGGGGCGCCTCCTTCTTGTCAACTCTGTCCTCGCCGCTATGCTTGCTCATGCCATGAGTGCTGGCCTCCTCCCCGCTGGCGTCATTGAAGCAATTGATAAACGTAGACGCGCCTTCCTCTGGACTGGGGAGGAAACCTGCAATGGTGGTCACTGTAAAGTTGGCTGGACCGATGTCTGCACCCCCAAAAAACTTGGGGGGCTTGGTGTTCTTTCTATCCAGGCCCAGAACTCCGCCCTCCTCACAAAGTTCCTCACAAAACTCCATTCCGACTCCTCAGCTCCGTGGGTTTGCTGGTTTCGCCGCCAATACGGCTGGAATGGGAACCATGATATGGGGGACCAGCACTATCTCGACACCCCCATTTGGAAGGACATCGTCTACGCAAAAAAAAATGGAAGGACATCCTTGCTGGCATTGACAGATTTCGTGCCATCTCAAATGTGACCGTTGGTAATGGGACTTCGACTGCCTTTTGGTTCGATCTCTGGTTGGGCAACTCCACACTCCATGATCGCTTTCCTATCCTGTTCTCTCACTCCGCCCGCCCTAACCTTAATGTCGCCACTGCCCTCTCTCGGGACTTTCGCCACTTTCTGGTCCCCCGCCTCTCCGTTGCTGCGGTGTCTGAGCTTCGTGCCCTTGCCGTTGAGCTACACTCGGTGCACCTGAACCTCGGTAATCCGGATATTAGAGTTTGCCGTCTCACGAACAAAAAACTCTCAAACAAACACCTCTATGCCTCTACTTTCAGCCATCTGCAGGTCGATGATGTGGCGACCACAATTTGGAGGAGTGCTGCCCCTCTTAAGTGCAAGATCTTCTGCTGGCTTGCTCGGAAAAAGCGTCTTCCAACCAATGAGCGGCGGTTCAGACACCACCTTTGCAATTCTGCCACCTGCCTCGCCTGCCCCCTCGATGAAGATACGGACCACCTCCTGCTGCTCTGCCCCCGCGCCAAGCAAGTCTGGCGCCTCTTCCACCACGACTTCGACAATATGTCCTCTGCCACCTTTGACGACTTTTGGTTATCGCACTGCCGCACCTATGAGGAGTCTACCATCAATACTGCCATCGCTTGGACTATTTGGAAGCAAAGGAATGCCCAGACCTTCAACGGGCTCGACGAGGATCTTCCCACGGTCTCTCGAAGATGCATTGAAGACATTAGACTTTGGGCTTACCGCTGTAACACTCCCTCCTCTACCTCTCTTCTTAATAACTGGTGTAATGGCCATGATCCTCCCTGAGACTCCATCCCCCTTTTTCTCTCTGTCCTCCAAAACTTTTGTAATGATCCATGTATGCTTGTTGTGTTGATATATAAAATGTTCAGGCTGGCGTAAGCCCGCCGTAGTCCAGGTCAAAAAAAAAAAGACAGTGCTCCCACGGATGCCATACGGCTATATGGTGATGGAAAAAAAAAGGGCATGTCTAATGTTTGCTTCTTGTGCTGTAAATTTGCAATATGAACCACATGTCGCAAAACAAATTTAACGTTGCGCATACACAACTTCCGTGCGCTACCCCTGCCTTCCTCTCTAACCGCAATCGGCCACTAAATCTTCAAAAATCGCTCTGCCACCGGCCACCGAATATTCTCGAATCGCTTCGGCACCACCAAATTAGTTAGTAGATTGCTGAAAGTTAATTTTCTTTTCGTCCAGAGTTCAATTTTACGACATGGAGATCACTTATGTCTTCTGCGGCTAGGCTGACCTTGATCAACCCGTGCTTGTCCAGGTTGCCCCTTCATGCCATGGCGGTATGTCTCCTGAGGGAGGGGCCGCACATCACTATGGATAAGCATCGTTCACGCTTCTATTTGGAAGCCAACAATACCAAACGCAAGTACCATTGAGTACAGTGGTCTGCGGTCTGTAAACCAAAGAGGGGGTTTTGGCATTGTCGATACACGGCTGATGAATGCCTGCCTAATGGTCAAGTGGATCTGGAGGCTGTACTCTGGCGAGTAAGGCCTGTGGGCGGAGATTTTACGGAATAAATACCTGAGGGATAAGGACTTGTTGTTGGACTCACACCGACCTGGTTCACAATTATGGAATTCAGTCCAGAAGCTTAAACATCTGTTTCGCTTGGGGGGCAAACACGCGGTCCATAATGGGAAGGCGACGAGCTTTTGGCGGGACTGGTGGCAGGTGTCGGGGCCCCTGTGTGCTAGGTTTCTCACACTGTTTGCCATTGCAGCTGATCAGGAGGCCTCGGTGGAATCTTCCTGCCGAGGGGATGCTTGGAACCTTCTGTTCCATCGGGAGTTGGGCCCTGGTGAAAGAATCGAATGGGCTAATCTCATGAGAGAAGTCACGCTACCCCCCATCTCGGATTTGCAGGATAAGATTGCATGGGTGTTGGAAACTTCGAGGAGATTCACAATTCGCTCGTTGTACCTTAATCTCTGTCAGGGCACCCCTACCAAGCACTTCAGTAACCTCTGGTGGATCAAGATTCCCATGAAGGTGTGAATCTTACTTTGGCAGCTGGCTAGGAAACTCTGGTCGTCGAATGAAAACATCCGGAGGTGTAGGGGGCCCTCTACAGTCCTTTGTGCCCTCTGCGGGGAGGTGGAGGATAACAACACAATTAGATGACCTTTTCATATGGACAGCACATTACTGCCGTGTAGGATATAAATTTAACACACAAATTAGGCATGCCAAAACAACATTATTCAAAGGTAGAGATCAGCATGGTTTACCTATATATCCACAAGTGAGTATTTCAGTCTGCCATAATATATAATCTGCATATTCAAGGCAACCGTAAACAACACATACTTTTATAGTGTAAGAATCCTTAAAATTGAGATACTATTTACGCAGATGTTCTGCAAAGATGGTCATGTAATTCATACATGCATGAAGCGTATGTGCAGTGTAACCCGGTTAATTGGGTGTACATGGAAGAATTGAGCAAAGACGTACCAAAAAAAAAATGTACCGCAACAATTTAATTTTAATTACCATCCACACCCCTGGGTAGTTCAACCTGAATCTCCAAAGGCCCCCACTTGAAAGAATTGTCTTGTTAACCAATTCTTTCATCTAGCCTGCATCTTGAACCATAGATATTACAAACAGCAAAAGGAAGCTGAAGCGATTAATAGACATGCCTTCAGAATTTGAGATTACATTACATGATATATAGCCATAAGGAGTAATAAAAAGGGATTTCTATTTTTGTGCCCTCTGTTCCTTAGTTGTGCTCAGTTTTCCCCACCTCCTTAGTTTTTCCTTAGTTTTTTCCAAGACCTTGTCTGAAACCATGACAGGTGCTGTAACGGCTGGTTGCCCGACGGTTGACCGTTATCTTCTGACTAGTGGGGCCACGTAGAGCCCGCAAAGACACGTCAGACCATCCATCTTTGTTTGACCGTAAGCATCGCTGTATCCCTGACCAAAACGTGCACGAGTGGGGCTTCGGTATATCGAATGACAAGTGGGGCCATGACGCTGATACAAGGGGCAATACACGGGTAGGAATAGGTTTTTAAACGGAGCTCTACAGCGATGGCACGGAGGAGGTGGCCTGCGGGGTGCCGAGATGAGATCGACGTCCACAAAGAACTGCATGAGGCGAGACCAGACGCATTAGATAGATATGAACTAGACGCGTTTAACCATGCAAAGAAAAGAAGAAATGGTCGACGACATCGACGACTACCTCAAAATTTTGACTGACCGTTTCCGACACAAACGCGAGCAATGTAGAGAAAACTAGTGTCTCTCCTTTCTGACGTGTATAGATGGGTGCTAGAAGAGTGTGGTGGCGAAGGGAAAGACCTCGCGGTGGTCTGTGGCGTCCAGCATAGCGGGGCGGCGTGGTCGTGCCCACAGCGGCGTGCATGCATGTTCGGCATTGGCATCAGCATGTACGTTCGGCATTGGCCTCGGTGGTATCTCTGGTGTGTCAGTGATCGAATGAGGGGACGGGATTGAGGGTGCATCCCGACGGTGACCTAGCAGTGGCGGCGAGCATAGCCATTCTGACCATGCCGATATCGGCATCAGCATCGTTTGGAGGCTATGGTGCTCGAATCAAGGTGGGATTTGTTTCTTGTACGCCAAAATGAATTTGAAACAAGTTTCGTGTTGAAGGTTAGGTAACAAAAGTTTGTAACTAAGCCCAAAATTATACTAGCGCCATGGTGAGGTTCTTTTTGATAGAGCTATACGGTTGGGCAAACTTTTTTGATACTTTTTAGATAGGTTTCCTTGTTGTTACACGTATGGCATCATGTATGGCAAATTTAGGGTCATTTGGAGATGTTCGAAAAAATCACTTTGCTTAAACGCATGCCGTTTCGTCTCACTGAAACCAGCTTTTCTAACAAGGTGATTTTTTCTACCTTCTCTAAATGACCTCAAATTTCATACAGCTGATCTTCTATACATAGATAGATAGATTGTTTCGTTTTTATATTTTTCGAACTTTTTATTTCCCTTTATAATACCCAATTGATTTTCAGGTCAACACCTCGAAAAAGAGCATCATGTATGGCATCATTTTCGCCCTAAATTTCAAATTTTTTGAAACTTTCCCTTTTAGATATTCCTTGTTATTATAGGTATGGCATCATGTATGCCAAATTTGGTTAGGTCTCACTGAAACCAGCTTTTGTAACAAGTTAGGTTTTTTCGACCTTCTCAAATTAAAGAGATTTTTTCCTACCTTCTCTAAATGACCTCAAAAATCATGCAGACGATCTTCTATACAAAGATAGGTAGATTGTTTCGTTTTTACATTTTTTTTGAACTTTTATTTCCCTTTATAATACCCATTTGATTTTCAGGTCAAAACCTCGAAAGTTAACATAAGTAGATGGTGAACCCTTCCAAACTTCAAATACAGAGATAGATAGATTGTTTCGTTTATCATTTTTACCGTGAATAGTAATGGCTACAAGAAATCGGTGATGGTTTATCTTTTTTTTGCGTGAAAAGTAATGGATACAACAAATCGGTGATGGTTTATCATTTTTTGCGTGAAAAGTAATGGATACAACAAATCGGTGATGGTTTATCATTTTTTGCGTGAAAATTAATGGCACCAACAAATCGGTGATGGTTTATCATTTTTTGCGTGAAAAGTAATGCCTAAAAGAGTTTATAATTTTTAGCGCGTGAAAAATAATAAAGAAAACCGCCCTTTAGCATACTTAGAGAGTGGAAGGTAACCGCCGACAGAGAGAGAGAGGGGTTATCCTGCCCGTTAGATCATATGATCAACGGTCGGCAGGCACGATCCGCATGACATGGGCTAGACCAATCAGGGCAATGTTGCACGTCTGCGAGAATTTGTGGAGGGAGAGGGCAAAACTGAATAGTATCAAGAAACCAAGGGCACCTGTGTAATAAACAGACTAAGGGATTCAAATATGAGATTTAAAAAATGGAAAATACGTGTTTTGTACAATGAAACCCATCTTGGACTACCTCAAACTATTTGCAATACAAATATACATGAGTGTGAGAATTGTGGCTTCATTTAGACAAAGTATGTTTTGGGGAAAGCTGTTTTGGGAAGGGCTTATTGTGGAAAAACCATGCACCTTCATAGCTACTAGGTGATTTGAGAAGTGGCAATTTGTGGTAAAACTTGATTTATCTATAACTTATCTATGTTTTGAGAAGTGACAATTTGTGGTAAAGACTCCATGAGTAAGTGCCACTATTTTTCGGATTTTTTTGCATATTAAATGACTCATTTAACTAGTTAATTCCATTTGTTGAGTCTCTGTTGACCAGCCACTTGAGGGTAAAACTGAGCATATTGCACTAGCCAGTATTAGCACTCAAGGGGAAAACTGAGCACACTAGTATAATACTCGAGGTTATACCTGAGTATATCTAAATTTTCAGGGTTAGACTCGAGGACGCGTGTTGCGGTGCAGAAATGGAAGACGTGCAATTGTTCACGCGTAGACGCGGGTCGCGGTGCAGATGTCGAACAGTCGAAGACATGCAATCGTGGAAGCGTGTCGCGTTGCAGAAGTCCAAGACGTGCAGACGTGCAACGGTGGACGCGTAGGACGCGGGTCGCATTAACCACCCCTCGCCTTTATAGACGCCTCCTCCCACTATCTCTGTCACTCTCACTCGCCCACGCAACGCCGCCTCTCTCACGTCCCATTGATACGTCCCAAACGTATCTATAATTTCTTATGTTCCATGCTACTTTTATGAAGATACTCACATGTTTTATACACATTATATGTCATTATTATGCATTTTCCGGCACTAACCTATTGACGAGATGCCGAAGAGCCAGTTGTTGTTTTCTGTTGTTTTTGGTTTCAGAAATCCTAGTAAGGAAATATTCTCGGAATTGGACGAAATCAACGCCCAGGGTCCTATTTTTGCACGAAGCTTCCAGAAGTCCGAAGAGGAGACGAAGTGGGGCCACGGGGCGCCGCCACAATAGGGCGGCGCGGCCAACAGGGGGTCCGCGCGGCCCTGTTGTGTGGGGCCCCCGTGACGCCTCCCGACTCTGCCCTTCCGCCTACTTAAGGTCTTCGTCGCCAAACCCCCAGTACCGAGAGCCACGATACGGAAAACCTTCCAGAGACGCCGCCGCCAATCCCATCTCGGGGGATTCAGGAGATCGCCTCCGGCACCCTGCCGGAGAGGGGAATCATCTCCCGGAGGTCTCTTCATCGCCATGATCGCCTCCGGATCGATGTGTGAGTAGTTCACCCCTGGACTATGGGTCCATAGCAGTAGCTAGATGGTTGTCTTCTCCTCGTTGTGCTATCATGTTAGATCTTGTGAGCTGCCTATCATGATCAAGATCATCTATCGGTAATCCTTCATGTTGTGTTTGTTGGGATCCGATGAATATTGAATACTATGTCAAGTTGATTATCAATCTATCATATATGTTATTTATGTTCTTGCATGCTCTCCGTTGCTAGTAGAGGCTCTGGCCAAGTTGATACTTGTCACTCCAAGAGGGAGTATTTATGCTCGATAGTGGGTTCATGCCTCCATTAAATCTGGGACGATGTGACGAAAGTTCTAAGGTTGTGGATGTGCTGTTGCCACTAGGGATAAAACATCGATGTTTTGTCTAAGGATATTTGTGTTGATTACATTACGCACCATACTTAATGCAATTGTCTGTTGTTTAAAACTTAATACTGGAGGGGGTTCGGATAATAACCTGAAAGTGGACTTTTTAGGCATAGATGCATGCTGGATAGCGGTCTATGTACTTTGTCGTAATGCCCTGATTAAATCTCATAGTACTCATCATGATATATGTATGTGCATTGTTATGCCTTCTTTATTTGTCAATTGTCCAACTGTAATTTGTTCACCCAACATCTGCTATCTTATGGGAGAGACACCGCTAGTGATCTGTGGACCCCGGTCCAATTCTTTACATCTGAAATACAATCTGCTGCAATTGTTCTTTACTGTTCTTCGCAAACAACCATCATCATCCACACTATACATCTAATCCTTTGTTTACAGCAAGCCGGTGAGATTGACAACCTCACTGTTACGTTGGGGCAAAGTTCTGTGATTGTGTTGTGCAGGTTCCACGTTGGCGCCGGAATCCCTGGTGTTGCGCCGCACTACACTCCTCCGCCATCAACCTTCAACGTGCTTCTTGACTCCTACTGGTTCGATTAAACCTTGGTTTCTTACTGAGGGAAACTTGCTGCTGTGCGCATCACACCTTCCTCTTGGGGTTCCCAACGGACGTGTCAACTACACGCATCAAGCAAATTTCTGGCGCCGTTGCCGGGGAGATCAAGACACGCTGCTAGGGGAGTCTTCCACATCCAATCTCTTTACTTTGTTTTTGTCTTGCTTTACTTACTTTATTTACTGCTTTGTTTGCTCTTATATCAAAAACACAAAAATATTAGTTGCTAGTTTTACTTTATTTACTGTCTTGTTCTCTATATCAAAAACACAAAAAAATAGTTACTTGCATTTACTTTATTTAGTTTGCGTTATTTACTACTGCTAAAATGGTACTGTTGAGAATACTAAGTTGTGTGACTTCACTAGCACAAATAATAATGATTTCCTATGCACACCTATTGCTCCACCTGCTACTACAGCAGAATTCTTTGAAATTAAACCTCGCTTTACCGAATCTTGTTATGAGAGAGCAATTTTCTGGTGTTAGTTCTGATGATGCTGCTGCCCATCTTAATAATTTTGTTGAACTATGTGAAATGCAAAAGTATAAGGATGTAGATGGTGACATTATAAAATTAAAATTGTTTTCTTTCTCTTTAAGAGGAAGAGCTAAAGATTGGTTGCTATCTCTGCCTAGAAATAGTATTGATTCATGGACTAAATGTAAAGATGCTTTTATTGGTAGATATTATCCTCCCGCTAAAATTATATCTTTGAGAAGTAGCATAATGAATTTTAAGCAATTAGATAATGAACATGTTTCTCAAGCATGGGAGAGAATGAAATCTTTGGTAAAGAATTGCCCAACCCATGGACTGACTACTTGGATGATCATCCAAACCTTTTATGCAGGATTGAATTTTTCTTCGCGGAACCTATTGGATTCAGCTGCTGGAGGTACCTTTATTTCCATTACTTTGGGGGCGGCAACAAAGCTTCTTGATGATATGATGACAAATTACTCTGAATGGCACACGGAAAGAGCTCCACAAGGTAAGAAGGTAAATTTCTGTTGAAGAAACCTCCTCCTTGAGTGATAAGATTGATGCTATTATGTCTATGCTTGTGAATGGTAGATCTAATGTTGATCCTAATAATATTCCTTTAGCTTCATTGGTTGCCCAAGAATAACATGTTGATGTGAACTTCATTAAAAATAATAATTTCAACAACAATGCTTATAGGAATAATTCTAGTAACAACTATAGGCCATATCCTTCTGCTAATGGTAATAGTTATGGTAATTCTTACAACAATAATAGGAGTGTACCCCCTGGTCTTGAAGCTATGCTTAAAGAATTTATTAGTACACAAACTGCTTTTAACAAATCTGTTGAGGAAAAGCTCGATAAAATTGATATTCTTGCTTCTAAAGTTGATAGTCTTACCTCTGATGTTGATCTTTTAAAATTGAAAGTTATGCCTAATAAGGATATTGATAATAAGATTGTCACTACAGCAAATTCCATCCAAGTTCGAATTAATGAGAATATTAGATTGATGGTTGAATTGCATGCTAGGTGGGAAAGAGAAGAAAACGAAAAACTAGCTAAAGAGAATAATGTAGCTAAAGTTTGGACTATTACCACCACTAGAAATGTTAATGATTCACATGTTGCTACGCCTCCTACTATCAATGGTAAAATAATTGGTGTTGGCAATGTTACTACTCCTAGTGCAAAGCGTGCAAAATTGTCTGAAACTGCTAAAACTGCTGAAATTGATAAAACTGCTGAAATTTTTCAAAATATTGGGGACAATTATCCCATTGCTATAGATCGACTTTGATGATTGTCACATCTCTGAAGTTATTAAGTTCTTACAAAAACTTGCTAAAAGTCCCAATGCTAGTGCTATAAATTTGGCCTTTACAAAACATATTACAAATGCTCTCATAAAAGCTAGAGAGGAGAAACTAAAACTTGAAAGTTCTATTCCTAGGAAGTTAGAAGATGGTTGGGAGCCCATCATTAAGATGAGGGTCAATGATTTTGATTGTAATGCTTTATGTGATCTTGGTGCGAGTATTTCTGTTATGCCTAAGAAAATTTATGATATGCTTGACTTGCCACCATTGAGAAACTGTTATTTGGATGTTAATCTTGCTGATAATGCTATAAAGAAACCTTTGGGGAGAATTGATAATGTTCGTATTATGGTTAACAATAACCTTGTCCCCGTTGATTTTGTTGTCTTGGATATTGAATGCAATGCATCTTGTCCCATTATATTGGGAAGACCTTTTCTTCGAACTGTTGGTGCCACCATTGATATGAAGGAAGGTAATATTAAATATCAATTTCCTCTCAAGAAAGGTATGGAACACTTCCCTAGAAAGAGAATGAAGTTACCTTATGATTCTATTATTAGAACAAATTATGATGTTGATGCTTCGTCTCTTGATGTTACTTGATTCACACTTTCTGCGCCTAGCTGAAAGGCGTTAAAGAAAAGCGCTTATGGGAGACAACCCATTATTTTACTTCTACACTTTATTTTATATTTGAGTCTTGGAAGTTGTTACTACTGTAGCAACCTCTCCTTATCTTTATTTTATTGCATTGTTGTGCCAAGTAAAGTCTTTGATAGTAAAGCCAATACTAGATTTGGATTACTGCGCAGGAACAGATTTCTTGCTGTCACGAATTTGAGCAGTAGTCCCTGTAGAAAAATCAAAAAAATATGCCAATTTACGTGCGTGATCCCCAGATATGTACGCAACTTTCATTCAATTTGGGCATTTTCATCTGAGCAAGTCTGGTGTCACTTTAAAATTCGTCTTTACGAACTGTTCTGTTTTGATAGATTCTGCCTTTTATTTCGCATTGCCTGTTTTGCTATGTTTGATGGATTTCTTTGTTCCATTAACTTTTAGTAGCTTTGTGCAATGTCCAAAAGTATTAAAAATGATTATGTCACCTCTGAATATATGAATTATGCACTGACCCTCTAATGAGTTTGTTTCGAGTTTGGTGTGGAGGAAGTTTTCAAGGGTCAAGAGAGGAGGATGATACAATATGATCAAGAAGATTGAAAAGTCAAAGCTTGGGGATGCCCCCGTGGTTCATCCCTGCATATTTTAAGAAGACTCAAGCGTCTAAGCTTGGGGATGCCCAAGGCATCCCTTCTTCATCGACAACTTATCAGGTTCCTCTAGTGAAACTATATTTTTATTCCGTCAAATCTTATGTGCTTTACTTGGAGCGTCTGTTTGTTTTTGTTTTTGTTTTTGTTTGAATAAATCGGATCCTAGCATTCTTTGTTTGGGAGAGAGACACGCTCCGCTATTTCGTATGAACAAATATGTTCTTAGCTTTATCTTTAATGTTCATTGCGAAAGTTGGACTATTTCATTCATTGCTATATGGTTGGAAACGGAAAATGCCGCATGTGGTAAATGGTAAAATGTCTTGAATAATGTGATACTTGGCAATTGTTCTGCTCATATAGATCATGTTTAAGCTCTTGCATCATGTACCTTGTACTCATTAATGAATAACTACATAGAGCTTGTTAAAATTTGGTTTGCATGATTGATCTCTAGAGTCTAGATATTTTCTGGTTGAGGTGTTTGAACAACAAGGAGACAATATAAAGTCTTACTAATAGTTACAATATGTTCATATGTGAGCTTTGCTGCACCTTTTATACTTGAGTTTGCTTCAAACAACCTTGCTAGCCTAGCCTTGTATTGAGAGGAATTCTTCTCGTGCATCCAAATCCTTGAGCCAATAACCATGCCATTTGTGTCCACCATACCTACCTACCACATGGTATTTCTCCGCCATTCCAAAGTACATTACTTGAGTGCTACCTTTAAAATTCTATTCTCTGCCTTTACAATATATAGCTCATGGGACAAATAGCCTTAAAAACTATCGTGGTGAACAATATGTACTTATGTGTCTTATTTCTTAATAAGTTGCTTGTTGAGCGGTAACCATGTTTCTGGGGACGCCATCAACTTTTACCTTTGTTGAATATCATGTGAGTTGCTATGCATGTTCGTCTTTTCTGAAGTAAGAGCGATTTTCATGATCATATGGTTTGAGTATGCATACTGTTAGAGAAGAACATTGGGCCGCTAACTAAAGCCATGATTCAGGGTGGAAGTTTCAGTATGGACAACTAATACTCAATCTCTTATGAGAATATTAACTGTTGTTGAATGCTTATACATTAAAGAGGAGTCCATTATCTGTTGTCTATGTTGTCCCGGTATGGATGTCTAAGTTGAGAATAATCAAAAGCGAGAAATCCAATGCGAGCTTTCTCCTTAGACCTTTGTACATGCGGCATAGAGGTACCCATTTGTGACACTTGGTTGAAACATATGCTATGCAATGATAATCCGTGTTAATCCAAGCTAATTAGGACAAGGTGCGAGCACTATTAGTATACTATGCATGAGGCTTGCAACTTATAGGATATCTTATACATAACACATATGCTTTATTACTACCGTTGACAAAATTGTTTCTTGTTTTCAAAATGAAAATCTCTAGCACAAATATAGTAATCAATGCTTCCCTCTACGAAGGGCCTATCTTTTTCTTTATTGTTGAGTCAGTTTGCCTATTCCTTCTATCCCAGAAGCAAACACTTGTGTCAACTGAGTGCATTGATTCTTACATGTTTACTTATTGCACTTGTTATATTACTTTGTGTTGACAATTATCCATGAGATAAACATGTTGAAGTTGAAAGCAACTGCTGAAACTTAATCATCCTTTGTGTTGCTTCAATGCCTTTACTTCGAATTTATTGCTTTATGAGTAACTCTTATGCAAGTCTTATTGATGCTTGTCTTGAAAGTATTATTCATGAAAAGTCTTTGCTATATGATTCATTTGTTTACTCATTATCTTCATCATTGCTTTGAATCGCTGCATTCATCTCATATGCTTACAATAGTATGATCAAGATTATGATAGCATGTCACTTCAGAAATTATCTTTGTTATCGTTTACCTACTCGAGGGCGAGTAGGAACTAAGCTTGGGGATGCTTGATACTTCCCAAACGTATCTATAATTTCTTATGTTCCATGCTACTTTTATGATGATACTCACATGTTTTATACACGTTATATGTCATTATTATGCATTTTCCGGCACTAACCTATTGACGAGATGCCGAAGAGCCAGTTGTTGTTTTTTGCTGTTTTTGGTTTCAGAAATCCTAGTAAAGAAATATTCTCGGAATTGGAAGAAATCAACGCCCAGGGTCCTATTTGTGCACGAAGCTTCCAGAAGTCCGAAGAGGAGAAGAAGTGGGGCCACGGGGCGCCGCCACAATAGGGCGGCGCGGCCAACAGGGGGCCCGCGCGGCCCTGTTGTGTGGGGCCCCCGTGACGCCTCCCGACTCTTCCCTTCCACCTACTTAAGGTCTTCGTCGCGAAACCCCCAGTACCGAGAGCCACGATACGGAAAACCTTCCAGAGACGCCGCCTCCGCCAATCCCATCTCGGGGGATTCAGGAGATCGCCTCCGGCACCCTGCCGGAGAGGGGAATCATCTCCCGGAGGTCTCTTCATCGCCATGGTCGCCTCCGGATCGATGTGTGAGTAGTTCACCCCTGGACTATGGGTCCATAGCAGTAGCTAGATGGTTGTCTTCTCCTCATTGTGCTATCATGTTAGATCTTGTGAGCTGCCTATCATGATCAAGATCATCTATCTGTAATCCTTCATGTTGTGTTTGTTGGGATCCGATGAATATTGAATACTATGTCAAGTTGATTATCAATCTATCATATATGTTATTTATGTTCTTGCATGCTCTCCGTTGCTAGTAGAGGCTCCGGCCAAGTTGATACTTGTCACTCCAAGAGGGAGTATTTATGCTCGATAGTGGGTTCATGCCTCCATCCGGGACGAGTGACGGAAAGTTCTAAGGTTGTGGATGTGTCTGTTGCCACTAGGGATAAAACATCGATGCTTTTTCTAAGGATATTTGTGTTGATTACATTACGCACCATACTTAATGCAATTGTCCGTTGTTTACAACTTAATACTTGGAGGGGGTTCGGATGATAACCCGAAAGTGGACTTTTTAGGCATAGATGCATGCTTGGATAGCGGTCTATGTACTTTGTCGTAATGCCCCGATTAAATCTCATAGTACTCATCATGATATATGTATGTGCATTGTTATGCCTTCTTTATTTGTCAATTGCCCAAGCTGTAATTTGTTCACCCAACATCTGCTATCTTATGGGAGAGACACCGCTAGTGATCTGTGGACCCCGGTCCAATTCTTTACATCTGAAATACAATCTGCTGCAATTGTTCTTTACTGTTCTTCGCAAACAACCATCATCATCCACACTATACATCTAATCATTTGTTTACAGCAAGCCGGTGAGATTGACAACCTCACTGTTACGTTGGGGCAAAGTTATGTGATTGTTTTGTGCAGGTTCCACGTTGGCGCCGGAATCCCTGGTGTTGCGCCGCACTACACTCCTCCGCCATCAACCTTCAACGTGCTTCTTGACTCCTACTGGTTCGATTAAACCTTGGTTTCTTACTGAGGGAAACTTGGTGTTGTGCGCATCACACCTTCCTCTTGGGGTTCCCAACGGACGTGTCAACTACACGCATCACCCATCATCTTCTCCAAAGCAAAAAAACCCTCTCCCTCTCCCTCTCCTCTGCCGGCGAGATGGACAAGGAGAATGCCAATCCCATCGTCCACGACGCCGTCGGCTCCAAGCACGACACCTCCCTCTTCGACGTCGTCCCCTCAACGGACGTTGCCGCCTCCTCCGCCGGTGCATCGGAGGCTGCTGCCGCCGGTCGCGGTCAGATCCCCCCGGGATATGACCCCTACGAGGATGTGCCGTACGTCCCGCCCCCGAAGCCCTACGACACCACCATGGAGGACGCATGGAGCAAGGTAACTACGGTTTGCTTCCTTTTTTGTTCCCCATTCCTTTTTGAACCCTATTTTTGCTTGTGTAGATGGATCTGTAGATGGATGAGTATTGGACTAATATTTGCGCCGATTTTATTCCATTTGTTTTGATCCCTTCTTGATTTTGTTTAAGATTTGGGGTTCGGCCGTTCGGTTAATTTATGCAAGTAATAATGGGATCTCAATCAGTTAATTTATGCAAGTAATCATGGGATCTCAATCAGTTATTTTATGCACGAATCAAAAGATATCAACCGTTTAATTTTGCAAATAATCTGGAATGTGTTCAAGTTCAGATCTGGAATCTGTTTCTTTGCCTATGATGAATTGGTGGGCACAGATTTTTACAGGGAGGGTTCAGCGAACCATTTCTGTGTACAAATCTGTTGTGCATGAGCTTTGGTTCGCTCACAACATCCCTGTAGACATATAATCGTGTCCATTCTAACTGAGGCTGCCTCTGTTTTTCCTAACTTTGTTATCATGCACGTTAGTCATCGTTGCAACTCATTCACTAATAGTTCCCGTTTGATATGGATCAGCTGTCTGGCAGCGACGTCGGCAGCGACGACGAGCACCATGACATCAAGACTCGCCAGGTGCCTGCGGAGGCTGCGGAGTCGGTCGATACGTCTCCTACTTCGCCAAGGGTGTCTACAGGTGCCCCTTCTGCACTAGGAGGCTCGGCGGCACTGACTTCAACTGCCTCCTCACGCATGCCGAGAACATCAGCAACATCTTCCCCAAGGTCGGCGCGTCGGTGAACCCCCACTCCTTCCGCGCCAAGCACAAGGCGCTCGGCATGCACCTCCACAGCTTCCAGCGGGTGGAGATCTCCGGCGGGCGCATGCCTCCGCTCAAGCCCAAGGCTCTGTTGACTGCCAAAACCCACCGGCGGGCAGCGGCCTTGTCAACACTGTAGAGCCGGGGGGAGCCTAGAGCTGCGGCTGGCTGAGACCCCTCCGAGCGACGGCCCGCAATGCTCTTCTGGTCACACGCGGCTTTGCGAAGTGCAAGGGCGTGCCACCTGACCTATACCTGGTCAGGGAAGGTGATGAGGTTGCCTCGCTTAGTTTCCTGCAGGGCATACATGTAAACGTTAAATACGAGCCTCGATCGGCTCTCGGGTTATCCCGTGAATCGGCTCAAAGAGCCGATCCACCCATGATCCGTACGGGGTGCACGAATACTTGGTGGTCCTGCTTGATCAAGATAAAGCTAATGAGATCTACGACGATTTAGGGTTTTCACCGCATAACCGGATCATCCTACTCCAGGTTGGGCCTTGCGGCCACGCACGGTGCTCGTAAGCCGATCCTAAACAAGGCCAAAAACCAACATGAAGTTGATCCTAGGAACATCCCGTTTAGGACTTGCGAACGCCACCCTACGTGCCACTCGGATCCTCCCCCCATTGTAAGGCCAAACTATTGCGAGATATTAAACTAATCCTTGTAGAACAAGGAGCAATCGTAACGGATCAGATCTACTAAATAATGATCAAGCGGGGTGCCGCCCCCACACCTGAGATAGGCATGAGGACGGCTAGATATGCAAGGGTTGCACTACGTAAGCATGCTTAAACGAAGAACAATGCTAACCCTAACACATCTAATGATAACTACGTTGCTCGCCATCAAAAACGCTTCGATACGAGCAACGCATGAACAACGTGGGGCTTGTGCTGCCTAGATCGCAAGATGCGATCTAGGCAGCATGTCGCTTACCCGATAGAAACCTTCGAGATGAAGGAGTTGGCGATGCGCCGAGATTGGTTTGTTTTTGGGGTTGAACGTGAGTTGTTGTTTATTCCATAAACCCTAGGTACATATTTATAGTCCAGGGGACTTTCTAATGTGGGCGTGCACTAAACCGTGCACGAGACAAACTCTAACTTTTAATCTAACATATAATCTACCATAAAGATACACGGGCAATTCAGCCCAATTCCTTCGTGTCAGGCCGCTTCAGGGTTTTCCATATATACTCTTCCAAGCCCATCTTGATCGCGGCCCACCTCCTGATCGCGGTTAAATCCTGGTGATAACACATGCCCCCCTGGTTTTGGAAATGGTATTTCCAAAATCATCATGCTTTCCCTTCGAAGGGTCATGTCGTAGCAAAGCAGAGCTGTCGCAGTATCCGTCATCATTGTGCCCTGTCTTCTCAGCTTCTCTGCAAAATTCGATAGCCCCGGCGTCATCTCCTCGGGAACTTATACATTAAATCCTCACCAGGCTTCTCGTTATTTAACTGTGCCGATTGATTAGCTTTCTTCATCTCCTTCCTCTGTTCCAACCATCGGCACCCAAAAAACCCTTCTGCACCATGTCTTCTTCCTCCTCTGCCTCGTCGGGACTTTCCTTTGAATCCTCTTCCCCCGAACCGATGCCAGCACCGAGCCCACAAGAGGCCCATGCGGCCAACATCCGCCGCGCCATTGAGGCCGGGGAGGAGTCAGACCATGACTTCTCCATCTGGTCCGAGGACGACCGGTCCTCGACGGACGGGGAGAGCGACCTCCGTTTCCTCGCCGGCGGGGAATCGGAGGAGGAGAGCGACGATGATCGCTTCTCCGGGACGACTTCACCTCCTCCGAGGGGTGGTGGAGGAAGAAGAGGAGGAGGAGGACGATGACGACGACTCCCTCGAGGGCTACCCACCAGCAAAGCGCCTTCGCATGTGGTGGGACGACGACGGCGAGCGATGATGAAGACGGGGACGAAGCCCCCGTGGAGGGCTACGGGAGCAGCGACGAGGAGCCCATCGGCAGCAGTGCCGATGAGAGCTCCGAGGATGACGACGAGGGCGTGATGGCCCGTAGATAGGACCCCTAGCATAGGGTCAGTAATAGCAGATGGGGCAATGTATCCCCTAGTATTTCCTTTTGAGGGCAATTAGCTCCTTATGTAAGAAATCTCGCCTATCAATGAAGAACCGTTCCCCAATTCGAGTTTGCCGATTTCTTCTGAGTTTGATTGAGCCGATTTGCCTCTCATACTGACCTTGCCGATTTGTCCTCTTTGCCAATGTGTAATGAGCCGATAACAACGCATCGGTCCTTCAACAGAGCAATCTACCAGGCCTGTTGCCCCCCGAGTCTCGGCTAATGCAAAAACGAGAGACGAGGATATGCGCATGAACTGTGTAGACTCGGGCCTGATCGTGTGTGGGGAAGTTCCTTATGCAGCGTCGGCCCGATTTGAACACAAATCGGCTTCTCTCGAGCGGAAAGCCTTCAAGGTGAGCTGCCCCCGAGCTCTTACTCGAGGCGAGAATGTGCCACGCCCGATCCTCTTTCTTCCTCTGACAGCCGATAATTTTTCGTTTCAGCTGCACTAGCCCCACAGATTGGAAGTCCTGGATTTGGTGAAGGCTTAATAATCCTCGCACAACTAGAGTCGATGGCTACGCATCGGCTGTTCTGAAGTCGATGTCTGCTGCATCGGCTGTGTTCGAAAATTTTCGAATTTTCATTTTTTTATTACGGCCGACCTGTGCATCGGCCCCCATATTCCAATACCCATCAACAAAAGATGAGATGCTTCTGTTGCATATCCTCGTATTTTCATATACTCAGGTGCCCCCCGAGCCGATTCTGTCAAGAAAATTGATGGTATCGGCTCGTTGGATAACATGTTGAACCCGAGCGAAAAGGTAGGTGAGGATAATTTTGGCCGATTGCTGGAATCGGCCTCCACGTTGCTTGCTCGTTGAAGGTTTTGTAAGTTCCCTTCGTAAATTTTTGGGGCCGATCACAAGGATCAGCCTCTCCTGGTTTGCCCATTGGTTTGATCTTGCTACTTGGTCCGGCTGGATGAAACCAACCCAACCTCTGACTTGATGCGCCTGCTGTCGTCCACCTTGAGTGCTCCGTAGAGTCGTGGAGCGCTACGCTCTGTCGGCAAGACGAGTACCATGTTTGTGCCGGCCGATGTCTCATCATCGGCTTTCCTCTGTTTAGGGCGCCACTCCATTTTCCGTGGACGACCCTCTTCATCCAGGGTTCGCTGAACCTTTGCAGCCAGATCAGGCCGTGCCTTTCTTAGCGTATGCGGGTACAACCTTTCGGCTTCCTCCAGGCCGCGCAATCGCTGAACCTCGCGCTTCGGGAACGGGCTGAGTCCGTCGGGGCACCACCTTGGCCGGTGGTACCTGTCTTCTTCCACTTCTCCCTCGTCTTCCGAATCTTCAAGATCTGCCCAACGAGGTGACTCGGCGCGTTTGCTTTGTGGCGGGAGAGGCCCTAAGCGCTCGAACACGGACACGTTGGCTGCCTCCTTCTTTTCTGATTGCATTCGGGCAATTGCCGATTGTGGGCAATCGGCTCATTCCTGAATCCCAGCGAGTGTCCGAAGAAGGGGCAGTCCCGATGTCCGGTGTTGTCATCTTGCTCCCTGGATGCTTCCGTGGCACAGCGCTCGTGCTCCTCCTCATCTCGATTCTGCCGACGATGTCTTCTGGCTTCTCTAGCCAAACGATCTTCTCTATCATCGTAATTGGGTCGCCGGCGTTGGTCATACTGGCTAACATATTTGTCGAGGAGGTGATCAGAGAGGGGTCGCTGATATCTTATATTCTTCACCTCTCCCTCTGTGACATAGCGCTTGCCATCATGATGGAGCCGATCGCGTGGAGCGGCCTCCTCTGTGTCCTCGCTATGAGAGCAGCTGCCCTCATCTCCATCTTTGCCAGAGTGGTTTCCAGGTCCTACCATGTTGATGCTTGAACGAGGGACCCGGTCGGCAACCTTCGGGGTAGGTGATTTCTACCATGTTAACGGCGGGGAAGGGTTGGGTGTCGACCTTCATGGCGTACTGGTTGAAAATTAGCCGCCCTTCTCTATCGCCGCTTGGATGTGCCGACGCCACACCCGGCAGTCGTTGGTGGCATGGGAAAGCGAGTTGTGGAATTTGCGGTACGGCTTTCCGTTTAGCTCTTTCGCCGTGGGGAACTTGAGACCTTCGGGAACCGTCAAGCTGTTTCTCCTTGAGCAGGAGGTCGAAGATTTGTTCGGTCTTGGTCACGTCAAAATCAAATCCCCGGGCGGCCCCGGTGGCTTTACCCATTTGCGGGCCACGGGGTTCCTCCCCGAGTCCACTCAGCCTCTGCTATCTCTTGGCCTCCCGCGGGCACTTCATCCTCCTCCGTATCGACCATGACTATCGCACGCTTGAACTTGTCTTGGTACAGGTCGGGGTGGCGCTGTTCATATGCCGATAGTTTCCGAACCATGTGCGCCGCCGAGGGATAATCTGCTTGGGAGGCCATGTCCTTGAGCTGTGTTGCAAGGCCTGCTATCGCCAACTCGATCGCTTCCTTTTCGGTTATACGAACCGAATAACATCGGTTCCTAAGATTCCTGAAGCGCCGGATGTATTCCGTCACCGTTTCCCCGCGCTTCGACGTAGTTGTGCTAGATCGGCAATGCCGGACTCGGAAGCTTCGAATGGTATTGCATATGGAACTGTTCTTCCAATTGCTTCCAAGACTGGATGGAGTTCGCCGGTAGAGAGGTGTACCATCCAAAAGCCGATCCCGTGAGGGACTCGTGAAAAGAGCCTCACGCGTAGCTGATCCGACACCGAAGCCGGTCCCGGTTGAGCCAAATATCGGGCCGACGTGCTCGATGGAGCCGGAGCCATCCGATCCACCGAATTTGGAGAAGTCGGGAGCCGATATTTTGGTGGCAGCGGGATCATCTCGTAATCGTCAGGGTACGGCTTGGAATAGCCGACTGCCCTTCTTTTCGGCATCATGCCGAACTGGTCTCTCGCGATGGTACCGATCTGATCCGCTGTGCTGGCCGTAGGAGTTGCACTCGAAGATTCGCCGGGGTGGCGTACTTGGCCTGCCACGTTTGCTTTTCCAGCTCCGAGCCAGCCTGCAGGAGCTGGGCTCGGGAGTTTCGTCGGTGTGGCGTATTTAGTTAGCCACGTCTCGCTCTGTCGCCGACGTTCCTCCCGTCTTCGCCGGAGTCCCCGATGTTGTGGCCTGGTTTGTGAGTGCCCGGTCACCACAATCCGGCACATACATGCACGCGTACCCATGAGGGATCTCCTTAGGCGCCTCCATTAAGAACCGGTAGTCACTCGGAGTCGCCACCAATTCAGTCAGACGAGGAATGCCGGTGTAGTCGGCACTTCAGCAGGTGCTGCCAACGCAAATGGCAGCGGTGGACGGGACTCGGAATGGCAACTCTCCTTGATGCGTCCCGAGAGCTGGTCCCGACGGCGAGTACGCGGTGGCTCATGATCTCCTGGATCACGCGCGAGCGACACGCTCCAGCGACGTTGACCAAGTTCTCGCAGTGGCGGTGTAGCGAGTGAGCCACCGGGTAGTTGATCTCCTGCCGCGGACCCCGGTGCGTTCCTCCGACGGGGCGAGAGAGGTCTACCCCATCGAGTGCACCTTCGGTGAGAACCCCTTCCATCCGATGCCACCGGAACGGGTTCTCCGAAAAGAGCCGATGAGGTCGGCTTCGAGGGTAGCCTTGATCTCGTTGTATTGCTTCTTGAGGTCATCGGGCGGATCCTCGTAGGTGACTGGCGTGCCGTCCGCCATCTCGGATGTAGATGACGATGTGGTTGATGCGGACGATTGTCCCACCGGGCGTGCCGGAATGTGTTGATCGCCAAAACCCACCGGCGGGCAGCGGCCTTGTCAACACTCGTAGAGCCGGGGGGAGCCTAGAGCTGCGGCTGGCTGAGACCCCTCCGAGCGACGGCCCGCAATGCTCTTCTGGTCACACGCGGCTTTGCGAAGTGCAAGGGCGTGCCACCTGACCTATACCTGGTCAGGAAGGTGATGAGGTTGCCTCGCTTAGTTTCCTGCAGGGCATACATGTAAACGTTAAATACGAGCCTCGATCGGCTCTCAGGTTATCCCGTGAATCGGCTCAAAGAGCCGATCCACCCATGATCCGTACGGGGTGCACGAATACTTGGTGGTCCTGCTTGATCAAGATAAAGCTAATGAGATCTACGACGATTTAGGGTTTTCACCGCATAACCGGATCATCCTACTCCAGGTTGGGCCTTGCGGCCACGCACGGTGCTCGTAAGCCGATCCTAAACAAGGCCAAAAAACCAACATGAAGTTGATCCTAGGAACATCCCGTTTAGGACTTGCGAACGCCACCCTACGTGCCACTGGATCCTCCCCCCATTGTAAGGCCAAACTATTGCAGATATTAAACTAATCCTTGTAGAACAAGGAGCAATCGTAACGGATCAGATCTACTAAATAATGATCAAGCGGGGTGCCGCCCCCACACCTGAGATAGGCGTGAGGACGGCTAGATATGCAAGGGTTGCACTACGTAAGCATGCTTAAACGAAGAACAATGCTAACCCTAACACATCTAATGATAACTACGTTGCTCGCCATCAAAAACGCTTCGAGTACGAGCAACGCATGAACAACGTGGGGCTTGTGCTGCCTAGATCGCAAGATGCGATCTAGGCAGCATGTCGCTTACCCGATAGAAACCTTCGAGATGAAGGAGTTGGCGATGCGCCGAGATTGGTTTGTTTTTGGGGTTGAACGTGAGTTGTTGTTTATTCCATAAACCCTAGGTACATATTTATAGTCCAGGGGACTTTCTAATGTGGGCGTGCACTAAACCGTGCACGAGACAAACTCTAACTTTTAATCTAACATATAATCTACCATAAAGATACACGGGCAATTCAGCCCAATTCCTTCGTGTCAGGCCGCTTCAGGGTTTTCCATATATACTCTTCCAAGCCCATCTTGATCGCGGCCCACCTCCTGATCGCGGTTAAATCCTGGTGATAACAGGCTCCCAAGGGGAGCAACAAGTGGAGGCAGAGGCAGATGGGGTAGGCGGAGTCCTGGACGTGTGCTGCTGCTGCCTCCTATTTTGTTGTTAGCTAGGGATCCCTTGTTGTTATGTTGTTAGTATGATGGTGCTGTGAAGAACCTCGAACCTGTTACTATGTTTGGCTGATGTATGCAACCTATTATCTATCCCTATTCTACTATATGACTGTGTGAATTTATCGTACATTCCCTGTAGATTTGTGATGACGCGTAAAGCACACGCCCGTTGGGAACCCCAAGTGGAAGGTGTGATGCGTACAGCAGCAAGTTTCCCTCAGTAAGAAACCAAGGTTTATCGAACCAGTAGGAGTCAAGAAGCACGTTGAAGGTTGTTGGTGGTGGAGTGTAGTGCGGCGCAACACCAGGGATTCCGGCGCCAACGTGGAACATGCACAACACAATCACAGTACTTTGCCCCAACGTAACAGTGAGGTTGTCAATCTCACCGGCTTGCTGTAAACAAAGGATTAGATGTATAGTGTGGATGATGATGATTGTTTGCGAAGAACGAGTAAAGAACAATTGCGGTAGATTGTATTTCAGATGTAAAGAATAGGACCGGGGTCCACAGTTCACTATCGGTGTCTCTCCCATAAGATAAACGAGATGTTGGGTGAACAAATTACAGCTTGGGCAATTGACAAATAAAGAAGGCATAACAATGCACATACATATATCATGATGAGTACTATGAGATTTAATCAGGGCATTACGACAAAGTACATAGACCGCTATCCAGCATGCATCTATGCCTAAAAAGTCCACTTTCAGGTTATCATCTGAACCCCTTCCAGTATTAAGTTGCAAACAACAGACAATTGCATTAAGTATGGTGCGTAATGGGTTCATGCCTCCAAGAGGGAGTATTTATGCTCGATAGTGGGTTCATGCCTCCATTAAATCTGGGACAGTGACAGAAAGTTCTAAGGTTGTGGATGTCCTGTTGCCACTAGGGATAAAACATTGATGCTATGTCCGAGGATGTAGTTATTGATTACATTACGCACCATACTTAATGCAATTGTGCATTGTTTGCAACTTAATGCGGAAGGGGTTCGGATGATAACCTGAAGGTGGACTTTTTAGGCATAGATGCATGCTGGATAGCGGTCTATGTACTTTGTCGTAATGCCCAATTAAATCTCACAATACTCATCATATCATGTATGTGCATGGTCATGCCCTCTCTATTTGTCAATTGCCCAACTTTAATTTGTCAACCCAACATGCTGTTTATCTTATGGGAGAGACACCTCTAGTGAACTGTGGACCCCGATCCATTCTTTTACATCGAATACAATCTACTGCAATACTTGTTCTACTATTTTCTGCAAACAATCATCATCCACACTATACATCTAATCCTTTGTTACTGACAAGTCGGTGAGATTGACAACCTCACCTTGTTTCGTTGGGGCAAAGTACTTTGGTTGTGTTGTGCGGGTTCCACGTTGGCGCCGGAATCCACGGTGTTGCGCCGCACTACATCCCGCCGCCATCAACCTTCAACGTGCTTCTTGGCTCCTACTGGTTCGATAACCTTGGTTTCTTGCGAGGGAAAACTTGCTGCTGTGCGCATCATACCTTCCTCTTGGGGTTCCCAACGGACGTGTTAATTACGCGCAATCAAGCTCTTTTTCTGGCGCCGTTGCCGGGGAACGAAGAAAAGTTACACCACAAAGATTTTCAACTCCCACGTCAACAGCTCTTTTTCTGGCGCCGTTGCCGGGGAGATCAAGACTACGTCGCAAGGGAGTCTCCACAATCCAATCTCTTTACTTTGTTTTTGTCTTGCTTTATTTTATTTACTTTCTTATTTGCTTCATTATATCAAAACACAAAAAAATTAGTTGCTAGCTTTACTTTATTTACTGTCTTGTTCTCTATATCAAAAACACAAAAAAAATTAGTTACTTGCATTTTACTTTTGTTACCATGTCTAGTTATCTGTACTGTTACTTCTTCACCTCGAGGAATTAGTCTTCACTTTTAAACAAGGGGTTGAGGAGAGTTTTAAAGATGCTTGGTCCAGAATTTTTACTTCTTATCGTAAAGTCTGAACCTCAAATGACTCTAAGTTTGCTCCTTAGTAATTTTTATTTTGGTCTTATGATTCGCTATAGATATGCCTTGGATGTTGTAGTGGGAGGAGATTTCCTTCATTGCAATGGGGATCAAGCTTTTAATGCCATAAAGAAGTTGGTTGCATCACATGATTCAGCTAATAACTTTGATTCAGCCCTTATTAGCATTTATAATAGATTAAACACTCTTGAGACAAGTGCATCTCGCTTGAATGAAAATTATAGATATGTTCGTAACCGTCTTGATCAAGTTTATTGAACTCTGAACCTTCATTATGAGATCCTACTATTAAAATTGTTATCGGTGACCAAACTCTTCATGCCAATTGTGATATTATGTCTGAATTTTGCCTAATGCCTAAGAGTATTCATGAATCTTTGAAACTTTGGGGATTCGTTGAAGGGGGAGAAGGAATAACTCTTATTGATAACTCCGTTATAATTCCTAAAGGAATAGCTGCGGGTGTGCATACAACCGTTCTTGGGAGAACAATATTCATTGATTATCTTGTTACTTGAATGTGCGGGAACAGGACAAATCACACTCGGAAGATCCCTAGCTGAAACTATTGGGAGCGAGTCATAGATATGGGAGAAGGCACCCTAAAATTCACCTCTACACCCGGGGGTAGACATATATTCCCTAAATCAAAGAGTAGAAAAAGAACAAGAAAGGTAAGGGTAAAGCCCAAGGTAATGTTGATACTGCATCTCTTGATAACACTTGATATACACTTTATGCGCCTAGCTGAAAGGCGTTAAAGAAAAGCGCTTATGGGAGACAACCCATGTTTTTACTACAGTACTTTTATTTTATATTTGATTCTTTGAAGTTGTTACTACTGTAGCAACCTCTCCTTATCTTAGTTTTGTGCATTGTTGTGCCAAGTAAAGTCGTTGATAGTAAGGTTCATACTAGATTTGAATTACTGCGCAGAAACAGATTTCTTTGCTGTCGCGAATCTGGGCCTAATTCTCTGTAGGTAACTCAGAAAATTATGCCAATTTACGTGAGTGATCCCCGGATATGTACGCAACTTTCATTCAATTTGAGCATTTTCATCTGAGCAAGTCTGGTGCCTCAATAAAATTCGTATTTACTGAACTGTTCTGTTTTGACAGATTCTGCCTTTTATTTCGCATTGCCTCGTTTTGTTATGTTTGATGGATTTCTTTGTTCCATTAACTTTAAGTAGCTTTGTGCAATGTCCAGAAGTGTTAAGAATTATTATGTCACCTCTGAACATGTAAATTTTAATTGTGCACTAACCCTCTAATGAGTTGTTTTGAGTTTGGTGTGGAGGAAGTTTTCAAGGATCAAGAGAGGAGATGATACAATATGATCAAGGAGAGTGAAAGCTCTAAGCTTGGGGATGCCCCGGTGGTTCACCCCTGCATATTTCAAGAAGACTCAAGCGTCTAAGCTTGGGGATGCCCAAGGCATCCCCTTCTTCATCGACAACATTATCAGGTTCCTCCCCTGAAACTATATTTTTATTCCATCACATCTTATGTGCTTTGCTTGGAGCGTCGGTTTGTTTTAGTTTTTGTTTTTATTTTAATAAAATGGATCCTAGCATTCATTGTGTGGGAGAGAGACACGCTCCGCTGTTTCATATGGACAAATATGTCCTTAGGCTTTACTCATAGTATTCATGGCGAAGGTTGAATCTTCTTCGTTAAATTGTTATATGGTTGGAATCGGGAAATGCTACATGTAGTAATTCTAAAATATCTTGAATAATTTGATACTTGGCAATTGTTGTGCTCATGTTTAAGCTCTTGCATCATATACTTTGCACCTATTAATGAAGAAATACATAGAGCTTGCTAAAATTTGGTTTGCATAATTGGTCTCTCTAAAGTCTAGATAACTTCTAGTATTGAGTTTGAACAACAAGGAAGACGGTGTAGAGTCTTATAATGTTTACAATATGTCTTTTATGTGAGTTTTTCTGCACCGGTTCATCCTTGTGTTTGTTTCAAATCACCTTGCTAGCCTAAACCTTGTATCGAGAGGGAATACTTCTCATGCATCCAAAATCCTTGAGCCAACCACTATGCCATTTGTGTCCACCATACCTACCTACTACATGGTATTTCTCCGCCATTCAAAAGTAAATTGCTTGAGTGCTACCTTTAAAATTTCCATCATTTACTTTTGCAATATATAGCTCATGGGACAAATAGCCTAAAAACTATTGTGGTATTGAATATGTACTTATGCACTTTATCTCTTATTAAGTTGCTTGTTGTGCGATAACCATGTTCCTGGGGACGCCATCAACTACTCTTTGTTGAATATCATGTGAGTTGCTATGCATGTTCGTCTTGTCTGAAGTAAGGGAGATTTACCACTCATTTAATGGTTAGAGCATGCATAATGTTAGAGAAGAACATTGGGCCGCTAACTAAAGCCATGAATCATGGTGGAAGTTTCAGTTTTGGACATATATCCTCAATCTCATATGAGAACATTAATTGTTGCTACATGCTTATGCATTAAAGAGAAGTCCATTATCTGTTGTCTATGTTGTCCCGGTATGGATGTCTAAGTTGAGAATAATCAAAAGCGAGAAATCCAATGTGAGCTTTCTCCTTAGATCTTTGTACAGGCGGCATAGAGGTACCCCTTTGTGACACTTGGTTAAAACATGTGTATTGCGATGACAATCCCGGTAATCCGAGCTAATTAGGACAAGGTGCGGGCACTATTAGTATACTATGCATGAGGCTTGCAACTTGTAAGATATAATTTACATAATACATATGCTTTATTACTACCGTTGACAAAATTGTTTCTTGTTTTCAAAACCAAAGCTCTAGCACAAATATAGCAATCAATGCTTCCCTCTTCGAAGGGCCTTTCTTTTACTTTTATGTTGAGTCGGTTCGCCTATCTCTCTCCACCTCAAGAAGCAAACACTTGTGTGAACTGTGCATTGATTCCTACATACTTGCATATTGCACTAGTTATATTACGTTACATTGACAATATCCATGAGATATACATGTTATAAGTTGAAAGCAACCGCTGAAACTTAATCTTCCTTTGTGTTGCTTCAATACCTTTACTTTGATTTATTGCTTTATGAGTTAACTCTTATGCAAGACTTATTGACGTTTGTCTTGAAAGTACTATTCATGAAAAGTCTTTGCTTTATGATTCATTTGTTTACTCATGCATGAATATACCAATTGAGGTTCTGATCGTTGCATCTCATTCCAGCATATGCCCACTATTAGCAAACGAATAAAAGATGCATTCCCCTAGGCCCATAAAGGTGAAGTATCATGTAGTCGATGTTCACATGACACCATGATACGTCTCCGATGTATCGATAATTTCTTATGTTCCATGCCACATTATTGATGATATCTACATGTTTTATGCATACTTTATGTCATATTTATGCATTTTCTGGCACTAACCTATTAAAGAGATGCCGAAGAGCCGATTGTTGTTTTCTGCTGTTTTTGGTTTCAGAAATCCTAGTAAGGAAATATTCTCGGAATTGGACGAAATCAACGCCCAGGGGCCTATTTTTCCACGAAGCTTCCAGAAGACCGGAGTACTTACGAAGTGGGGCCACGAGGTGGCCGGACAACGAGGCGGCGCGGCCCAGGCCTTGGCCGCGCCGGCCTACGTGTGTGGGCCCCTCGTGACGCCCCTTTACCTGCCCTTCCGCCTACATATAGTCTTCGTCGCGAAACCCCCGATGCCGAGAGCCACGATACGGAATACCTTACTGAGACGCCACCGCCGCCAATCCCATCTCGGGGGATTCGGGAGATCGCCTCCGGCACCCTGCCGGAGAGGGGAATCATCTCCCGGAGGACTCTTCACCGCCATGGTCGCCTCCGGAGTGATGAGTGAGTAGTTCACCCCTGGACTATGGGTCCATAGCAGTAGCTAGATGGTCGTCTTCTCCTTATGTGCTTCATTGTCGGATCTTGTGAGCTGCCTAACATGATCAAGATCATCTATCTGTAATGCTATATGTTGTGTTGTTGGGATCCGATGGATAGAGAATACTATGTTATGTTGATTATAAATCTATTACCTATGTGTTGTTTATGATCTTGCATGCTCTCCGTTATTAGTAGAGGCTCGGCCAAGTTTTTACTCTTAACTCCAAGAGGGAGTATTAATGCTCGATAGTGGGTTCATGCCTCCATTAAATGCAGGACGAGTGACGAGAAAGTTCTAAGGTTGTGGATGTGCTTGTTGCCACTAGGGATAAAACATTGATGCTATGTCCGAGGATGTAGTTATTGATTACATTACGCACCATACTTAATGCAATTGTCCGTTGTTTGCAACTTAATACTGGAAGGGGTTCGGATGATAACTCTGAAGGTGGACTTTTTAGGCATAGATGCATGCTTGGATAGCGGTCTATGTACTTTGTCGTAATGCCCAATTAAATCTCACTATACTCATCATATCATGTATGTGCATGGTCATGCCCTCTCTATTTGTCAATTGCCCAAGCTGTAATTTGTTCACCCAACATGCTATTTATCTTATGGGAGAGACACCTCTAGTGAACTGCTGGACCCCGGTCCATTCTTTTACATCGAATACAATCTCTTGCAATACTTGTTCTACTTGTTTTCTCGCAAACAATCATCATCCACACTATACATCTAATCCTTTGTTACAGCAAGCCGGTGAGATTGACAACCTCACTGTTTCGTTGGGGCAAGGTGCTTTGGTTGTGTTGTGCAGGTTCCACGTTGGCGCCGGAATCCCTGGTGTTGCGCCGCACTACATCCCGCCGCCATCAACCTTCGACGTGCTTCTTGGCTCCTCCTGGTTCGATAAACCTTGGTTTCTTTACGAGGGAAAACTTGCTGCTGTACGCATCACACCTTCCTCTTGGGGTTCCCAACGGATGTGTGTCTTACACGCCATCAAGCATTTTTTACGGCGCCGTTGCCGGGGAGATCAAGACACGCTGCAAGGGAGTCTCCACAATCCAATCTCTTTACTTTGTTTTTGTCTTGCTTTATTTTATTTACTACTTTGTTTGCTGCACTTATATCAAAACACAAAAAAAATTAGTTGCTAGCTTTACATTATTTACTGTCTTGCACTCTATATCAAAACACAAAAAAATTAGTTACTTGCATTTATTTTATCTAGTTTGCTTTATTTACTACTGCTAAAATGGGAACTCCTGAAAATACTAAGTTGTGTGACTTCACTACCACAAATAATAATGATTTCCTATGCACACCTATTGCTCCACCTGCTACTACAGCAGAATTCTTTGAAATTAAACTCGCTTTCTTGAATCTTGTTATGAGAGAGCAATTTTCTGGTGTTAGTTCTGATGATGCTGCAGCCCATCTCAATAATTTTGTTGAACTTTGTGAAATGCAAAAGTATAAAGATGTAGATGGTGACATTATAAAATTAAAATTGTTTCCTTTCTCATTAAGAGGAAGAGCTAAAGATTGGTTGCTATCTCTGCCTAGAAATAGTATTGATTCTTGGACTAAATGCAAGGATGCTTTTATTGGTAGATATTATCCCCCTGCTAAAATTATATCTTTGAGGAGTAGCATAATGAATTTTAAACAATTGGATAATGAGCATGTTGCACAAGCTTGGGAAAGAATGAAATCTTTGGTTAAAAATTGCCCAACCCATGGATCGACTACTTGGATGATCATCCAAACCTTTTATGCAGGACTGAACTTTTCTTCGCGTAACCTATTGGATTCAGCTGCTGGAGGTACCTTTATGTCCATCACTCTTGGTGAAGCAACAAAGCTTCTTGATAATATGATGATAAATTACTCTGAATGGCACACGGAAAGAGCTCCACAAGGTAAGAAGGTAAATTCTGTTGAAGAAACCTCCTCCTTGAGTGATAAGATTGATGCTATTATGTCTATGCTTGTGAATGGTAGATCTAATGTTGATCCTAATAATGTTCCGTTAGCTTCAGTGGTTGCTCAAAAAGAACATGTTGATGTGAATTTCATTAAAAATAACAATTACAATAATTCTAGGCCATATCCTGCTAATGGTAACTCTTATGGTAGATATGTTTCACCTAATGAGGAAAAGATGGTAGAAATTGAAAGATCCACCAAGAGCTTTATGCAATCACAATATGAGCAAAATAAATTGTTTACTAAAACTATGAATGAACAATCTACCTTGTTGAAGAATATAGGAAATCAACTTGAAAATCTGAATATGGAGATTTACGGGTTGCAAACTAAACTTGCAAATGCTTGAAAACCGAATCTCATACATGTCTGCGTCACAATCTTCTTTAATTAATAAAATGGATGCTAAACCTGAGGATATTGATAATAAAATTGTTACTACAGCAAATGCCATCCAAGTTAGAATTAATGAGAATATAAGATTGATGGCCGAATTGCATGCTAGGTGGGAAAGAGAAGAAAATGAAAAACTAGCTAAAGAGAATAATGTAGCTAAAGTTTGGACTATTACCACCACTAGTAATGTTAATGCTACACATGTTGCTGCACCTCCTACTAATAATGGTAAAAGAATTGGTGTTGGCAATGTTTCCACTTCTAATGCAAAGCCTGCAAAACTGCTAAAACTGCTAAAACTGCATGTGATAAAACTGCTGAATTTTTTTCCAACATTGGGGATGATGATCCCATTGCTTTAGATTATAATGGTTTGGATTTTGATGATTGCCACGTCTCTGAAGTTATAAAGTTCTTGCAAAAACTTGCTAAGAGTCCTAATGCTAGTGCTATAAACTTGGCTTTCACAAAACATATTACAAATACTCTCATAAAAGCTAGAGAAGAGAAACTAGAACGTGAAGCTTCTATTCCTAGGAAGCTAGAGGATGGTTGGGAGCCCATCATTAAGATGAAGGTCAATGACTTTGATTATAATGCTTTATGTGATCTTGGTGCAAGTATTTCCGTTATGCCTAAGAAAATCTATAATATGCTTGACTTGCCACCATTGAAAAATTGTTATTTGGATGTTAATCTTGTTGATAATGCTATAAAGGAACCTTTGGGGAGGATTGATAATGTTCGTATTATGGTTAACAATAACCTTTTCCCCGTTGATTTTGTTGTCTTGGATATTGAATGCAATGCATCTTGTCCCATTATATTGGGAAGACCTTTTCTCGAACTGTTGGAGCTATCATTGATATGAAGGAAGGTAATATTAAATATCAATTTCCTCTCAAGAAAGGTATGGAAAACTTCCCTAGAAAGAGAATGAAGTTACCTTTTGATTCTATTATTAGAACAAGTTATAATGTTGATACTGCATCTCTTGATAACACTTGATATACACTTTCTGCACCTAGCTGAAAGGCGTTAAAGAAAAGCGCTTATGGGAGACAACCCATGTTTTTACTACAGTACTTTTATTTTATATTTGAGTCTTGGAAGTTGTTACTACTGTAGAAACCTCTCCTTATCTTAGTTTTGTGCATTGTTGTGCCAAGTAAAGTCGTTGATAGTAAGGTTCATACTAGATTTGGATTACTGCGCAGAAACAGATTTCTTTGCTGTCACGAATCTGGGCCTAATTCTCTGTAGGTAACTCAGAAAATTATGCCAATTTACGTGAGTGATCCTCAGATATGTACGCAACTTTCATTCAATTTGAGCATTTTCATCTGAACAAGTCTGGTGCCTCAATAAAATTCGTCTTTACGAACTGTTCTGTTTTGACAGCTGCCTTTTATTTCGCATTGCCTGTTTTGATATGCTTGATGGATTTTTCTATTTCATTGACTTTCAGTAGCTTTGTGAAATGTCCAGAAGTGTTAAGAATGATTATGTCACCTCTGAACATGTAAATTTTAATTGTGCACTAACCCTCTAATGAGTTGTTTGAGTTTGGTGTGGAGGAAGTTTTCAAGGATCAAGAGAGGGAGATGATACGATATGATCAAGGAGAGTGAAAGCTCTAAGCTTGGGGATGCCCCGGTGGTTCACCCCTGCATATTTTAAGAAGACTCAAGCGTCTAAGCTTGGGGATGCCCAAGGCATCCCCTTCTTCATCGACAACATTATCAGAGTTCCTCCCCGAAACTATATTTTTATTCCATCACATCTTATGTGCTTTGCTTGGAGCGTCGGTTTGTTTTTGTTTTTGTTTTTGTTTGAATAAAATGGATCCTAGCATTCACCGTGTGGGAGAGAGACACGCTCCGCTGTTGCATATGGACAAATATGTCCTTAGGCTTTACTCATAGTATTCATGGCGAAGGTTGAATCTTCTTCGTTAAATTGTTATATGGTTGGAATCGGGAAATGCTACATGTAGTAATTCTAAAATGTCTTGAATAAATTGATACTTGGAAATTTTTGTGCTCATGTTTAAGCTCTTGCATCATATACTTTGCACCTACTAATGAAGAAACACATAGAGCTTGCTAAAATTTGGTTTGCATATTTGGTCTCTCTAAAGTCTAGATAATTTCTAGTATTGAGTTTGAACAACAAGGAAGACGGTGTAGAGTCTTATAATGTTTACAATATGTCTTTTATGTGAGTTTTTCATCCTTGTGTTTGTTTCAAATAACCTTGCTAGCCTAAACCTTGTATCGAGAGGGAATACTTCTCATGCATCCAAAATCCTTGAGCCAACCACTATGCCATTTGTGTCCACCATACCTACCTACTACATGGTATTTCTCCGCCATTCCAAAGTAAATTTCTTGAGTGCTACCTTTAAAATTTCCATTCTTTACCTTTGCAATATATAGCTCATGGGACAAATAGCTTAAAAACTATTGTGGTATTGAATATGTACTTATGCACTTTATCTCTTATTAAGTTGCTTGTTGTGCGATAACCATGTTCCTGGGGACGCCATCAACTACTCTTTGTTGAATATCATGTGAGTTGCTATGCATGTTCGTCTTGTACGAAGTAAGGGGGATTTACCACTCATTTAATGGTTAGAGCATGCATAATGTTAGAGAAGAACATTGGGTCGCTAACTAAAGCCATGATCCATGGTGGAAGTTTCGAGTTTTGGACATATATCCTCAATCTCATATGAGAACATTAATTGTTGCTACATGCTTATGCATTAAAGAGGAGTCCATTATCATGTTGTCTATGTTGTCCCGGTATGGATGTCTAAGTTGAGAATAATCAAAAGCGAGAAATCCAATGCGAGCTTTCTCCTTAGACCTTTGTACAGGCGGCATAGAGGTACCCCTTTGTGACACTTGGTTAAAACATGTGTATTGCGATGATAATCCCGGTAATCCGAGCTAATTAGGACAAGGTGCGGGCACTATTAGTATACTATGCATGAGGCTGGCAACTTGTAAGATATAATTTACATGATACATATGCTTTATTACTACCGTTGACAAAATTGTTTCTTGTTTTCAAAACCAAAGCTCTAGCACAAATATAGCAATCAATACTTCCCTCTGCGAAGGGCCATTCTTTTACCTTTTATGTTGAGTCAGTTCACCTATCTCTCTACACCTCAAGAAGCAAACACTTGTGTGAACTGTGCATTGATTCCTACATACTTGCATATTGCACTTGTTATATTACTTTACATTGACAATATCCATGAGATATACATGTTACAAGTTGAAAGCAACCGCTGAAACTTAATCTTCCTTTGTGTTGCCTCAATACCTTTACTTTGATTTATTGCTTTATGAGTTAACTCTTATGCAAGACTTATTGATGCTTGTCTTGAAAGTACTATTCATGAAAAGTCTTTGCTTTATGATTCATTTGTTTACTCATGTCATTACCATTGTTTTGATCGCTGCATTCATTACATATGCTTACAATAGTATGATCAAGGTTATGATGGCATGTCACTCCGAAATTATCTTTGTTATCGTTTACACGCTCGGGACGAGCGAGAACTAAGCTTGGGGATGCTGATACGTCTCCGACGTATCGATAATTTCTTATGTTCCATGCCACATTATTGATGATATCTACATGTTTTATGCATACTTTATGTCATATTTATGCATTTTCCGGCACTAACCTATTAACGAGATGCCGAAGAGCCGATTGCTTGTTTTACTGCTGTTTTTGGTTTCAGAAATCCTAGTAAGGAAATATTCTCGGAATTGGACGAAATCAACGCCCGAGAGCCTATTTTTCCACGAAGCTTCCGGAAGACCGGAGGAATTACGAAGTGGGGCCACGAGGTGGCCGGACAACAGGCGGCGCGGCCCAAGCCTTGGCCGCGCGGCCCGGTGTGTGGGCCCCTCGTGGCCGCCTTACCTGCCCTTCCGCCTACATATAGTCTTCGTCGCGAAACCCCCGATGCGAGAGCCACGATACGGAAAACCTTACGGAGACGGCGCCGCCGCCAATCCCATCTCGGGGGATTCGGGAGATCGCCTCCGGCACCCTGCCGGAGAGGGGAATCATCTCCCGGAGGACTCTTCACCGCCATGGTCGCCTCCGGAGTGATGAGTGAGTAGTTCACCCCTGGACTATGGGTCCATAGCAGTAGCTAGATGGTCGTCTTCTCCTTATGTGCTTCATTGTCGGATCTTGTGAGCTGCCTAACATGATCAAGATCATCTATCTGTAATGCTATAGGTTGTGTTTGTTGGGATCCGATGGATAGAGAATACTATGTTATGTTGATTATCAATCTATTACCTATGTGTTGTTTATGATCTTGCATGCTCTCCGTTATTAGTAGAGGCTCCTTAACTCCAAGAGGGAGTATTTATGCTCGATAGTGGGTTCATGCCTCCATTAAATGCAGGACGATGACGGAAAGTTCTAAGGTTGTGGATGTCTTGTTGCCACTAGGGATAAAACATTGATGCTATGTCCGAGGATGTAGTTATTGATTACATTACGCACCATACTTAATGCAATTGTACGTTGTTTGCAACTTAATACTTGGAAGGGGTTCGGATGATAACACTGAAGGTGGACTTTTTAGGCATATATGCATGTCTGGATAGCGGTCTATGTACTTTGTCGTAATGCCCAATTAAATCTCACTATACTCATCATATCATGTATGTGCATGGTCATGCCCTCTCTATTTGTCAATTGCCCAACCGTAATTTGTTCACCCAACATGCTATTTATCTTATGGGAGAGACACCTCTAGTGAGCTGTGGACCCCGGTCCATTCTTTTACATCGAATACAATCTACTTGCAATACTTGTTCTACTTGTTTTCTGCAAACAATCATCATCCACACTATACATCTAATCCTTTGTTACAGCAAGCCGGTGAGATTGACAACCTTCTTGTTTCGTTGGGACAAAGTACTTTGGTTGTGTTGTGCGGGTTCCACGTTGGCGCCGGAATCCCTGGTGTTGCGCCGCACTACATACCGCCGCCATCAACCTTCGACGTGCTTCTTGGCTCCTCCTGGTTCGATAAACCTTGGTTTCTTTCTGAGGGAAAACTTGCTGCTGTACGCATCACACCTTCCTCTTGGGGTTCCCAATGGACGTGTGTATTACACGCCATCACACCACTAGAAGAATAACACCACAACTTAAATATCAAACCATTAAATATTACTCAACATAGTTCAGTACTAACATTTAGACTTCACCCATGTCCTCAAGAACTAACCGAACTACCCACAAGACATCATATGGAACATGATCAGAGGTGATATGATGATGGATAACAATCTAAACATAAACCTTGATTTAATGGTTTCACTCAATAGCATCAATAACAAGGAGTAATCAACACCGGGAGAGTTTCCCCTATGAAATACTCAAGATTCAACTCTAGATGTTACAGCGGAGACGAGGTGCAGCGGTGGAGATGACGGTGTCGGTGGTGGAGATGATGATGATACCAATGAAGTCCAGCTCGATGACAGTGACGATGGCGACGATTTCCCCCCTCCGGGAGGGAATTTCCCCGGCAGATTTCTGCCTGCCGGAGAGCTCTTTTCTCTCTGGTGTTTTCCGCCTCGAGGAGGCGGCGATGACTATCCTCGATGATCTTTCACACCTTAGGGTTTCTGGGAGATGAAGTACGCGAAAGGGCGATGGCTGAGGGGGTCGTGGGCCCCCTCCCCACGTGGCGGCGCGCCGGCATTGGTGGCCGCGCCGGCCAATGGGGAGGGCCCATGGCGGCCCTCCTCGGTCTCCCCTTTTGGCTGGCTCCGTCATCTAGAAAAATAGGAGCTTCGTTATATTTTCCGTCAATTGTTGATCTTCAGAAATATTGTATCCTGACGGTGCTTTTTCCAGCAGAATTCTGACTCCCGTGAGTAATTCTCCAATAATCATGAAACATGCAAAATAGGTGAAATAACATAAGTATCATTTCTAAATATAGAATATATCAATGAATAACAGTAAATTATGATTTAAAATAGTGATGCAAAATGGACGTATCATGAACTCATGAACCCCGGTCCAATTTTAATCATAAGAAACATCTTTCCATTGCATTTATCTTAATTTGTATTTTCAACACTATTTTAATCCGAAAATACAAAAATATTTATTTATCTTAGTTGCATATCTTATTTGCATAGGAAACCCCAAAACAAACAAACCTTTATCGCTTTGACTTAGTTTAATTTACTTGTTTAGTTTGCTTTACTTTAGTTTCTACTTTATTTTACGTTTACTTACACAAAACCTTGTGCTTGACAACCACACAGTGGAGTTAGGGACATAAGACTTTATTTTCTTTTACAGGATTGCTAGAAGAAGAGAGGGAGAGATACCTCTTTACTCCATTCCCCGAGAGTTTGATATAAACCCTCGAGTCCCCCTGGGGGGGGGGGGATACTCTGCTGACACAACACTCTGCAGTTGGAGTCTAAACATCATCAGCGGTATCTTGTTGTTGTTGGGAGACCGGGTGTTTAGGACAAGCTCTAGCTCATCTAAAACGGACTCCGTATTGAAAAATTGTTGCACTTTCGAGTTTAATGGTTTTATCAGTATGTATTTTATAGATATGTCAAAACTTTCTTGATTTGTTTTATCCTCCCTTGTTGTACTATGATATTTAAATTAATGATCTTTTAGATCTTGTTTCTAGCTTCGAAACGATCCCAAGATCATCAAAATCGGAGTTTGGATGCTCCGGTTATGGTCGTTTCAGTTTCGGTTGTTCCCCGTACAATAAGTTGGTAACTCGTAGTAGGGGGCGGACCACCCGGCGCCCAACCCCCTCGGACTATTCTACACCCTGCACGGTCCATAACGATAAGCCCTCGAGGGTCATATTTAAGGGGCCCTTCTTCCCCAATGGTTCCCCACCCTTTAGGCAAGGTCTTGAGCACGTTTTCTCCTCCATTCTTGACCCTCTTGAGCTTCCTATCTCCTCAACCCCTCCATGTTTCTTGAATCTTTTTGAGGGCAAAGAGAGTGGATATCTAGATCTACAATCCTACCAATAAAAATCCCCTCTTTGTGAGGGGATATTTCTAGATCTTGATCTTTGAGTCTTTTGTGGATTTCCTCCTTTGTTCTTGATCCCATAAGCTTCTGTAGCTTTGTTGAAATTTGGGAGTGAACGATTTGAGCACTTGTGCTCTTTCCCTTGTATTTGGTGCATCGATTTGAGTTCTCTAAGGAGGTTCAGTTGTGGGTGATTTCTGTTGAGTGCTTGTACCCAGAGTTGTACATCTTGGGTTCTTGGAATCCTATATGGTGTTGTCGCCTTTGTGGAGGTGTGGCCTTCATGGTGGTGTAGCCTTTGTTGCAGTGTGTCCTTCGTGTCGGTGTAGCCTTGGTGGCGGTGTGGCCTTCGTGGCATTGTGGCCTTGGTGGCGGTGTGGCCTTGTGTGGCGTTGTGACCTTGGTGAAGATTACTTGGGAGCCTCCAATTGGCGTGGAGTTTGCCTCAAGCTTGTGACCTCCGTGGAGTTTACTGGGAAGCCTCTAATTAAGTTGTGGACCTCGCCCCAAGCTTGTACAGGTTTGGTGACCACCCTCAAGGGTCCCTTAGTGGATTGAGGATTTCCCTTTTGGTGGGAGGCTCGAGGACAATAAGGTGCGCCATTGTGGCATTTGGAGTCCTTGTGCCGCCACACCTCTCGAACAGAGAGTAGCACCTGCAAGGGTGTGAACTTCGGGATACATCGTCGTCTCCGCGTGTCTCAGTTACTCCTCAACCCGAACTCCTTTACTTATTCACTTTACTTTGTGATAGCCTTCTTTCTTGATGTGCTATATCTTTGCTATCACCCTGTTTCTTATCTTGCTTAGCATATGTTGTTGGTGCACATATGCAAACCCAAGTTTATAGTGTTTGTGCTTGACAAGTAACAGTTTCTCAAGCCCCCATCGTGGAAGTTTTTAAAACGCATATTCACCTCCCCCTCTAGGTGGCATACTTGTTCTTTCAATTGGTATCATAGCTTGGCCTCTCTTTTTAGGCTTCACTGCCCTGAGAGTAAAGATCACAGCTAGTGGTTTAGTGCACAATGGCATTTATATTTGATGGCACACATTATGATGTTTGAAAATACTACATGCTTGAATATTTTCGGGGCATGCACCCACATATGGAGCAAATTCTTGATATGGGGTTTTCTCCTCCTAAGGATCCACAAAATCCAACTTTTGAGGAGAAGAAAACTCTTCTCTTGATGCCCAAGATACTAAAGTGCTTTGCCTCTGAGCCATGTACTCACTTCATCAATCATGCCTTTTCAGAGCGCTTATGAGTTATGTATAAAGCTTTAAGACAAATATAATGTGTCCAACCGTATCGAGGATAATTGTACTAATTCCATTTTGTCCATGAGAACTCTCATCTACTTCACCAATATGTTACAAGACACAAGTGATGTATTTAAAATGCATACATGAACTTTATAGTTTATTATGTCAAAATCATTATTATTATGCAACTCTATTATATGTATTGGTACTAACCTATTAATAGTTGCAAAAGTGCAAAAGTTGTTTTTTTATACTTTTTTTGTGTAGGAAACATGCAAATATAAAAGGAAATCGGTCATTATGGTGAAATCTGGAGTTTCCCGGACTTTGTCGCTACAGAACTGTTTTTCGAAGATCGCCACGGTAAACCCCCAAGACAGCATCCAATGGAAAAAGCCGAAACATGAAAGTTGTGGGAAATTTTATGCGCTTCATTTTAGATATAAATTTCGCCACAATCGGACTCCGGATGCCCCCTTCCCGGCCATATTACTACGGATGACAAAGGCAGTTTTGGGACTCCAAAAATATGTGATGACGTGATTGACTCAAACCCTTCTATATTTGTGGATTTTTTTGCCAAGGCACGACTTGATAGACTCATAAAAGACATAGGAGGAGGGGGGGGGGGGTCCTAGGAAGCTTCTAGAGGTGCCGAAGAGGCCTTAGATCGAAGAGGCATCCATCCTATGGCCAAGATTGCATCACCACCTCTATTTATTGAGGAAACCGCTACATTTGGAGGAAACCACCCATAGCCACAAAAACCCTCCTCCTTGGCAGCCGCCAAGGAGGGGGAGAAACTTCTCAAGATCAACACCGTGGACAAGGGGCCTCCGCCCCTAGGGAAGTCACCTCCTCCATGCCGATACCGCTTCTCCCCCATGGGGAGGCTCATCTCCATCACCATCTACAGAAACTCTCCATCACCCCACTGTAATTATACCATGACTTCAGTAAAGTAAGCAGGCTCCGTAGTTGATGCTAACCAGAGAAATTATGGAGACAAATCATGATAAACAACCTGCAAGAGGGATGTAAAGACATGAAAACAATAGCATCTTCTGCCATGTACACTTCCGTGCATTTAAGCAGATGCAGTTTTTGTTTTGAACTATGTAGGAGAACTGCATGTGATCAAATAAGATGAGGAAATCCTTAGAAGGCAAAGTACATACGCCTATACAACACATAAAACGACCAAGTCGGGGTCTAGATTGAAAATCAGATATATTCTAAAAATGAAAACCAGCACAAGCCTGAGAGTGAAAACAAGATCAAAATGACTGAAACTGCCATATGTCCCTGCAACAGCCAAGATTAAACCACCTCTACTGGCAGACTCCCATTAATGCATCTACCCGGAGTGTTTTTTTTTCTGATAAAGAGTTTCTCTGTTTTCGCTTATCCTTTATAGGACATCATGTGCCACCTTAGAAAGGGGACGACACCTGGCTTATATGGTAACCCCGAGTCGGTTCAGATCTTGGAATCTTAGTACAAACTACGTGGATTCCTCCTAGACCGACTTTGACGGTGAGTCGACTCAAGTCTCCCATTGTGCAAGCCCACTTTCGAAAGCGGCCATATGCCGATTATGGGTCCCCCTTGTCGTCTAGGCCGTCTTCATCTTGGAAATACACCTTTGGTATTCCCACGTTGGGTTTGCGGGTGCTTTGGCATATGTGGGTCTTTCACTAACTGAGGTTATCAGCTCAAGCATGGTTGTCGTTATTGGTAAGTTAGTATCCTCTGATACTGAAGTTCATTTAACATTCATATTCTTTTTCTGGGCAAGCTTCTGATGATACATGTGAGGGACATCTCATTATCAAACACAGTATGACCTATTATTTTATAAATAATTACATGAGGGACTCTATTTATTAGGTTACCACAAGTTGGATTAAGTCAGTCTTTTCTTCGATAACTCTAGTTATCTCATTATATGACAACTCATTTCGCTTCAGAAATTTGGTCTGTTAAATAGTCAGATATATACCAGAGCAATATTGTCAAGATTTGAACAGTTCAATTATTATAGTTCCTCCATTTCAGTAAGAGATTTCAAGATATAGGTTCTACGGAGTAATATTTATTATCCGGTGTCCTGATTGTAGAATTAGACACATTATTACCTGCCCATTCTATTACTGGATATTTATTACTCAAGATGCATGTTGTATTTTCAGGCACAACAGTGGATTACTTCCTAGACAAGCGCATTAACAAGGCAGGGATTCTTTTCACTGGATCGAGTGGCATGCTTCCTTGCTGCGGTCATCCTTGGCTCTTCTGTCCACGCTTCCAATGCACTTGATAATGAACAGAAACTAAGTGGATCCACAAACAACTACAAACTTGGGTATATTATTCCCACTTTCTTGGCCATAATTTTTCCTGGATGAGTAACCAAATCACCTTACCCACTTTGTAACTTCCCTCTGTTAAATGTTTAGATATGAGTCTTCATAAACTATTTTATATTTTATATTTGCTGCTCAGATCATTATGACGCGTGATTTTACAGGAAAACTGGAGGCGCAGAGACAGGGAAACAAGTTAAAGGCAAAGGTAGCATATATGGTGCACGATTATATAACTACTGGCACTGTTGATGTACTGCAGTTGCAGATTCTAATTCTTAACGGTGCCTATTTCAGATGCTCCTAGGGACATGGAGGATGGAGCTTCTGCTGACTATGCCACCAAAGCTGGAGCAGGAACTGCAGACTACCTAATTGAGCTCGAAGAGCAGCGTTCAATTAAGGTATTATGCACGTAATTCTATCATATAATCATCATTGTAAGAGCATATCTAGTAGATCCCCATATTGGCCCCCATATAGCAATTTGGGTTGATATGGAGTTTTAGGCTGTCTTTTTGGACAGGCTGACACCGTATCTATGGTCTGGCCTAGATATATTTTCCAGCTGCAGCCCAAAACCGCTCTCGTCCGCTATATATCCCAGTCGGCGCAGCGGATGCAGGTCAAACCCCATCCGCCTCTCCGCTGCTTCCGCTCCCGTTGACGAGAAATCCGCCCCATTACTCCACTCTCCGGCGAGCAATCGCGTTCCTCCCACGCCCGCAAGAGCCATGGTGTCCGACGGAGGTCTAGGAGGCCGCGGCGGAGGGAGGGTGGGCGGCGCCGGATCCCATTCGGCCCCCACCCGCAAGCTGAACGCCGCCGAGGAGCTCGAGCGGGACCGTCGGGCCTCTGACGCCGCCTGCATCCGCGGTAATTACCAGTACCTCCACCATGGCCTAAAGCCGCCGCGCGAAAGTCGTTGTTCTACCGTGACCTGCAGACGTCGAGGTCCCGAGATCCGCCGCCACGCCGCTCGAGCTTTAGCGAGGCATCGAGCTCAAGCGCCTCGCCCCGGAGCCGCGGTTCGACCCGGGCGACTACGCGGAGGACGACGACATCCCCACCCTCGCCACCAAGCTTGAGCTTGCCGCCCCCGCGCTGATGGCCGGTGACTTCATTCCCGATTTGGCCCTGGCACGGTGAGGAAGCTGGTGGAGGAGCAGAGCCGCCGTGACGCCGAGAAGGAGGAATGGCTCCGTGAGTAGGCGCGCCTGCTACATCGAGATCGATGACAGCGACCGAGCTCGAGCCAGCTCCGCCGCTGCGGCACAAAGCTCTCCGGTGAGCTGTATTTTGGTGGTCTCAGCGGCCGCGGCGGCGCCATTGACGTAGAAAGCAGAGCACTGGGCTCCGCTGCTTCATCCCCTGTCTATCAAAATGTAGCAAACAAAATCTAGCGTGAATGTTTGTTTTAAATTATGCAGTTTGATTTGCTGCTTCTGATCTGCGCCGTCCTTTTTTAATCCGGATATATGCTTTATGGGGGGCCTGGATAGATGCTTTTGGGGTTTGGGGATCTGCTGGAGATGCTCTAAAGCAATTCAGATATATTTGACTTTTTTCTGAAGCAACACCACTGAACTGATGTGGTAAAACTTCTTGCTTTTCCAGGTATTTGGATCAAGTACCTACATAGGGGTTGGGATAGTTTTCTTTTCTGGCATCTGCTTCTCTCTTTTCTCCCCGGCGTTCAACCTAGACACCAACGACCAGTGGCACACCTTGAAAGACGGTGTCCCACATCTGGTAGTCTACACCGCCTTCTTCTACTTCTCGATTTCGTGCTTCATCATAGGTATCGGGTTGAACATCTTGTTCCTATACCGACCAATGGCCGGTGTGCCAAAGTCTTCATTCAAGGCCTATCTGAATGACTGGGAAGGCAGGCAATGGGCTCTTCTTGCCGGTTTCCTTTGCGGTTTCGGCAATGGCTTCCAGTTCATGGGTGGTCAGGCTGCTGGTTATGCCGCTGCTGATGCTGTTCAGGTTTGTCTAATCAATGTCAAGTCTGATGCTGTTCCTCTACCCACATGTTTGCAATATCTGATTCAATATGTTGAAGCAATATACAGTTTTTTGAGCATATGTTGTGGCCAATTGGCCACACAAATATAATATTTTACTTTTAAGATGGTAGCAACAGAGAAAGTAGGGAACTTTTCTGCACCTATATATATGATTCTAACTGCTTCAGCATTGCTGTTCGTCAGGCCTTGCCACTCGTGAGCACATTCTGGGGCATCCTGCTATTCGGGGAGTACCGGAAATCATCGAAGAAAACGTACACCCTGCTCGCCTTCATGCTGGTTATGTTCATTGCCGCTGTAGCAACGCTCATGGCTTCATCAGGTCACAGGAGCACAAAGTGATCTGCTGCCCCATCCTTTTATCTTATCTTCTAGTTTGCAACTCTTTCTGTCATAACTCGTAAGATCACTACCAAATCATAATGTTTGATGCCATGTGAAGTTGAACTTCGAATTCCAATGTTCAAACTGATGCATGGCCCAATAAGTTGGTTGGTTTGGTTCGGTACGTGACTACAAAATAAGCATCTTGGTTCTGCACAATTGGCATTCTACTCATGCACAGAATACAGCGAATAGAGTAGTACCATGTTTGTAAACCAAACAGATAACAACTTTACAGAGTATTTCCAGGCAAAATCGCATGCATGGACGAGCATTCCTTACAAGAAAGGCATATGTCCATGTTATTATTGCAAACAAGTGTGTTTTCACTCTGTTAATATGAGCAGATTATTGGGAGTTGTTCAGCTCCAATTTGAACATCGGAAAAAAACCAGCAGCTGGCAAAGCATCCCATTTTGAGAGTGGACTTTTGGAGCAGGTGCTTGGTGAGCACCCGTATCCATACCGTGTATACTGCATCAAGATTCGTGCAAATTCTTTTTGTTCCCCTCTCAAACAATTTCTCATTTTTGTATCTCTCGCACCACACATTTTTTGAAAAAAATCTTTTGCAGATCACTTAAACATAACAATTAGAACATGGGAAAAATATTTTGGATTTTTTATTTCATTGTGTAAATATATATTTCAAGAATTTATTTTGAATTTTAAATAATTTGAAATTTGAAATTGCACAAAAAAAATTCCGAGCTATTTTTGTCTCATTCCATTTGTTATTTTTTAGTGAATTGCAAAAAAATCAAATCGAAATATTACGTAATTTAAGAGATATAAAAAAGAGAAAATGAAAAAGTGTGAGGGTGCGCAGAGCGCACCTGCTCTCTCACACTTTTCCCCATTTTCCATCCACAGAACATCGATCACAGCTATAATCATATCGAACCAGCGACACTAAATCCATTATATCCATGTTATTCAATAGCTGTATCATGTATGGATTCAAACGTGCCACAGATAATTTAACTGCTAATTACCAAAACCACCACAAGAGTAATTCTTTTCTTCCTCTCCCTATCTGATCTGATTACTTCCTAATTAACCAAAACCTGCCTAAGCTCGAAAAGAAAAAGAAAAACAACCTCTCGATCTCCTAATCCTACGACCTTAGCTTCTTCATACGATCCTGGGCCTTTGGACGAGGAGAGGACTCCGCACCTGGTGGTTGCCGGTCCCGTCGGACCAAACGAGAGCACCGAACGCGTACCCGCCGGCGCCCTCCGGCCTGGGCACGACGGGGACCTTCTCCGCGAAGGTCACGTGGAACTCCTTCTCCTCGCCCACTGCCCCGAACGCCAGCGTCGGCGGCGTCACCGTCACCTGCACCCCCACGGGCTCCACGACGGCGGCCGTGTATGTGGTTTGCTGCGCCGGGCCGACGTTCGTGACCCTGCGGCGCACCGTCCTCGGCTCGGCGAGGGCCGGGATGGTGAAGGTCGGGTAGTTGAGGTCCTGCACGGCGACGGGGGACGCCGGGCACTGGTAGGGCACCCCGTTGAAGAGTTCCATGGCTGTGGCGTTGTACCCGAGCGTGCAAAGGAAGCCGAGGTAGTCGGCGGTGGAGGCGTCGTAGACGAGGCCCGGGTCGAGCGCGCGGGCCGGGAAGACGTGGCCGGAGCCGTAGGCGAAGGGCGTGGCCTTCTCCAGGAACGGGTCCAGGATCGGCCGCTTCTCCATGTCCAGGTCGGTCGCGGTGGTCATGATGGCCGACTTGATGGCGGCGGGGCTCCAGTCGGGGTGGACGGTCCTGACGAGGCCGGCGATGCCGGCCACGTGCGGTGTCGACATGGACGTGCCGGATATGGCGTTAAAGGCGACGCGGCGCGGGTCCCAGGGCCGGTCTGACGGCGCCGCCTGGCCGCTCCACGCGGCGATGATGCTCACCCCCGGCGCCGTCACGTCTGGCTGCATGCATGCATGACCACAAAATCATTTACAATGGAACAAGTAGATGATCTGAGAGAAAAAAAATATAGAAATGTAAGAGAACAGATTGTGCTCAGTTATGGAAATTAAGAGAACCTTCAGGATCTGCCGGTTGAGGATGTTGGGCCCCTGAGACGAGAAATCGGCCATGATAGGCGCCGGCGTCATGCCGACCACCGTCCTCGCCTTGGTGATGAAGCCAGACGGCGTCCTTCACACGGACACAAATTGGTTGATACACTCAGGAATTGCAAGTCGAATTTGTGGCAAAAGTTGTTAAATTTGAGGTTCTGTATGTCTCATTGGATAGTACGTTGCAGGAGGATCGGCTGGCTTACGGGGTGGATTTGATGTAGGCCAAGAGCGCGAGCCCGTCGGTGTAGCTGATGTGCAGGGCCGGGAGGATGTGCGCGTCGGCGGTGACGGTGCTCCCGCTGTCCTCGTCGTTAACGAGGACCATCCCGACGCCGCCGGCTCGCCGGACGGCCTCGCCCTTCTCTATCCTGCGGTTGGCTCCTTTGACACACACCACGATTTTCCCCCTCACCTTGGCCGCGTCCAGGGTTTCCAGCTTGCACAGCCGACTGCATAGATGGCATCCACAAGTAGTAAGTGCAAGCTAGCAAGGCAAGATTATTATTGTGATCCAAGTTCAGCGTGCGTGCATACGCGTCATCGACCGTGCTGTTTGGAGCGACGGCGTCGGTGGCGACGATCATGGGGTAGAACATCTTCCCTCGCAGCGACGTCTCCGACAGGCTCTGCCCTCCGACCCTAGTTTTGTTGAAGACGAGGTAGGCCGTGAAGCCCCTGTCGGTGGTGCTGGCGGCGACGGTGACGACCCACGGCGCGAGGTTGTTGACGGTGCCGAAGTCCGGCCCGTTGTTGCCGGCGGAGCACACAACGGTGATGCCGGCCTTGACGGCGTGGAGCGACCCGATGGCCACGGCATCCTCGAGGAAATCCCTAGGGTCGCCGCCCAGGGACGCCGTGATGATGTGCACGCCATCGGCGATGGCGGCCTCGAAGGCGGCCAGGATGTCGGCGTCGAAGCACTGGGTGTCGTTTACTTCCGGGCTGAAGCAGACGCGGTACGCCGCCACGCGCGCGAGCGGGGAGCCGCCCCTGGCCGTGCCGTTGCCGTAGCCGAAGGCGTTGGCGCCGCGCACGGAGGAGCCGCCCGCCGTGGCCAGCGTGTGCGACCCGTGGCCGTCGTCGTCTCGCGGCGTGTTCTGCCTGTCGCCGAGGGGAGCGCCGGCCGCCGACCCGTACCCCTTGTTGAAGTAGCGCGCCCCGATGAGCTTGCTGCACGAGCGCACGAAATCAATATATCAGCAAACGAACACGTACGTACAGCTGAAATATATAGTCAAGGTACATATATACCTGTTGCACTGGAACTGGGGGTCGTGCTCGTTCTGGCAGATCCCCTTCCAGGTGTCCGGAATCGCTCCCATCTCGCCGTCGTTGAAGCTCAGCGACTCCGGCCACACGCCCGAGTCGAGGTTTCCGATGATGACGTCCTCGCCGTACCTGGCCACCTCCCACGCCGACCACTTGGGGACCTCGCCAGCTCTCTCGAGACCCAGGAACTCCCAGGACCTCGTCGTCTGCATCGTGAGGCCTCTGTTCGGGAACACCGAGACCACGTCGGGGCGCTCTGCAACACGCACGCGCGCACATCCAGAACATGAGAATGTTAGGCGCTTCAATCAATACGTGCAAGGATCTAGATAAGTAAAAAAGGCTCGTGTACGTCGGCTCACCGGCGATGGCTGCGGCGACGCCGGGATCGAGGTTGGCGGCGAAGCCGTTGATGTTCTTGGTGTAGGAGTAGAAGATGGCGTTGCGCGCCATCTCACGGCTGCACGAACCGATCGATCGATCAACCATGGCACATTCATATCAGAACTAGGTACGAATACACTTACTCTCCTAAGACGGAGCCAAGGATGTCGTAGTGCGACTCGGTGACCGCCTCTGTCGACACGCCGAGGCCATGGGAGCGGCCGCCGAGGTACACGATGTACCCCGACGACGACGACTGCTGCGTCCCGGAGGCGAGCGCGCGCGGAGCGCCCTGCAGCAGCGAGCAGAGGAAGAAGGAAGCTGCTAGTGTGAGGAGGATCCGGCGCGTGGACTCAGCTGCCGCCGCCGCCGTGCCGGTCTCCATGCCCAGGTGCACGTACGGGAGGAACGATCGGTGAGTGTGGCAGGAAGCTGGCTATAAAGGAGGAGTGGAGGCGGTGTGAGTGAGGCAGGAGGACCGTGTCTTACTTGCAGCTCGTAATTCGCGTCGGCAGTTTCGCTAGATCTGCTCGATGGAAATCGGTTACAGAGGTAACTGCCGCCATTCGTGTGCATGAAAGCACTGCAACCGATCCAGATGGACTATGGACTGCATGCAAATAGAAGGTCGTATCTAATGGCCCAATTAAGTGAAGTATTTTGCGATTACAAGAGTGACAACTTTTTACAAAAAAAAAAGGAGGCACACATTTTCTTTTCGAAATAATATATTACTGCCCAAATACATCAAAGTCCCTTTTTCCATACTACTTAGGCAGTAATATATTCCCTTCGTCAACATCTATTAGAAAACAGAACAATGTCCCTTTTTTATAAATGGAATATATTACTGCCAGATACATCCCGGCTTTGCAACAGCATAATGTTTAGAGCCAAACATAAACATCAAAGAAGAAAAAGAGGAAGAAAAAAAAGAAAACAAAGACTAAGTAGATGCGGATCCACTATCACGTCTTTTTCGATTCACAAGGATCGAATACTTATGGTAAAAAGGATAGGAGAATTTTTAATTATTCAACGTCGTGTCCAATGATGACCAACGGCCATTGAAATTTATTCTATCCTTCTATTTTTATAAAGAGAATTTAGATTCCAAAGCTTACATGCCATAAACAGAAAAAAGGGACCTACATCGAATATGCAATGCCTAAACTATTTACATTAGGGGAAGTACAGCGGGCGCTAAGGCCTAGACGCTGGGGTCAATTTCCTGGGAGATCCGCAGTTACGGATTCTATTCCTAGCGTCCATGCGCCATCGACACAAGATGTAGCGGCGGCTGCTTAGTTTATTTTTTTAGAGTAAAATGCATCGGTAATACTAGAACTTGGAGAGGACAATCGATACGGTCACCGATCTTAGGAATACAACACGTACAATCACTAAATACGACACACGTCCCATTGCAGTCATTGTGGGGTGTACAACGTGGGTATTCGGAGGTATCTCGTGATGTGGACTTGTTTGGTCCCGAATGTCTGAGAACCGGAGCGGGGCGGCCATGTTCTTTTTTGCAAAACCACCCTCGCCCACCCGTTGAATTGTGTCTGAACCACTACACTCACAACGAGCTTCAATGTGCCATCAGGGGACATGCCTGTAGAACGGTTGAAGAACAATGAGCATACGAAGATGTAGGATAACGTTGCATAGAAAACAAAAATTTTCCTACCGCGAACACGCAATCCAAGCCAAGATGCAATCTAGAAGACGGTAGCAACGAGGGGATATCGAGTCTCATCCTTGAAGAGATTCCAAAGCCTACAAGATGAGGCTCTTGTTGCTGCGGTAGACGTTCACTTGCCGCTTGCAAAAGCGCGTAGAAGATCTTGATCACGATCGGTTCCGGCGCCACGAACGGGCAGCACCTCCGTACTCGGTCACACGTTCGGTTGTTGATGAAGACGACATCCACCTCCCGTTCCAGCGGGCAGCTGAAGTAGTAGCTCCTCTTGAATCCGACAGCACGACGGCGTGGTATCGGTGGCGGTGGAGAACTCCGGCGGAGCTTCGCTAAAGCGAGCGGGAGCTATGGAGGAGAGGGGGGCGGCTAGGGTTTGGGAGGGGGTGGCCGGCCACTCAAGGGGGCGGCCAGGTTGTGGTCTTGGGGTGGCCGGCCCCCTCCCTTGGCCCCTCATTATATAGGTGGATCCCCAAGAGTTGGTCTCCAAGTCTTCGAATAAGACCCGAACCAAAACCTTCCAAAAGAGAGGGAAACCTAGCCAAGCTAGGACTCCCACCAAAGGTGGGAGTTCCACCTCCCATATGGGGGGTGGCCGGCCCCCAAAGGGGGAGTCCACTTGGGACTCCTCCCCCACTAGGGTTGGCCGGCCATGGAGGTGGAGTCCCATGTGGACTCCACCTTTCTTGGTGGTTTCTTCCGGACTTTTCTAGAACCTTCTAGAACCTTCTAGAACCTTCCATAGAACCTTCCGCGACATTTTAATTCACATAAAATGACATCCTATATATGAATCTTATTCTCCGGACCATTCCGGAACTCCTCGTGATGTCCGGGATCTCATCAGGGACTCAGAACAAATATTCGAACTCCATTCCATATTCAAGTACTACCATTTCAACATCCAACTTTAAGTGTGTCACCCTACGGTTCGTGAACTATGCGGACATGGTTGAGTACTCACTCCGACCAATAACCAATAGCGGGATCTGGAGATCCACAATGGCTCCCACATATTCAACGATGACTTTAGTGATCGAATGAACCATTCACATATAATACCAATTCCCTTTGTCTCGCGATATTTTACTTGTCCGAGGTTTGATCTTCGGTATCACTCTATACCTTGTTCAACCTCGTCTCACGACAAGTACTCTTTACTCGTACCGTGGTATGTGGTCTCTTATGAACTTATTCATATGCTTGCAAGACATTAGACGACATTCCACCGAGAGGGCCCAGAGTATATCTATCCGTCATCGGGATGGACAAATCCCACTGTTGATCCATATTCCTCAACTCATACTTTCCGGATACTTAATCCCACCTTTATAACCACCCATTTACGCAGTGGCTTTTGGTGTAATCAAAGTACCTTTCCGGTATAAGTGATTTACATGATCTCATGGTCATAAGGACTAGGTAATTATGTATTGAAAGCTTATAGCAAATAACTTAATGACGAGATCTTATGCTACGCTTAATATGGGTGTATCCATTACATCATTCATACAATGATATAACCTTGTTATTAATAACATACAATGTTCATGATTATGAAACTAATCATCCATTAATCAACAAGCTAGTTAAGAGGCATACTAGGGACTCTTTGTTGTTTACATATCACACATGTATCAATGTTTCGGTTAATACAATTATAGCATGGTATATAAACATTTATCATAAACATAAAGATATATAATAACCACTTTTATTATTGCCTCTTGGGCATATCTCCAACGAGTCTCCCACTTGCACTAGAGTCAATAATCTAGATTACATTGTAAGGAACCTAACACCCATGGCATTCGGTGTTGGTCATGCTTTGCCCTAGGGAGAGCTTTAGTCAACGGATCTGCTACATTCGGATCAGTGTGTACTTTGCAAATCTTTACTTCTCCATCTTCGATGTACTCGCGAATCGAGTGGTAACGCAGCTTGATATGCTTCGACCTCTTGTGTGACCTTGGTTCTTGTGCATTGGCGATGGCACCCATGTTGTCACGAGTATATGACTAGTGGGTCCAATGCACTAGGAACCACACCGAGCTCTACAATGAACCTCTTCATCCATACCGCTTCGATGAAGCCTCGAAGCCGCTATGTACTCCGATTCCGTTGAAGATTTCGCCCATCGTGCACTTGCTTCGAGCTTGCCCGACCTAACTGCAGCACCATTCAATATAAACACGTACCCAGACTGTGACTTAGAGTCATCAGGATCAGTGTTCCAACTTGCATCGGTGTAACTTGTTACAACGAGCTCTTGGTCACCTCCATAACAAAGAAACATATCCTTAGTTCTTTTCAAGTACTTCAGGATATTCTTGACCGCTGTCTAGTGCTCCATTCCTGGATCACTTTGATATCTGCTAGTCAAACTAACAGCATGCGCTATATCCGGTCTTGTACATAGCATGGCATACATAATAGAGCCTACTGCCGAAGCATAGGGGATCTGATTCATCCTTTCTCTTTCATCTGCCGTAGCTGGTCCTTGAGTCTTATTCAAGACCTTGCACTAGTAACATAGGTAAAAACCCTTTCTTACTTTCGTCCATTCTAAACTTCTTTAGAATCTTGTCCGAGTATGTACTCTGTGATAGCCCTATTAGGCGTCTTGATCTATCTCTATAAATCTTGATGCCTAATATATATGATGCTTCACCAAGGTCTTTCATTGAAAAACTGTTATTCAAATAACCTTTTACCCTGCTTAATAGTTCTATATCATTCCCAATCAATAATATGTCATCTACATATAATATCAGGAATGCTACAGAGCTCCCACTCACTTTCTTGTAAATACGAGGCCTCTCCATGACACCTGTATAAACCCGAAGTCTTTGATTACCTTATCAAAGCGTCGGTTCCAACTTCTTGATGCTTGCTTCGGTCCATAGATTGAACGCTGAAGTTTGCATACTTTGTCGAGCATTTTTAGGATCGACAAAACCTTTGGGTTGTACCATATACAACTCTTCCTCAATGTCTCCATTAAGGAACGCCGTTTTGACATCCATCCGCCAAATCTCATAATCGAAAAATGCAGCTATTGCTAACAAAATCCTCACAGATTTTAGCTTCGCTACGGGTGAGAAAGTCTCATCGTAGTCAACTCCTTGAATTTGTCGGAAACCCTTTGCGACAAGTCGAGCTTTATAGACGAGTAATATTACCATCGGCATCTGTTTTTCTCTTGAAGATCCATTTATTCTCGACAGCCTTTCGGCTATCGGGTAAGTCTACCAAAGTCCATACTTTGTTATCATACATGGATCCCATTTCGGATTTCATGGCTTCTTGCCATTTGTTGGAATCTGGGCTCATCATCGCTTCTTCATATGTCGCAGGGTCCTCATCATTGTTATCCACAATCATGACATTTAGACAAGGATCATACCAATCAGGAGTGGCACGTTCCCTTGTCGATGTGCGAGGTTCAGTAGTTTCTTCGTTCGAAGTTTCATGATCATTATCATTAGCTTCCTCTGTTGCCGGTGTAGGCGGTACGAGTACAACTTCCGATGCTGCGCTACTCCGATCAACGAGTATAGATTCATTAATCTCATCGAGTTCTACTTTTCTTCCAGTCACTTCTTTAGTGAGAAATTCTTTCTCAAGAAAGGTTCCGTTTTTAGCAACAAAGATTTTGCCTTCGGATCTGTGATAGAAAGTGTACCCTATAGTTTCCTTAGGGTATCCTATGAAGATGCATTTCTCCGCTTTGGGTTCTAGCTTGTCCGGTTGTAACTTTTTTACATAGGCTTCGCAACCCCAAACTTTAAGGAACGACGACTTAGGTTTCTTATTAAACCATAATTCATACGGTGTCGTTTCTACGGATTTTGATGGTGCTCTATTTAAAGTGAATGCGGCTGTCTCTAATGCATAACTCCAAAATGATAACGGCAAATCGGTAAGAGACATCATAGAACGAACCATATCTAAGAGAGTTCGATTACGACGTTCGGACACACCGTTTCGTTGTGGTGTTCCCGGCGGTGTCAATTGTGAAAGTATTCCGCATTTCTTTAAATGCATGCCAAACTCATAACTCAGATATTCACCTCCACGATCAGATCGTAGAAATTTGATCTTCTTGTTACGTTGATTTTCTACTTCACTTTGGAGTTCCTTAAACTTCTCGAAAGTTTCGGATTTATGTTTCATGAAATAGATATACCCATATCTACTCGGATCATCTCGTGAAGGTTAGAACATAACGATAACCACCGCGCGATGCTACACTCATTGGTCCGCACACATCGGTATGTATGATTTCCAATAAGTCGGTAGCTCGCTCCATCATACCGAGAAAATGGAGTCTTAGTCATTTTTCCCATTAGACATGCTTCGCATCTATCAAGTGACTCAAAGTCAAGTGATTCAAGTAATCCATCGGTATGGAGTTTCTTCATGCGTTTCACTCTAATATGACCAAGACGACGAGTGCCACATATAAGTAGAATTATCATTCAATTTAATTCGCTTAGCATCAATGTTATGTATATGCGTATCACTACTATCGAGATCTAATAGAAATAAGCCATTCTTTTGTGGTGCTCGACCATAAAAGATATTATTCATAAAAATAGAACAACCATTATTCTCGGACTTGAATGAATAACCGTCTTGCATTAAACAAGATCCGGATATAATGTTCATGCTTAACGCAGGTACATAATAACAATTATTTAGGCTTAAAACTAATCCCGAAGGTAGATGTAGAGGAAGTGTGCCGACTGCGATCACATTGACCTTGGATCCGTTTCCAACGCGCATCGTCACTTCATCCTTCCGTAGTTGTCGTTTATTCTTTAGTTCCTGTTTCGAGTTACAAATATGAGCAACCGAACCAGTATCAAATACCCAGGTACTAGAACGAGAACTAGTGAGATAAACATCTATAACATGTATATCGAGATATACCTTCTTTCTTCTTCTTGACAAGGCCGCTCTTCGGATCCGCTAAATACTTGGAGCAATTACGCTTCCGGTGTCCCTTCTCTTTGCGGTAATAGCACTCAGCATCGGGCTTAGGGCCGTTCTTAGGTTTCATAGGAGGCGTGGCAGCTTTCTTGCCACCCTTCTTGAATTTTCCCTTAGACTTGCCCTGTTTCTTGAAGCTGGTGGTCTTGTTGACCATCAACACTTGGTGCTCTTTCTTGATCTCAATCTCAGCAGCTTTTAACATGCCAAAGAGTTCGGGTAACTCCTTGTTCATGTTCTGCATATTGTAGTTCATCACAAAGTTCTTGTAACTTGGTGGCGAGTGATTGAAGGACACGATTAATCCCCAGTCACGTTAGGAATCACTATTCCCAAGTCACCGAGTTTCTTCGCATGCCCGGTCATGGCGAGCATGTGCTCACTAATGGAGCTGCCTTCTTCCATCATACCAGCTGAAGAAATGTTTCGATGCTTCATAGCATTCCACGGCCGCATGAGTCTCAAAAATAGCTTTCAGCTCATTCATCAACTCATGAGGATCGTGGTGCTCAAAACGTTTTTGAAGATCGGATTCCAGACTGCACATGATGGCACACTGAACTTGAGAGTACCGAGTTTTCCGAGTCTCGTAAACAGCTTTTACTTCATCGGTTTCAGTTTACGCGGAGGGTCACCTAGCGGTGCATCAAGCACATATTGCAGATTTCCGCCGAGAGGAAGATCCCCACATGACGGAACCGGTCGGTGAAGTTGCTACCGTTGCTCTTAAGCTTTTCTTTCTCTAGGAACTGGTTAAAATTGATTGAGGACGCCATCTCTACAACATATATTTGCAATAGTTTAGACTAAGTTTATGACAAAATGAGTTCAAATTTTAATTCAACATAATTAAAAATCTAGGTGAACTCCCACTCAAAACAATATCCCTCGCATTGTCTTAGTGATCACACGAACCAAATCCACCGCACCTAAACCCGATCATCACGAGAAAAGGTGTGATTTTAATGGCGAACACTCAAAGTGTTCATCATATCAATCATATGATTCATGCTCTACCTTTCGGTATCATGTGTTCCGAGACCATGTCTGTACATGCTAGGCTCGTCAAGGCCACCTTAGTATCCGCATGTGCAAAACTGTCTTGCACCCGTTGTATGTACTTATCGAATCTATCACACCCGATCATCACGAGATGCTTCGAAACGACAAGACTTGATAACGGTGCTACTAAGGATGAACACTTTATTATCTTGAGATTTTAGTGAGGGATCATCTTATAATGCTACCGTCGCGATCTAAGCAAAATAAGATGCATAAAAGGATTAACATCACATGCAGTTCATATGTGATATGATATGGCCCTTTTGTCTTTGCGCCTTTGATCTTCATCTCCAAAGCACGGACATGATCTCCATCATCTTTGGGCATGATCTCCATCATCGTCGGCGTAGCGTCAAGGTCAATGGCGCCGTCTTCATGATTGTCTTCCATGTAGCAACTATTACAACTACTTTGAAATACTACTCAACATGAAATTTAAAGACAACCATAAGGCTCCTGCCGGTTGCCACAATACAATAATGATCATCTCATACATATTCATCATCATATTATGGCCATATCACATCACCAAACCCTGCAAAAACAAGTTAGACGCTCTCTAATTTGGTTTGCATATTTTACGTGGTTTAGGGTTTTCGATATAGATCTAATCTACCTACGAACATGAACCACAATGTTGATACTAATGTTGTCAATAGAAGAGTAAATTGAATCTTTACTATAGTAGGAGAGACGAGACACCCGCAAAGCCTCTTATGCAATACAAGTTGCATGTCGAACGAGGAACAAGTCTCATGAACGCGGTCATGTAAAGTTAGTCCGAGCCGCTTCATCCCACTATGCTATAAAGATGCAAAGTACTCAACTAAAGATAACAAGAGCATCAACGCCCACAAACCATTGTGTTCTACTCGTGCAACCATCTATGCATAGACACGGCTCGATACCACTCGTAGGATAACGTTGCATAGAAAACAAAAATTTTCCTACCGCGAACACGCAATCCAAGCCAAGATGCAATCTAGAAGACGGTAGCAACGAGGGGATATCGAGTCTCACCCTTGAAGAGATTCCAAAGCCTACAATATGAGGCTCTTGTTGCTGCGGTAGACGTTCACTTGCCGCTTGCAAAAGCGCGTAGAAGATCTTGATCACGATCGGTTCCGGCGCCACGAACGGGCAGCACCTCCGTACTCGGTCACACGTTCGGTTGTTGATGAAGACGACATCCACCTCCCGTTCCAGCGGGCAGCGGAAGTAGTAGCTCCTCTTGAATCCGACAGCACGACGGCGTGGTATCGGTGGCGGTGGAGAACTCCGGCGGAGCTTCGCTAAAGCGCGGGGGAGCTATGGAGGAGAGGGGGGCGGCTAGGGTTTGGGAGGGGGTGGCCGGCCACTCAAGGGGGGCAGCCAGGTTGTGGTCTTGGGGTGGCCGGCCCCCTCCCTTGGCCCCTCATTATATAGGTGGATCCCCAAGAGTTGGTCTCCAAGTCTTCGAATAAGACCCGAGCCAAAACCTTCCAAAAGAGAGGGGAAACCTAGCCAAGCTAGGACTCCCACCAAAGGTGGGAGTTCCACCTCCCATATGGGGGGGGTGGCCGGCCCCCTAAGGGGGAGTCCACTTGGGACTCCTCCCCACTAGGGTTGGCCGGCCATGGAGGTGGAGTCCCATGTGGACTCCACCTTTCTTGGTGGTTTCTTCCGGACTTTTCTAGAACCTTCTAGAACCTTCCATAGAACCTTCCGCGACATTTTAATTCACATAAAATGACATCCTATATATGAATCTTATTCTCCGGACCATTCCGGAACTCCTCGTGATGTCCGGGATCTCATCCGGGACTCCGAACAAATATTCGAACTCCATTCCATATTCAAGTACTACCATTTCAACATCCAACTTTAAGTGTGTCACCCTACGGTTCGTGAACTATGCGGACATGGTTGAGTACTCACTCCGACCAATAACCAATAGCGGGATCCGGAGATCCATAATGGCTCCCACATATTCAACGATGACTTTAGTGATCGAATGAACCATTCACATATAATACCAATTCCCTTTGTCTCGCGATATTTTACTTGTCCGAGGTTTGATCTTCGGTATCACTCTATACCTTGTTCAACCTCGTCTCCGACAAGTACTCTTTACTCGTACCGTGGTATGTGGTCTCTTATGAACTTATTCATATGCTTGCAAGACATTAGACGACATTCCATCGAGAGGGCCCAGAGTATATCTATCCGTCATCGGGATGGACAAATCCCACTGTTGATCCATATGCCTCAACTCATACTTTCCGGATACTTAATCCCACCTTTATAACCACCCATTTACGCAGTGGCTTTTGGTGTAATCAAAGTACCTTTCCGATATAAGTGATTTACATGATCTCATGGTCATAAGGACTAGGTAATTATGTATTGAAAGCTTATAGCAAATAACTTAATGACGAGATCTTATGCTACGCTTAATATGGGTGTATCCATTACATCATTCATACAATGATATAACCTTGTTATTAATAACATCCAATGTTCATGATTATGAAACTAATCATCCATTAATCAACAAGCTAGTTAAGAGGCATACTAGGGACTCTTTGTTGTTTACATATCACACATGTATCAATGTTTCGGTTAATACAATTATAGCATGGTATATAAACATTTATCATAAACATAAAGATATATAATAACCACTTTTATTATTGCCTCTTGGGCATATCTCCAACAGAAGCTACGCAACATGTACCGTGAGGGTGAAAGGGCTCTGATTGCTTATTTGGAGAGACTTCTGCGTGACTGTGCAACTGTTCTATTCTTAGGGACTAACAACATGGTGCCATTGGATTACTTGGGTAGCTTGTTGGACATGGATACAATTCATGAACATGCTTGGGATAAAGATATCTTGGCATTTTGCATGGATCAAGTTGTTGAGTTCCAAGAGAAGAGGAGGTTGCAGAAGGAGTTCATGAAGCAGAATCCAACTGAACGTGTGAAGCAATTCTCCATTGGACCTTGTTTTCCCGCTCTTGTCGTAAGTTTCATGCCTATCTGTCCTTTTTTCTTGATTACATGCTACTGTCTAAGTTTTGTGGCATATTCTGATTATTTTTTGTCCTCTCCAGATTGTCTATATTGATCATCTTGACTTCCCTGTTGAGCAATTGCATGGTCATGGGTTTGACTACTCAGTCCCGAGGGCTCTCCATGTTTGTAATGATGCTTTTGAGCCAGCAATGCCTACTGATAGAAACAAGAAGACGTTGGATATATGAGTGTTTGGGAAACAACTGTAAGATGGAGTTGTTGGGGGGGATGACCCCCGGTATGCCAAAGGCATGCCAAACCGGATGGTTTGATCCATCAAGATACCGGTTTAATGTTTATACCGGAGCACGAAGTTAGGGATTTGGCTAAGTGAAGCTAAGCCGGTATCCTCAGAAGTGGTATACCGGAACCGGATAGAAAAGACACCGGGCTACCGGAAAGCAGAGCAAGTCGGCAGGACTGGTCAAAGATCCTTTCCGGAGCTAGAAGACAAAGATGAGCTAAGCAAAGTAGCTTTAAACGAAGGGCTGACGATAAAGAGGAGGATGACGAAGAAAGAAGCCGGAGGACGTCAGCCTCCCTGATTAAAGAGGACCCCGGTGTCATCTATGATTAAAGTAACTTTGTAAAGTAGTTTGTCTAGTCGAAGATGCCATTTGGGTTTCTTGCCCTGTAAGTCACCCTCTCCCCTATATAAGGAGAGGGGGCATCCCTCTCTACGGGCACGGACGAACACATGTACGCGTAGTTGAGCCTTTGTACTGAGAAACTTGTAACCTGTGGAGATCAATAAAGAAGATGATCTAGAGCGAGTTCTTCCTTATGTCTTTCTTCTTCAACCTCTAGCCTTGGCTAAGTTCTTGAGGAAACCATCCGGAAGTTCATCCCATCTAATCACAAACCCTCCCCGAATCCTCTAGCGTCCATTCGGCCCCAACTTAAGCCATCCTATGGCATCTGTCTGTTCACCACGGCGACAGTTGGCGCCCATCGTGGGGCATGAAGTGGCGCTTGCTGGAGTACATATTCGGGCGGGCATCCTCGAGGTCGCCGGCGAGCGGACGGTATCTGCGCTCGTCCAGCGCCTCTACTCCATGGACTTCATCAACGACAACGCGGGCTGCTTCGCCAACGGCGGCATCTTCCCCAAGAACGGCCGCATCATCGAGTTCGGCAGCCACCGCGTCTACTTCGGCACCGTCCCCGTGCGCCAGCGCCTCTCGCCGGTGCTGGTGGCACCGGACCCGCCAAGGTGGCTCTGTGCTGGCCGCGCCGCCGGCAGCGTCGAGGTAATGATGACCGGTGTGGTTGGTGCAGGCAAGGAAGCTGTGGATGAAGGTGCTGGTCGTGCGGCTTCGACCCGCGCGGCCAAGCCACCGCTGGAGCGCGACACTGGTGCTGCGGGAGCATCGTCCGCACCACCGGCAACACCACTCCAAGCGGCGATGAACGTGCTGGCAACGCCCATCGCGCAGAACATCGACCCGGCGGCGGCTCAGGCGGAGCTGGAGGCACAACGCCAGAAGCTGCTCGCGAACGGCGCCAACATCGTCCGGGCGCAGCGCGAGCTGAACCTAACCTTACGTGAGTACAACGCTGCCCATGGCTTTGCTTCTGTTAGCGCTCATGCTGCTAGGATACCGGAGAACCGGCTTAAAGCTCGCAATCTAGATCAGGATTTGCGTAAGGAAGTTCTTGCCGGCAAGAGTACCTCTGCATCTGTGAGCATTGTAGAGAAACCTAAATACAGTAGCCCGGATAAAACTATAAAAGCTGCTAAGGCTGCAGTAGAGCTGTGTGAATCGCTTTCCGGGGATGCTTTGGCAAAACAGCAAGAGCGTGTTAGAGAGCTACTGGAAACTATCGAGCAGCAAAATGCTGAGCAGCTGGCTAAGCTGAACAAGGCTGCGGCCTCAAAATCCGCGCGTTCAACAAAGAATGCCGGAAGCAAGTCCCATGGGCAGGCCTCGTCCCCCCATCCGGACAGAAGGAGAGAAAAAGAAATGAACGCACAACAGATGACTGTGTACGATCCGGTTCTTGCCGGAAAGCAACAAGCCGGGCAACACGATGCTGGAAGAAAAAGCCAAGGGGCAGACCGAGGCTACGTCAAAGGAGGTTATGCCGGAAACAATCATGCCGTCAGATATGAAACCGGGCAAAACTATCCAGCTGTAAGGGCAACGTATGATGATGAGGAGATGCCTCCACCAAGGTACCGGCAGGCAAGGGCCGCGTATGATGATGAGGAGATGCCTCCACCAAGGTACCGGCAGGCAAGGGCCGCGGTACCGGAACGCAACGATGAAGCTGACTCGACAAGACTTACCGCTTACCGGAACCCTTTGGGAGAGCGCGTGGTAGAAAGAAACCTGCCGGAACGGGATGCGAGGCACCGTCTGGATAGGGTGTACCTGTCTGAAATGATAGAGGCAGAGGGTCCTCCGGGTCCGAAGTGCTTTGGCCCAAGGATCATGAAAGAGCAACCACCGGTTCGCAACTTTCAGTTGCCCCGTGACACCAAAACATATGATGGCACCACTAAGCCGGAAGATTGGCTCGCGGATTATGTGACCGCGGTATATGTCGCCGGCGGCGGAGGTTGTGTAGCCGGAGGAGGAAACCGGCGTTGGGCCGTGAGAATCGTGCCAACGTTTTTGGTAGGACCGGCAAGAATCTGGCTGAACAACTTGCCGGCAGGAAGCATAAACGGCTGGTTGGATTTTGAGGAAGCTTTTGTGAGCAACTTCAGTAGCACCTACTGAAGGCCAAACAGGCCTCAGCAGCTCGCTTTGTGCTTACAGCGCCCGCAGGAAATGGACCGGGATTACCTGACCCGGTGGAACTCTATTAGAAACTCTTGTGAAGGAGTGATAGATGTAGGATAACGTTGCATAGAAAACAAATATTTTCCTACCGCGAACACGCAATCCAAGCCAAGATGCAATCTAGAAGACGGTAGCAACGAGGGGGTATCGAGTCTCACCCTTGAGGAGATTCGAAAGCCTACAAGATGAGGCTCTTGTTGCTGCGGTAGACGTTCACTTGCCGCTTGCAAAAGCGCGTAGAAGATCTTGATCACGATCGGTTCCGGCGCCACGAACGGGCAGCACCTCCGTACTCGGTCACACGTTCGGTTGTTGATGAAGACGACGTCCACCTCCCGTTCCAGCGGGCAGCGGAAGTAGTAGCTCCTCTTGAATCCGACAGGCACGACGGCGTGGTGTCGGTGGCGGTGGAGAACTCCGGCGGAGCTTCGCTAAAGCACGCGGGAGCTATGGAGGAGAGGGGGGCGGCTAGGGTTTGGGAGGGGGTGGCCGGCCACTCAAGGGGGCGGCCAGGTTGTGGCTTTGGTGTTGCCGGCCCCCTCCCCTATGCCCCTCATTATATAGGTGGATCCCCAAGAGTTGGTCTCCAAGTCTTCGAATAAGACCCGAACCAAAAACCTTCCATAGGGAGGGGAAACCTAGCCAAGCTAGGACTCCCACCAAGGTGGGAGTTCCACCTCCCATATGGGGGGGGGGGTGGCCGGCCCCCTAAGGGGGAGTCCACTTGGGACTCCTCCCCCACTAGGGTTGGCCGGCCATGGAGGTGGAGTCCCATGTGGACTCCACCTTCCTTGGTGGTTTCTTCCGGACTTTTCTAGAACCTTCTAGAACCTTCCATAGAACCTTCCGCGACATTTTATTCACATAAAATGACATCCTATATATGAATCTTATTCTCCGGACCATTCCGGAACTCCTCGTGATGTCCGGGATCTCATCCGGGACTCCGAACAAATATTCCAACTCCATTCCATATTCAAGTACTACCATTTCAACATCCAACTTTAAGTGTGTCACCCTACGGTTCGTGAACTATGCGGACATGGTTGAGTACTCACTCCGACCAATAACCAATAGCGGGATCCGGAGATCCATAATGGCTCCCACATATTCAACGATGACTTAGTGATCGAATGAACCATTCACATACGATACCAATTCCTTTTGTCACGCGATATTTTACTTGTCCGAGGTTTGATCTTCGGTATCACTCCATACCTTGTTCAACCTCGTCTCCGACAAGTACTCTTTACTCGTACCGTGGTATGTGGTCTCTTATGAACTCATTCATATGCTTGCAAGACATTAGACGACATTCCACCGAGAGGGCCCGGAGTATATCTATCCGTCATCGGGATGGACAAATCCCACTCGTTGATCCATATGCCTCAACTCATACTTTCCGGATACTTAATCCCACCTTTATAACCACCCATTTACGCAGTGGTGTTTGATGTAATCAAAGTACCTTTCCGGTATAAGTGATTTACATGATCTCATGGTCATAAGGACTAGGTAACTATGTATCGAAAGCTTATAGCAAATAACTTAATGACGAGATCTTATGCTACGCTTAATTGGGTGTGTCCATTACATCATTCATATAATGATATAACCTTGTTATTAATAACATCCAATGTTCATGATTATGAAACTAATCATCCATTAATCAACAAGCTAGTTTAAGAGGCATACTAGGGACTTCTTGTTGTCTACATATCACACATGTACTAATGTTTCGGTTAATACAATTATAGCATGACATATAAACATTTATCATAAACATAGAGATATAAATAATAACTACTTTATTATTGCCTCTAGGGCATATCTCCTTCAATAGAAGCACAAGCCATTGCTTGGTTTAGCCAGGGATGCCGGCGAGGTTCGCCTTTGTGGCAAAAGCTGCAGCGAAACATGCCAACAACTTCGGCGGAGATGATACGTGTGGCGGATAACTACGCGTTGGGAGACCCAATGCAACCGGCGGTACAAGCTGAGCCGGAGCAGTTAAACCCGCCTCAGCAGCGCCAGGAACAATACCGGGACAACCGGAACAACAAAAGGAGGGAAGATTTCCCGGATCGAAGGTACGGTCCGCAGCAAGTTGCTGCTGTGCAAGAAAACTCTGATGCCAGCGGCAGCCAGAGACAGAGAACCGGATCACAGCCGTGGGCGGGTCCTAAGAAACAATGGGTCGAGAAGAAACCCTGGGGCCAGAAAAAGAATTGGCAAGAAACCGGGAAATATACCATGGAAGCCGCTATGGATCAACCTTGCCGGTGGCACACGCTGAATCCGGCTCATCCGTCAAACCACCTGACAAAGCATTGTACCTGGACCAAGTACTTGATGCAAAAGGGAGCAGTAAAAGATGCGCAGGCACAAGGGTGCAACACAATGTTGCCACCACCACAAGATATGCAGCGCCAGCAACAACTACCACCACCACCACCGCTTACCGGAGCAAATGCTTTACCGGTACAGCCACAGCCAAACAGACAGCGAGTATCGACGAAGTCAATCAGGTGGGAGAAGGCCATGGCCAACCGCCTCCACCGGCACCTTTGGGCCGGAATGTTTATGAGGATCCAGACGTGTGCTGTGTCGTGTTCGTCACTGAGCCGACAGACAAGCAAAGCCTGCATCGCCGTTCCATGGAAGTGAACGCGGTGATGCCGGCAGTACCAAAATACATGCTGTGGTCAGATCAGGAAATCACCTGGTCGTTCAAGGATCACCCAAAATCATGCCGAATCCGGGTGGTTACGCTCTCGTGGTGGACCCAATCATGAAAGGGCCAACGACTCGCGTCAAGTTCAGCAAGGTGCTGATAGACAATGGGAGCGAGCATAAACATAATGTACCGGCACACCATGCATACGGCCGGGCATAACGAGAAAACATGCTTCAGCCAACTCGTACAACGTTCCACGGAATCGTTTCGGGTTTGTCTTGCGCACCGGTAGGAAAAGTCCGGGTGGACGTATCGTTCGGAGGACGTGACAATTGCCGGGTTGAAAACGTTGAGTTCGAGGTGGTGGACCTAGATAGTCCGTACCATGCACTGCTAGGGAGACCGGCATTGGCAGACTTCATGGCCTCGACCCACATGGCGTATCTCAAGATGAAGATGCCGGCACCTCGTGGACCCTTAACTGTGGTGGGAAACTATAGAGTATCACTGGAAACAACATCTGCCGGATCGAACCTAGCGGAATCGCTGGTGATCGCGGAGGAGAGAAGGAGGATGCAAACTGCAGTTGCGCTGGCTCAGTCCTCACAATTGAGCTTAGCGGCAATGAGTGAAAGTTTGAGTGCTCCAGCGTTCAAGCCGACAAAGGAAACAAAGGACATCGTGCTGGACCCGGCTTTCCCTGAGCGTACCGTTCGTATCGGTGCCGGCCTCAGCGAAGCATAGGAAAGCGCGCTCGTCAGCTTCCTCCGTGAGAATCGGAATATCTTTGCCTGGTCTACTGATGACTTGGTAGGTGTTCCGAGGGAGCTGGCTGAGCCCTCTCTGAACGTCCGGAAGGATGCCAAGCCGGTGCGACAGCCCTTGCGCCGGTTCGCTGAAGATAGGAGGAAGATTATTGGAGAAGAGGTGACGAAGTTGTTAGTTGCCGGTTTCATTGTGGAAGTCACGCATACTGAGTGGCTGGCCAATCCGGTAATGGTCGAAAAGAAAAAAGATGAGAACCTGGAGGCAAAAGCTCCAAAGGTGTGGCGCATGTGCATCGACTACACCAACCTCAACAAGGCTTGCCCAAGAGATCCTTTCCCTCTACGATGGATCGATCAAGTGATTGATTCAACTGCTGGGTGTGAGTTGTTGTCTTTCCTGGATGCTTATTCCGGTTTCCACCAAATCCCCTTGAAGAAGGAAGATCAAATAAAAACTGCGTTCATTACCCCGCACGGGGCTTATTGCTATGTCACTATGCCTTTTGGTTTGCGCAACGCTGGTGCAACGTACCAGCGCTGTATGCAAAAATGTTTGTTTGATCAAATTGGAAAGAATGTGCAAGTCTATGTGGATGACATTGTGATAAAAACTAAGGTAAAAGATACCCTAATTGACGATATCCGGCAAACATTTGATAATTTAAGAAGGTTCCGGATGAAACTTAATCCGGCGAAATGTACTTTCGGTGTCCCTGCCGGCAAACTGCTTGGTTTCCTCGTCTCAAGTCGGGGGATCGAGGTCAATCCGGTAAAGATCCGGGCAATTGAGAGAATGACGATACCGCAAGATCTCAAGGATGTACAAAAGTTTACCGGAAGCTTAGCATCGCTAAGCCGGTTCATAAGCAGGTTGGGAGAAAAGGCCTTGCCACTCTACGCTCTGATGAGAAAATCCGATACATTCGTCTGGACCCCTCAGGCAGACACGGCATTTAGAGAGCTAAAAACGATGTTAGCCACTGCGCCAATACTGGCCTCGTCGCTGGAAAGAGAGCCCATGTTGCTATACATAGCAGCTACTAACCGGGTTGTGAGCGTTGTTGTGGTAGTAGAAAGAGAAGAGGAAGGAAAAACCGTCCAGAGGCCGGTATACTACCTGAGCGAGGTGCTCTCCCTCTCAAAGCAAAACTACCCACACTTCCAGAAAATGACTTATGGCGTGTTCATGGCCGCCACGAAGCTCAAGCACTACTTTGTAGAACACCCCATGAAGGTGGTGAGTGAAGCACCCATCTCCGATATCATGTGCAACAAAGATGCTAGCGGCAGGATTGCAAAATGGGCGATCCAAATATCACCATACGTACCGGTGTATGAAAGAAGAGATGCCATCAAATCACAAGCTTTAGCTGATTTCTTGGTCGATTGGGCGGAAATGCAGTACAAGCCCCCAGATCAAAGGATAGAATACTGGAAGATGCACTTTGACGGATCCAAACTCAAAGAGGGTCTAGGTGCCGGTGTGGTGCTCACCTCACCCAAGGGAGATCACCTCCGGTATGTTTTACAAGTACATTTCAGGGCATCAAACAATGTCGCTGAATATGAAGCTTTGATCCATGGGCTTAAGGTCGCAAAAGAAATCGGTGCACACCGGATCATTTGCTATGGAGATTCAGATCTCGTGGTACAACAATGTTCCGGAGATTGGGACGCAAAAGATGCCAACATGGCCTCATACCGGTTTCACGTGCAAAAGATTGCCGGATTCTTCGAAGGGTGTGAGTTTCACCATGTGCCGCGTGCAGAAAATGAAGCCGCAGATGCTTTGTCCAAGATGGGCTCGTCCAGGCAAGAAATTCCTCCCGGGATAGCCTTGACACACTTAAGAGTACCATCGATCAAGCCGAGTCCGGAGTCGGAATCAATTTTCGTACCGGAATCACATGTTGTACCAATGGATATCGACGAAGGAAACCCGGGGACTGCTCCGGCAAACTCGGGGACTGTACCGGAAAGCTCGGGGACTGCTGTGCCTGTACCGGAAGAAACAATGTTGGTGGATAGCATGGACATAGACGTACCAGTGTTCCTGGTTCGGGAGGCACCATCATGGGTTGAACCTATTAAGGAATTCCTGATCAATGGCACTTTGCCGGTTGACGAAAATGAATCGAGAAGGATCCAGAGGAGGTCCAAAGCTTACACCATCATCAATGGCGAGGTGTACAAAAGAAGTGTTACCGGTGTCCTCCAAAGATGTGTGGAACCGGAAGAAGGAAAAGAAATGCTTGAGGAGATCCATCGAGGGGAGTGTGGGCATCACGCTTCATCAAGGGCGCTGGTGGCAAAAGTGTTCCGGCATGGGTTCTATTGGCGCACGGCTTTGGAAAACGCGGAGGATCTGGTAAGAAAATGCAATGGGTGCCAGAGGTACGCCAAGCAAAATCATACCCCAGCATCTGGTTTAAAGACAATACCGCTAACTTGGCCGTTTGCCGTTTGGTGCCTAGACATGGTTGGCCCATTCAAAACCGCAAGGGGAAACATGACTTACATCTTGGTTATGGTGGATAAATTCACCAAGTGGCTAGAGGTGAAACCCATTGCAAAGTGTGATGGGCGCACAGCGGTGAAATTCTTAAAAGATGTTATTTTACGATACGGCTACCCGCATAGCAATCACTGACAATGGCACAAACTTTGCTCAAGGTGAGTTCAAAAGATTTTGTGAGGACAACAACATCCGGTTGGATTTGTGCTCAGTGGCACACCCACAAGGCAATGACCAAGTTGAAAGAACAAACGCTTTGGTACTTTCCGGTATCAAACCAAGACTCATCGATGCGGTGGAAAAATCGCCGGGATGTTGGCTCGATGAGCTACCATCAGTGCTGTGGAGTATAAGAACAACTCCAAACCGGTCTACCGGATACACTCGATTCTTTATGGTTTATGGAGCAGAAGCGGTCATACCAACCGACATTCTCCATGATTCACCAAGGGTGCAACTCTATACAGAGGAAGAGGTAAAGGAGGCCCGAGAGAACGATGTGGACTTGCTAGAAGAAGCAAGAGAATTGGCTTTGGCAAGAACAGCCATTTACCAGCAAAACCTCAGACGCTATCATAGCTGGAAGGTTAACCCGAGGGTGTTCCGGGAAGGAGACCTGGTGCTACGCCTAGTGCAGCGCACTGAAGGCCGGCACAAGCTTTCCCCTCCATGGGAAGGACCTTTCATTGTGAGCAAGGCTCTCCACAATGATGCCTACTACCTAATTGATGCATAGGAATGGAAGAAAGGAAAGGCGGACAGGTCCGGAGAGGAAACCAAGCGTCCGTGGAATGTAGCTCTGTTGCGTCCTTTCTACTCTTGAAGTTGTGGTGTAAGAAGTTCCTTTTTGTACCTTATCTGCTATGAATAAAAGATGTCGGAACCTCGAATGAGTCTCGGGGACTACCCCTAAAGTTGCGTGTAACATGTTTATTTTTTTTCAGTTTACCGGTTGCTTATTGAACGTTTTTTCTTTCCGGTTTAGTATTGTGCTAAACCCTACCGGAGTCTTCGACTCTGCTGCTGTCCGCAAACCGGCTTCATGGCAAGCAAGATAAACCGGTAGGGGATAAGCACATGAACTGCGAAGAGGGAGAGCGGGAAAGAACAATCCGGAAAAATTTAACTAACCCCGGGTATACCGGTTTTTTGCAAAAATTTCGAGTTATTTCTAAGTTCAAGAAAGTGCTTGCTTGGTAAAAGAACTTTGTGCTCATACGCCAAAAACACCCAGAGAAGGTAGGCAGAGCCAAAGCAAAAGAGCCAAGTGTGCATCGAATTGGATGCGGAAACAATTTCGGAATCATTGCAGTGCAAGACAAAAATCGGAATGATAAGCAAAGTGCTAAGTAGCAAACCAACATAGCTTAATAAGTTACCGGTATGCAAGACACCGGCATAAACTGTTGTACCACAACCAAAATAGAGATTAAGTTTTATCTTACATCATAGACCCCGGCATACCGGGGTAAAATTTAACGGGCAATGTTTCCAAGTTAAACAGGACAGGCCTATCACAGGCAATCAGATAACAGGCGATATTCAAGCAACATGAGCTTCAGGGGGAGCAGCACTGGCCTCGGGGGCTTCAGGGGGAGTAGCGTTGGCCTCGGGAGCTTCCGGCAGCACATCCTCGGCACCCTCGTCCTCATCTTCCTCTTCTTCCTCCTCATCGCTGAGGTAGTCCTTGACATCAGGAGGAGGAGGGATGAAGGTGCAAACCTGGGCGTATTCAGCCAGCCGGTAGGCCCGATCTTGCCGCTTCGCGGTAGGAACCGGGTCCACGTCGGTTGGAGCATCTTGGCGCACGCCTTGGAGTGCATCCAGATCCAAGTCCGGGTACCAGGAGCACGCGGAGCGCAGCGCGGTGTCAGCTCCAGCACGAGCTGCGGAGCACTGCCACTCACGAATCCGGCGCCCTGCCTCCTTCAGCCGGTTGGCGGTGAGGGTGATGTTGGCTGGCATGGCTTCTTCAGGCCACAGCACCTTGAAAAGCTGGATGGCGGCATCCGGTAGGTCGGCAAGGAGCCGGTCCACTGAGCGCATGTGTTGGACTCGAGCGGAAAGGGCGACCAGATAGTCGTACCCGTCCCAGTGCGCGTCCATGTTGGGGAACTCCCGCGCCACCCGATCCTCCATCACCTTTTTCACGGCGTGCGTTTGAGATTCCGGGAAGTGTTCTACAGGAAGAAGAGAAAAGCATAACCATAAGATACCGGAAAACAATCTACCGGAAGGAAAAGGAACACGAATGCATTTTCAAAAAGAAAAAGCTTATAAGCAAAAGAAGGGACAAGGCAAGAGCTTACGGAGAGCCAGCGCATCAATTTGCATGACCAGCCGATCATATTCTTTATGATCAGTGGTCATAACCTCAATGTGGTGCTCCGCCGCTTTCCGCGCCTTCCTCTCCTCCTCCAGCTCTGCCCTCAGCACCGCGTTGGAGTTCGTGGAATCATCCACAACCTCCGCCAGCCTGGCCTCGGCTGCGGCCTTGGCATCCTTTAGAGCTTGGTCATGCTGGAGCGCGGCCTGCATCGCCTGTTCCTTAAGCTCCCTGGAGGCGGTCTTCTGGGCGTCCAGCGCCTCCTGGTGCTCCTTGATGAGCTGCTCCTTTTCACCTAGGCACCGGAAAGAAAAGTGTTAGCAAAGTGGCAGCTGATAAAATGAGGAAAGAACGAATCAACCGGAAGAGAAAAAGTGACACCTTGGAGAGTGGCAATCTGGACCTTGAGGGCCTCAATGGTAGCTTCCGGGACAGCTGTTGAGCAGAAGATTCGTAAGTGTTAAAAAAGAAAAACATTCTGGTAAAAAGATGCCGGAAGAAGGGAAAGGAAATAAACCTTGGTAGTGGTTGTGGGCCTCGGCAAGGTCCCGGTGCTCCCAGAGAAGCTCCTCGAAGAGCTGCTTCCGGGCGTCCGCGGTGCTCTGTTCAAAGGAAGATAATTGTGAAAAAGAAAGAAACTATGTTATCGACTCGAAACTCGGGGACTGGCTATGCCAGTTTCGCGCGTTTCTAGTTAAGTTTCGCGCCAAGAGCAAAGATCTTAACCCGAAACTCGAGGACTGGCTATGCCGGTTTCGCGCGTTTCTAGTTAAGTTTCGCGCTAAGAGCTATGCTCTCAACACGAAACTCGGGGACTGGGAAGATAGACAAGATCCGGAAAGAAAGAAACCGGCATCAACAAAAGATTGCAAAAGGTTGGCGAAACTTACCACCACGTTGCTGGTGGCGTCGTACCACGCACTGTCGAACTCCTTCACGGCGCGCTTGAGCCGCATGAAGTGTTCTTCAGTGGACCGGGGCCCAGCAGGGTCTGGCGCTGGAAGACGGTCCTTCCCCAAGCCGCGGGTGGATGCAGAGATATCCGCATCGTTCCATTTTTGGGCGTAGGGGAGAAGGTGCCCCGGGTCCCGGCCCTCGCGCTTCAGCTCAACAATCCGGCCCAGGAGGCCGGAAGGTTTTTCTGGGACCGCAGCAGCGGCAGGGCCGACGTGCAGCACTAGAGACTGCGAGCCGGCTGAGGCGCTGCCCTCCACGGCCTTGCCCCGTGAGGCCCCTGGCTTCAAGAACTTGGTGATCTTGGGGGCTTCTGGCGGCGGCTTTGGCTTGGCCGCGGAAGCTCCTTGGCTCGGTGGCGGTGTTGGAGTAGTTCCGGTAGGCTCAAGAGTAGGAGCTTCCGGGTGCGGTGCAGAGGAGGCCGGCGCGGAAGTATCCGGCGCGGTCTTGGTGGGGGAAGAGCTTTGTTGCTTCTTCTTCTTCTTCTTCGGGGCAGGAGGAACCAGAGGTTCCGCCCGCCCGGCGGCTTCATCGTCGGCGCGCGGTGTTGCCGGCGCCGGTGTCTTGGGTCTCGGGAGGGGAGGTGAGATCCTCCTCCGCGCGGTGATCGGGAGGTGTAGGGGCCGCGCGCCCCGCACTTGTAGTGCCTCCCAGAGGGGAGGCAGAGAGGTCGCCGGTACCGGATGGTACCGGGCTTGTTTGAGGAGGAGGAGTTGAGATCCTTGCGGAGCCGGCAGAGCCTTCAGGTTTGGACCCAAGCTTAAGCGCGGGGCTGAAAGAGAGAAAAAGAAAGGGTTGGAGAAAAGCAACCGGAAAAGAACTTGGTAAAAACAAAACAAACAAAAAGAGAAATGAAGAGCTTACCCGGAAGAGACCGGCATCTGCTTATGCTTGTAGCGCTTCGTGCTAACTTGCTTTCCACCAATGACTTCCGTCCGGGAGCGTTTGGCGGGAGGAGCTTGGCTAGAACCGGCATCAGCAGCAGGCGCCTTGTTCTTTTTGCTCTGGGGCATGAGCTTATTCAGAAACTCATCCCCGACCTCGGCCTGCAGGGGAGCCACGTGCTCGTGGACCTGTGGTTCGGGGCCAGCTGAGGGAACGTCTACGAGAAGGAAATAGGTAACAGAAGAGTATGAGAGATCAAAAAGAAGAACTACCTCAAGCAAGGTCAGGTCGTCGGACGAACCGGCTGGTTCCGGTGGAGACTTGCTGAGGCGCGAAGCTGGAGTCCGGCCCATCTTCAGGTCCAGCCAATGAATGAAAGGGTCCGGGTCGAACTTGTCTAGAGCACGCTTCCGGCAAGGGCCTCGCCGCTCTAAGTCAATGCGAGGGAAGCGGTCCCTGGCCTGAAAGCAAAAAGAAAAAAACAATTAGCCACCGCATAAAAGTTACCGGTAAACCGACCCCAGTCGCGTAATTTCTTACTTCTTGGGTCGGAGGGTTAGTGGAGCTGAGAGGAAGAAAGCCCCACTCCCAGTCATCCGGCATGTCCGTCTGGCATATTTGATTAGCCTTCAGGACCACGTCCGCCTTGCTCAAGGGTAGGCCGGTAATCTTGGTGGGATCACCAGGGCCGTACATCTCGCTTATCTTGTGAGCGCGGCGCTTAAGGGGAAGCACCCGGCGGCTGATGAAGGTGCGGATGATATCATCAGAGCAGATATTGGTCTCCTTCATCAGGTTCAACATGAAGCGTACCACCCGGTTTGTCTCTATGTGGTCCGTACCGGGGTTGTAGTTCCAGTTGATCTTGGCGGGCGGCGCCGGGTTGAAGGGCGGCAGATTGATGAGGTCAGTGGCGCTCTTGTTCTTCACGTAGAAGAACGTAGTCTGCCACAACCGGCAAGACTCGAGGCCGTTGAACTTAAAAAAGGGGCTCCCTTGGCGGGAGCCGATGATACAAGACCCGCATTGTACGGGGGTTTGGGCTTGGGAATGTCCTTGCCCTGGACCGAGTTGATCCGGAGAGAAAAGAAGCGGGCAAACGTCTCGCGAGCGGGACGGATGCCGATATAGCCTTCCATGAAGGCCACAAAACAAGAAAGATAAAAAACGGCGTTGCCGGGAAGGTGGTGAGGCTGGAGTCGATAGAAATCGAGGATTTGGCGGAAGAAATCGGAGGCGGGGAGGCCGAAGCCTCGCTCGAAGTGAGCAAGAAAGACAACGACCTCACCGGGATTGAGCACCGGTTCGATCTCGTCGCCAGGAAGCCGGCAGGAGACCCCCTCCGCTATCCTCCTAGACCGGTAAAGCCAGTCAATCTCATGTTGTGTGACATCGGAGCCTCTCCAGGCTCCGCGTGTGATACCAGAAAGATCCTTTCCGGGGGCCCGGCTAGAAGTGCCGACCTCTTGGTCCTTGCTGGATTCAGCTTCCATCCGGGCGAGATCTTCGGTCAGCCCGTCGAAAGTCCTACTTCCTTGACTACTAGAAGAGGAAGCGAGAAGAGATTCTTCGCCAGACATGTAGATCAGGAAGACGCCGGAATCTACCGTAAAACAGTTTCCCCCAAAAAGACCCTCGCGCGAAGATCTACGAGTAAGAGAAAAAGCAAAATAAAGAGGGGATAAATACTCTACCGCCCCAAGATCTGGAAAGCTAAGAGAGAAGAAGTAAAGATGTATCGGGCCTCACCTGAGGCGGTGGAGTCGCAGAAGAAGTGGCTCGCCGGTGGAATGGAGAGCTTGCGGTTGGCGAGGAGGTCCGCCGACGGTGAGGTGGAGAAAAGCTTGAGGAAGAACCAATGCCGCCACCGCGACAGGAGCGCCGTAGAGGTTCTTCACGCGGTGAAGTTCAGAGACGTCTGGCGGAGCAGTAGCGCAGATTCGTCGGGCGGCGGAGCTCGAACGGCGAACGGAGCGGCAGAGGCGTAGAGAGCAAGGGCACTGTGCGCAAAGAAGTGGGGAATGCGAAGAAGAAGATGAAGAGGAACCGCTCCGCCCTTATATAGAGAGAGGGGGTAGTGGGCCGAAAACCGTCGGGCCACGGCGGTTCGCCTCGTGGGCCGCCACGTGGCGCGTGGATGCACGCGCAGAAAACAACATGCCACAGGGAGGCCACACGGATCCGGAACGGCCGCGAGGATCCGGTGTGGCGCCATAAATGCTGGCGCAGAAGCCGAAAGGAAGTGACCCCTGACACTGGCGCGTCAGACACACAGTGCGCATGTCACTGACAGGCACGGTACCCGAGAAATTCTCGACTTCGCCGAGGAAAGAGTTAATGTCAAAGACGACGGAGGATAAGACACTGGAGAACACTTAGCAAAGAGAGAAAACGTGAGTCCGGGCCAAGATGCCGGATCCAAGCTAAGCGCCGGGTGGATTAAATCGGTATCCTAAGACAGAAGAACCTGGCATGGTCTGTTGGATAGAATCCGCCAGACTATACCAGCTTCGGGGACTAATGTTGGGGGGATGACCCCCGGTATGCCAAAGGCATGCCAAACTGGATGGTTTGATCCATCAAGATACCGGTTTAATGTTTATACCGGAGCATGAAGTTAGGGATTTGGCTAAGTGAAGCTAAGCCGGTATCCTCAGAAGAGGTATACCGGAACCGGATAGAAAAGACACCGGGCTACCGGAAAGCAGAGCAAGTCGGCAGGACTGGTCAAAGATCCTCTCCAGAGCTAGAAGACAAAGATGAGCTAAGCAAAGTAGCTTTAAACGAAGGGCTGACGATAAAGAGGAGGATGACGAAGAAAGAAGCCGGAGGACGTCAGCCTCCCTGATTAAAGAGGACCCCGGTGTCATCTATGATTAAAGTAACTTTGTAAAGTAGTTTGTCTAGTCGAAGATGCCATTAGGGTTTCTTGCCCTGTAAGTCACCCTCTCCCCTATATAAGGAGAGGGGGCAGCCCTCTCTACGGGCACGGACGAACACATGTACGCGTAGTTGAGCCTTTGTACTGAGAAACTTGTAACCTGTGGAGATCAATAAAGAAGATGATTGATACGTCCAAAACGTATCTACTTTCCCGAACACTTTTGCTATTGTTTTGCCTCTAATTTGTGTATTTTGGATGCAACCATCCGGAAGTTCATCCCATCTAATCACAAACCCTCCCCCGAATCCTCTAGCATCCATTCGGCCCCAACTCAAGCCATCCTATGGCATCTGTCTGTTCACCACGACGACATGAATTGACAACTCCGCTGTTAAGGCTTACAAATATTCTTTGGCTCCCCTTGTGTCGAATCAATAAATTGGGTTTTACTTCCCTCGAAGACTGTTGCGATCCCCTATACTTGTGGGTCATCACACCTCTCAAAACTTTATTTGTATGCTCTCTATATGATTTCAAAACTTAAAAAGCTCTAGCACATGATTTAATCCCTGCTTCCCTCTGCGAAGGGTCTTTCTTTTACTTTATGTTGAGTCAGTTTACCTACTTCTTTCTATCTTAGAAGCAAACACTTGTGTCAACTGTGCATTGATTCTTACATGCTTGCTTATTGCACTTATTATTTTACTTTGTGTTGACAATTATCCATGAGATATGCATGTTGAAAGTTGAAAGCAATTGCTGAAACTTAAATCTTCCTTTGTGTTGTTACAAAACCTCTTATTAAGAATTTATTGCTTTATGAGTTAACTCTTATGCAAGACTTTTTGATGCTTGTCTTGAAAGTACTATTCATGAAAAGTTTTTGCTATATGTTATCTATTTGTTAGCAAACTATAGATCATTGCCTTGAGTCACTTCATTCATCTCATATGCTTTACAATAGTATGATCAAGATTATGTTGGTAGCATGTCACTTCAGAAATTATTCTTTTTATCGTTTACCTACTCGAGGGCGAGTAGGAACTAAGCTTGGGGATGCTTGATACGTCTCCAACGTATCTATAATTTCTGATGTTCCATGCTAGTTTTATGACAATACTTACATGTTTTGCTCACACTTTATAATGATTTTATGCATTTTCCGGCACTAACCTATTAACGAGATGCCAAGGTGCCGGTTCTGTTTTACTGCTGTTTTTGGTTCCAGAAGAGCTGTTCGGGCAATATTCTCGGAATTCGACGAAACAAAAGCCAAACCTCCTATTTTACCGAGACGGACCCAGAACACTGAAGGAGAGACGGAGAGGGGCCGAGGGGGCCCCACACCACCTGGCGGCGCGACCAAGAGGGGGGCGCGCCCAGCTATGGGGTGGGCCCCTCGGGACCCCTCCGACGCCGCCCTTTCGCCTATATATTCCTCGCGACGCAAAAACCCTATATCAATCAATCATACTCCAGAAAGACTCCAGGGGCGCCGCCGCCATCGCGAAACTCCGTTTCGGGGGACAGAATCTCTGTTCCGGCACGCCGCCGGGACGGGGAAGTGCCCCCGGAAGTCTTCTCCATCGACGCCACCGCCTCCATCATGCTCCGTGAGTAGTTCCCCCATGGACTACGGGTTCTAGCAGTAGCTAGTTGGTACTCTCTCTCCCATGTACTTCAATGCAATGATCTCATGAGCTGCCTTACATGATTGAGATCCATCGATGTAATCGGTGTTGTGTTTGTTGGGATCCGATGAATTGTTACATTATGATCAGTCTATCTATAAAGTTTGCGAAGTTATTGTTGCTGCAATCTTGTTGTGTTTAATGCTTGTCACTAGTGCACGAGTGGCATGATCTTAGATTTAAGCTCTATAATTATTGCCTAGATTGTATCTACAAGTTGTTTGCACATGTCTATGTCCGGAACCCGAGGCCCCAGAGTGACGACAAGCTGGGATAGCTGGAGGGAAGGCTTAGATATGAGGATCACATGTTTTCACCAAGTGTTAATGCTTTGCTCCGGTGCTCTATTAAAAGGAGTACCTTAATTACCGAGTAGATTCCCTTGAGGCCCGCACTGCCATCGGTTGGTAGGACAAAAGATGTTATGCAAGTTTCTCATTGCGAGCACGTATGACTATATATGGAAAACATGCCTACATGATTAATAAACTTGATGTTCTGTCTTAATGCTATTTCAATCCTATCAATTTCCCAACTGTAATTTGTTCACCCAACACTTGTCACTTGTTATTGGAGAGTTACCACTAGTGTAGATAGCTGGGAACCCCGGTCCATCTTTCATCATCAAATACTCACTCGGTCCTATATGTCATTGGAAGTAGTATCAACTATTTTACTGGTGCCATTGCCTACGTATTGTTACTGCTCATTCGTTGCTGTATTCTGTTACTATTGCTCTCATATTACTTGCTGCTTTCACATCACCCCTGTTACTAGTGCTTTTACGAGTGCGGCTGAATTGACAACTCAGTTGTTAAGGCTTATAAGTATTCTTCGTCTCCCCTTGTGTCGAATCAATAAATTTGGGTTTTACTTCCCTCGAAGACTGTTGCGATCCCCTATACTTGTGGGTTATCACTCGTTGCCGCGGTCCAGAAACTAGCGGCGCTTGGTCGAGGGGGTCACCGGAGCTTCACCGGCGGCGAGGATCTACGGAGGAGGTGGCCGGCAACACATGAAAAAGAGCATCCATGAAGCAAGGAGAGGGAAAGGATGTCTAGCAAGACCGCAGGGTTACCAGGAGGTCAACGGTGAAGTCGGTTTGGTCGGGGGTGGACGACCGGCACCGGAGACGACGATTTCTCCTTCCGGGGTCGGAGAAGAATGGTGGGATTGACGACGATGACGAGCACCCTCGGCTCGATTGCGGGCACCATGAGGTAGAGGGTGGCGAGGAGCAGCTTCTGGTGCCTTCAGATTGACGGGGGACGGTCGGAGACGAGCAGACGACGGTGAGGTGGTCACGGCGGTTCTCGGTGGTGTTGGAGTTCATCACAGAAAAGGGAGGGAGAAGAGAGGGGGTGGCGGCAGGAGGGAGAGGAAGATGGGTTGGTGGCTAGGGTTCGTGGGGCGAGAAGATAAGGAGGAGGGGGAGCAGGTGAGATGTGGGTGCGCGCGGTGTGACATCGGCGGGAGGAAAAGCAGCACGCCCTCTGCGTGCTCTCTCTCTCTCTTGGAAAGACGACAAGGAGAGGATGAGCGAAGGGGTACGCATCCGTCGGTGGGCTGGGCCGAGCTGGGCTTGGAGGGGAAGGGCTGCTGCGGCCAGTGAAAAAGGAAGGGGAGGAGAGGGAGAATGGGCCGCCGGGGTGGTGAAAGAAAAAGGCCAGTGGGACAGGAAGAGAGAGCCCAGTGAGGGTTTAGGGTTTCCTGTTTTTGAACATCTCCTTTCCTTTTCAAATTGTTTTGTATACTGTTTTGAATTGATTCAAATAATTTGAATTTTGAAAGCAAAGATAGAGATAGGGAAAGAAAAATAGTTTCATTAACCAATTGGTTGTTTTCATGGAGTTGGTTTTAGGGTTTTGTAAATATGCTCAAAGATACAGAGGCACTCTTGCCGGCAAGAACTTCCTTACGCAAATCCTGATCTAGATTGCGAGCCGTAAGCCGGTTTTCCGGCATCCTAGCAGCCTGAGCGCTAACTAAAGCAAAGCCATGGGCAGCGTTATACTCACGTAGGGTTAGGTTCAGCTCGCGCCGCGCCCGGATGATGTCCGTGCCGCCGGAAAGCAGCGTCTTGCGCGTAGCCTCCAGCTCCGCCTGAGCCGTTGCCGGGTCGATGTTCTGCGCGATGGGCGTCGCCAGCACGTTCATCGCCGCTTGAAGTGGTGTCTCCGGTGGCGCGGAAGATGCTCCCGCAGCGCACAACGTCGCGCTCCGGCCGTGGCTTAGCCGGACGGGTCGATGCCGTACGCCCGGCCACCTTCTTCCACGGCTTCCTTGCCGGCGCCAACCGCGCCGGCCATCATGACCTCCACGCGCCGGCGACGCGGCCAGCACATAACCACCTTGGTGGATCCGGCGCCACCGGCACGGCGAGAGGCATCGGCGCACGGGGACGGTGCCGAAGTAGATGCGGTGGCTGCCGAACTCGATGATGCGGCCGTTCTTGGGGAACTTACCGCCGTTGGCGAAGCAGCCCGCGTTGTCATTGATGAAGTCCATGGCGTAGATGCGCTGCACGAGCGCGGACACCGTTCGCTCGCCGGTGACGTCGAGGAGGCCCGCCTGAATGTGAACTCCAGCAAGCGCCTCTCTCTGCCCCACGGTGGGCGCCAACTGTCGTCGTGGTGAACAGACAGATGCCATAGGATGGCTTAAGTTGGGGCCGAATGGGCGCTAGAGGATTCGGGGGAGGTTTTTTGGATTAGATTGGATGAACTTCCGGGTGCTTTCCTCAAGAACTTGGCCTAAGCCAGAGGTAGAAGAAGAAAGACACAAGGAAGAACTCTGCTCTAGATCTCTCTTTTTATTGATCTCAACAAAACATAGGTTTGTACATACATCTCATCGTACCCGCGACGGGGGTGTGCCCCCTCTCCTTATATAGGGGAGAGGGTGGCTTACAGGGGAAGAAACCCTAATGGCATCTTTGAACAGACAAACTACTTTACAAAGCTATTTTAATCATAGATGACGCCGGTATCTTCTTTAATCAGGGAGGCTGACGTCCTCTGGTTGCTTTTGGCGTCACCTTCCTCTTTGGCGTCAGGGCTTTGTTTATAGCTACTTTGCTTAGCTCATCTTTGTCCTCTAGCTTCTGAGAGAATCTTTGACCAGTCTTGCCGACGTGCTACAGCGCACTTCTTACTGGCAATCCGGTGTCTTTTTTAGCTCATACCGGTATGCCCCTCTTTGGGATACCGGTAAGAGTTACTTAGCCTAAAGGCTTATCTTTTTTGTCCGGAATGAACTTTAAACCGGTATCTTGATAGCTGAAACCATCCGGTTTGGCATGCCTTTGGCATACCGGGGGTCATCCCCCCAACAAGTAGAGATAAATAATATTGGAGAGTTCCTTAATCATATTAGTAAGTATGAGAAAATCCTAGAAAAATCTTTAGCTGAACTTGCTCCCGATTATGAAACCGCTATGGCTTGCCTAGTTAAAATGCTAGAGAGTAAATTTATTAGCCTTCATCCATCCTTGCAATACATGTTTCTTAAACTGCATGAAATTGAGGATGGTGAGAAAAAAGAATTTATTCCTGAAACCTTGCTTAGAAACTTTAGGTATGAAGCTATAGAAGCAAGGAAAATATTTGATCATTATGGTATGCTAGGATCAAGCATAGATATTCAGAAATTATTTGGTAAGATTAGTAAAGTTAAACCGGAGGAAATCAATATACCAATACCTCTTAAAATTTCAGCAGTGCATGAAGCTTACGATAGGAATTTTGATTGGATTGTTCCTGGGAATTTATTTGTTGAAGAAAGTAAACCTAAAAGTGCTAAGAGACGAACTTCAAAAACCACTATAGATAGCATAGAATGCCTGGTTGAAACTACTTTCATTCCCGATCTTAATGATTTCTCTCTTGATAATACTTGATTTGCACCCTTTCTGCGCCTAGCTCAAAGGCGTTAAAGAAAAGCGCTTATGGGAGACAACCCATGTTTTATTTCTGTTATTTTTGCTTTGTTGAGTCTTGTAAGTTATTTCTACTGTAATAACCTCTCCTTATCGTTTTTATTTCGTTTTTGTGCCAAGGGTAGCCTCTAATAGAAAGAAAGCAGTGTTTGGAGTATTTGCAATTCTGAAACAGATTATGTGCTGGTCACGAAAACAATTCTTAAAAATCTACAGAAAGTTATTTTGAGCTGAAATGTTTTGTGCTTGTGCACCAGTATGTTAGCTAACTTTAGTTAGTTTAGCATGTTTCGATTTGATCAACATAACGATTTCTTTAATTTCGATCTCTGCCTGCTGGTCTGTTTTGACAGATTTCTGCCATGTTTTGCATTTGCGTCTTATGCTTCGTCTTTTTGAGTTTTTTTTGTGAAAAAAGAGCTTTGGGAAGAAGTAGCTACAGTAGCATATGTTAAAATGAGTTTTTGATATGTGCCATTACTGAAGCCTTGCTGGTTTGATATATTTTTATTTGCACTAATGTTGTTAATCAATTGTGATGAGTTTTGTGTGAAGGAAGTTTTCATGTGTAGGGAGAGAAGAATAATGCAATAAGATGAAGCATGGACAAGAGCTCAAGCTTGGGTATGTCCCCTGGACCCCTCAAGAAATATCCAAGAAGTACAAGCGTCAAATCTTGGGGATGCCCAAGGCATCCCCTCTTCATCAACAAAAAGCACCAGGTCATTTTTCAACACGCTATATTTTTATTCCTTCATGTGTTATGTGTTATACTTGGAGTGTCTTTACTTTTATTTGTGTGTTTACTTTCAATAAAGTTGGATCCCATCATTCATGTTTACTTCGGAGTGAGACACGCTCCACCACTTTGCATATTTACTCTGGAGTGAGACATGCTCTGCTGTTTTGCATTTTTATTTTGGAGTGAGACACGCTCCACTGTTATGCATTTTGCGTTGGAGAGAGACACGCTCCACTTTTACATTTATTTGAGTTTCAATAGCTCTCTCGACATTTACTTGTTTTTCATATATGGGAGTTGTTTGGTTTCATTTGGTTGGTGTTGGAAGCATGAAAAAAGTTTTATGTGTATGTGATGCAAATGGAATCATTTTTAGACTGTGGCGTAGTTATTTTTGCATATCTTGCTAGATGTTATTCTCATGATGAGCTTGTTAATTATGTTTTCATTATGATTAGTCTCAAATACTGAGTGTGTTTAGTGTGCCATTGAAGGTTTCATGCATTGTTTTTAGCATACAATAGGAAAGCATAATATTTTGGTATATATTCTCCTGCGAATGTTTTTATTTGGGTCGACTTGGTACATGTGTTTGCAACATGTTATGACTACATTCCAGTCAATTCTTGCCTCTATGATCATTTAGTTTGAAACGTGTGTATCACTTTATGCTTTGATTAATATATTTTGTCGCTGTGCATGATTATGGCCATTATGCTCTCTTAGTTGGTCGCACCCGGTCTTTCTCTAGCCTCCATTTGTGTGAGTATTTTATTCATGCATCCAACCACCAAAAACCAAATATGGAAAAGTGTCCACCATATCTACCTATATGTGGTATTTCATTGCCATTCCATAGTAGTTTGCTCGTGTGCTACCTTTAAAACATTCAAACAGTTCCTCATTTTGTGACATTGTTTTTAGCTCATGAGGAAGTAAATTAAAATTGTGGTTGTCGTCTTCCATACTAGTTAAGTAACTCAAAGATCGCGAGCTTCATCTTTCTTGTCACATAAAAAAGTATATATAAAAGAAGAGCTGGTTTGACCACAACTTCCAATAGGGAAACAAAATAGGAAAATTATAAGAAAAGGGCACTCCTCCATGGTTTGTGATTGCTTGGTCGGCACCCGAGGATTCGGTTAGCCATGGTATGTGTAAGCAAAGGTTGGGAGGAGTGTCACAATTTTATAAGTAGTATAAATGAAAAGAGGCTTCGCCTAAATATTTCGGAACCGCTCTCAAACTTGCTTAGTACGGAAGATGGCAATAGTTCTTTTTACTACTCGTTGAGATGAACAACCACCTCTCAAAAGTGCATTTTATACTCTTGTTGTTTCAATAAAAATCTCTGGCACATGAGTGATCTTACTTGCCTCTCAAAGAGAGACCTTCTTTTACTTTTATGTTGAGTCTCCACCTTCTAGTTTATGCACCACTTATGAGAGCATAGTTGTCATTCTAAGTTTTATGTGCATGGTCCCAAGATTTTATTGATTGATTCATAATTATGGTATTGCTTGTTCAAATTTTTTGTTTCTTGTCATCCTAATAATCTTATAAAGGTGTCCAAGCATTTATGTTTTGCTTCCACTTATGGGACAAGTTGAGTACCACTTTATTATGTATCTATGCTATGCTCTTGACAATCACTTTGCTTTCCATGCACGTTATACATTTTCTTTTGTTTGATTACTATTCATGTTTTAGCATGGTTATTAAGTTTCATTATTTGATTATATCTATCATTCTTATGTTAGGATTCTATGATTCCAGCTATGTTTGCTTTTACACTTAGATTGATCAAAGTAGTGTGACAACATGTCACCTCAAAAATTACTTGTTTGTTATCACTTACCTACTCGAGGACAAGCAGGAGTTAAGCTTGGGGATGTTGATATGTCCCAAAAGTATCTATAATTTTTGATGCTCCATGCTTGATTTGTTACAATTCTTATATGTTTTATGTGCACTTTTCCACACTTTTTAGCATTTCCTAAGACTAACCTATTAACGCAGTGCCAGTTCCTGTTTTCTGCTGTTTTTGTGTTTCAGAAAAGTTGTACATGAAAGTTTCTCGGAATTGGACAAACAAAAGTCCGGAGTCTTATTTTTCCAGGACGAAGACGGAGCCAGAAGGACACGCGCAGGAGAGCTGCCACGTGGCAGTACATAGGGCAGGCGCGGCCCCACCCTTGGCCGGCCTGGCCCTTGTACTGGCGCCTCGTCGCCTCGTTTGCTCCGCCCTTCCGCCTATTTATTCCTCGTATCGGGAAAACCCCAGAGACGAGAGCCTCCATCCACGAAAAGTTCCGACACTGCCTGTCACACCTCAACTTTTGCAACCTTGTATAACTGTCCAGAGTGCAAAAATTAGGGGGAACAAAAACTTTTTCTAAGGACTAACTATAGATGAATTTCCTTGATCTGCTTGTTGATATGAATTGCTTGTTTTGCTTATAGATGAATTTGCCTTCGTCTGTTGGTTGAGTTAGATAGTCTTGAGTTACTCCACCACATAAACCTCCTAGGTGAAAACCAACTAGCCACGCTTTAACTGAAAACCTTTCCATCTATGGAACCATGAATGCACCTATCTTGGGATCATCTCTGTAATGTACTTTAGTTCACCCTATCTTATATTCAAGTTTGAATATCATCCACTCCTAAATATATCCTTCTCCCTTATCCTAGTCACCCTAGGACCTCACAAATTTGGCTAAGTCCTAAAACTGATACCAGGTCCCATTTTGGAGCCCCTAGATTAAGCTACCCCTCGCCATCCAAGGCAATGCACTTGGTCCTAGACCTACCTTATCATGAGCACTTCCCAACCATGTCCTTGCCCTGGACCAAATCACTCTTATACCCACTTATCCCTGATGGTTTTGAGGCCAAGTCAAAACTCTGTTTTTGGCAGATTTAAAATATTCAAACTTTGGCAGTTGACCTCTAAGCACCCTCAACTGTTATTGGTAACCTCAATGCATGGATCTCATCTATGCAACACCCTCTACAACTTCCACGTCTTGCATGTCCCATTCTACCCTTGCAACTCTTATATTCACCCGATCTTATGCCCTACCCAATATTTCAGCACTAGATCACTTCTTTTTCTTTTACCTCTGGTTTTTCTTTAATCCAAGTTTTATCTTCACAAAACCAAGAGTGGGAATGATGGGTACATTATGTAGCCACCATCTACCCTTGAGATTACTCCTCCCAAAATTAGTTTTCCTTCTCTCTCAAAACCCTATTGTTTCCTTCCCTAGTTTTAACCACGAAACCATTTCTAGTCTTATCAAAGCATTTCAATTTATTTCCCCAAATAACTTAGGAAAGGTGAGTGGTACTTTATGTTATCCCTTTACAACCCAAAACGTTTCTATAAATTATTTCACTTTAATTATCTTTCTTTTTACTAAATGCTAGTTTATGGTATTTATACCATTTCTTCCTTTTCTTGCTTTTATCTTGTTTTTTTTCAAATTTGAGAAAAACCACATTGCTTAGTAAAGTAAGTAGAGAAATTTGAAAACTTATGCATTACCTCTTTTCTCTCAACGTATTCAAAATCTATTTCAAATAAATTCTCCCAAATTGGCCATTGCCATAAGAAGTGCTTCAAAACTCCTAACTAATATTTTTTCAAATTTTTTAAAAAAAAACCTTTGGCTAATACACTTCTCTCATTTTCTCATCATCATCTTAATATTCTTCAAACCATATTTGGACCTTGTGTTCATTCGATCATTCACTTGATTTATTTCCATTTTCCATATCCTCTCCAAAAATCCTTCATATTTTTTTTCTAGATTCCATGCTAGACCTAACCTTTTTGTTCATCTACACTATATCTAGCCTACCTTGTCCGTTTGGGCACTTTGCATGCCATCTAAGCAATGCATATGGGAGGGTGGCCGAGCCATGCATGTGAACTTGATGCCCTACCGCATCCTCCCCTCTCACATTGACCCAAGCCAATGGAATGCCTTGCCCCCTGTCCCTCCTATACACACCTACACTCCAGCTGTTCCCCTAGCTCAGCTCTTGACCATTCCTCTACTTCTCTCTCTATCACTTCTCTTGGGAACCGTTGGAGGAGAGCACGCCCCTCTCTTCTCTTTGTCTGTCTTGCACGCTAGCCATTAGCTGACCTACCCCCTCAAGTACATCCCCATGATGCATGCAGGCCAGTGTATTGGAGTAGACGAACCCTTGCTGCACCATTCTTCTTCACTCCCCACGGTGGACAACCAAATCTTTGAAAAACAGCGACCTGAGCACCCCAGGCCCCAAAGCCGCGCCATGAAGGCTCTCTGCCTCCCCTCTACCCAATGCACAAGTTCCCGAGGCAAGCCCTGCCTCTCAGCCTTTGGACCGAGCTCCTCCCGACCGTGGTCACCACGTCTTGGTCAAGAAGAAATCGAACGCCCTAGCACCCGAGGCTGCGCCATGATGATGACCTGACATCCCTAGCCCTGAGGTGCATGCTCCCGAGGCCAGCAATGCCCCACAGCAGCCCGCCCGTGCTCGCCATGGCCGTGATCACCACGCCACGACGTGTGCACCGTGTCCACCTGATCCCGGCCTCGGCTATAAAATCCGGCCAAGCGCCCCAGCCTCTCCCTTGCCTCACTCCACCTCCCCACACTCCAACACCGAATCCCGACGCGCTCCGCCCTGCTGCTGCTCGCCAGCAGGCGCGCCCGCCATGGTCACCGTGAGGTGACGAGCGCGCCGTGCTCGCCCTCATCGTTCTTGTCGCTCTCTCTCAGTACCAACCTACTCTCCATCCTTCTCTTGCTCTAACCCCCTCCTCCGTTGCCCTCCAGGACCGCCAGAGCTCTCCGCCGTCGCCCTTGCCCGAGTACACCGCGAGGAGATCACCACCGGGAGGAGATGCTGCCGAGGAGAGGTGGCCGCCGAGCCGCCCCTGTACACGCGCCTGGACGCCGTCGACCTACCGCAGCCCGCCCCGACGTCGCCGTCGCCCAGCCCTCACCGTCGCTGCCGCCGCCGGTAAAGCCCCTGTCGCCCCGTCCGATTTCTTTCCGTCGCACGCGAGCCTGCATGGCCATACGAGGAAGACGGCCACAGGCTGGTCCTCCCGATCCGATCATGCCTGCATGGCCTTTTTGGGCCACGTCGGCATGCAGGCTGGCCCACCTGGGCCCCTTCTCATTTTTTTTTCTTTTCCTTTATTTCCCTCACCAGTCACCACCATCACCTGGAAAACTCTCCTGGGCCGGCCCACTTTTTCAAACTCGCGCGGCCCAGACGTTCCCGCCCATTTTGGAGTTTCGAAATTTGCTGTTATATTATGTTGAAACCAGTAGCACTGTTTTGAGTATAACTCGCGATCCAGAAACCCAAATCGAGTGAAACCAATTGCATTAGTTCAAAAATTTCAATACCTTTCCAATGCCACTGACCTTGTATTTTTAGGATTTTTTTTACGATTTTTAGTGTATTAAACATGAACATTGTTTTCTGGTTAGTATTCCTAATGCCTAAAATTGTAGGTTTAGTATTTTTGGATGAATCCAATTGTGTTAATCTTGTGTTGTTACTGTTCATATAGGAAAAATATCATTAGTGTCTGTTCTTGAAATTTTAACTCTGTTTGTGAGTGTATGTGTGTCACATGCAATGTTACAATTAAAATCCCTTTTTATTATTCAAAACCTTTGCCACCACTTTGTTTTAAAAATAGCCAATCTATGTTTTGTTATTACCAAACCACTCCCCTGCATATTTTCACTTTTTCTTACTTGACCCTTGATTCTTGAACTATGTATTGAATGTATGTGTTATTTACTTTTGCGACGATAGATACGAACGAGGGTGAAGTTGAAGGGGAGGATTTTGGAGAAGGTTTTGAAGAGGACCAGGGACAAGCCAAACAAGGCAAGCCATCTATTGATCTCTGATTGTGATGTCTCCTTTTGATATCACCTTGTTGCTATCCTTAGCATCTTGATTCTCTGTGTGTTGGTCTCCTTATTGTTGTCATACATGCTTGGTCTCAAGCATGGTAATATTAGTGGTCATATCTTATGGTTGTCATAGTAAGTGTTGGGATGCATGATGATCATGGTCATGCTATCCTATTTTGTCGGCATACATGCTTATCCTAAGCATGCTAACTCTCTTGACAAATCACGCTATACTCCTTTGTTAGTATAGTGGTAGTCACTTCATGAACTAGGTATACTCTCAAATTGAGATGGGTATGCCTAACCATCTTGTGTTTTTTCTATTATTGTTGATCACCATCACTTACATTAGTGTTGGTTGGGTTAGCACCACAAATCTGAAAATATTTTCCCCTCTTTTGTCGTCAACATACATGCTTACCTTAAGCAAGTATGACTATTTTGATTCCACCATACACTACAAGAAATATGCTCACTGGTGACCTTTTCATAACGACCATCGGTCTTTTCGTCATAGATCTATGACCATGTCGCGACAAATGGTCGTCAGGCGTTTGGGAGGGTCTAGACCCTGAAACAGTATGACCAAATTTTGTTAGAAAGGTCACACTCGCATTACATGAATTGGTCGTAGGTTTAACAACAATCGTTCACGACCTTAATTTTGACCAATTCAAATGGTCATGACGTCCATGACCATACAATAAGGTCTTAGTTGGTGATGTGTTGGCATGACTAGGCAGCAGTGGGACCTGCACGGCAGCCATGGACATGGATCAAAACAGTGAGAAAAGGAACCATGCACATGAATAAAAAGGAGCTAGCAACCACGTGCATGGATCCAGATGGAGTAATGGAGTACATGATGAATCATCGAATTTTTGGTCTTCGAGCGTTGCTGTAGTTATTGTCTGGTGGAAGAGGACTGGAGGAGCGATTATCCAGAAACGGGTCAACCAACGATTTAAATTATTAAAAATATTTTTAAAAAATATTATTTGAACGATTTTTTATATCAACAATTTACGAATTTGAAATTTTCAGATTGGAACATTTTAAAATTCGAACATTTATATAATATAAACAGTAAGAAAAAGAAGAAAAAAAAGAGAAACTGTACCTGAGCGAGCGATGGAGAGGATCGAATAACCTGCGCACCTAAGGCGAACGTAACATGGGCCGAGCCCATCTTAACGCGATGAAAAGGAGCCTACCTTTCCAGTACGCATCGCACACCCAGTCACCCACACACCAATCGCACATCCATCCACACACCCCCTCCTCTCCCTAGGGTTTCGGCGACGGCGAGGCGATCGGCGACGGCAGCGATCGGCGACGGCGGCTGCTCTTCACCTCCCTGGTTTGTCCTCGCCCTCCTTCCCCTCCTCCCCTCCTCCGCTCCGTAGATCCGTGGTCTTGGTTGTGATGCCTCCTCCTCGCCTGTAAAATCGCCGCTATCGTTCAAATAAGTCCGTAGTTCCGGTTCGTCCACATCGTGGGCAACCAAGTCCGTAGTTCCGGTTCGTCCAGGATCTGTCTATGTCTTCTTCTGGTTCTCGTCCTTCAGAACTACGAACACATCTTGGAACACATATTCGTAGCAAGCAAATAGAAGAGGAATAGATGATTGATATTCTGATACATCTGGACTGAGCAGGGACATGAAAAAACATCATAACAAGAAGTCTATAGATGTAAAATCTGACAGAAAACAAGGACAAAGTGCACATTTTAGCCATATCAAATAATATAATGGGATCTAGTAAAATGGTAAAAATTGCAGTAACTAAAAATTATGAGCAACTATTCTTTTGTTATCGAATGACATACCTCATATCTTTGGATCTGGTATTCTTCGAACGTTGTAACATACTGAGAATATGTGTTTGTCAGCCCCGCAATAACAACATGAATATTGCTATTAAATTCACCATTGCTGCCACTTATCAGTACATTCTTGACAGCATCACGCAGCCGCCTGCCAGCCATTGTCGTGAATTCTGTACCAAAATGTAAGAAAGAATTAACGGAGTGCTCGTGCTTATTGTTGCTGAGCATTTGTGGCTCCCTTGCTAGTTCTAGAAGCCAAGCAATTTCCCACCTAACTCCTGCCCAGCAAGGCTGATTTTTTTTTTGGAGAGCTAAAAAACTTTGCTATGTATAACAAGCTCGCTAACATGTGCAAGGTTTGCTTGCTCTTCTTTTTGTCATCCTCTGGTCAACTAATTAGTTTGTAATAAATAGAACTATATACTATTTTTTGAAATAGTTATATTTTAACACAAAATACTCATCTATAATATCTAAATAGGAGCAACCCACTAAAAGTAATTCTCTCAACATGCAAGCATGCCACGTCATTTTTTCAGTTTCTGATGAGTTGTATGCTACGTCAGCTCTTTCCACGTCAGGTTCAGTTCAAGGGTCGTCGGTTCAGTTCAACTCCATGATCATTGAACGAAGCCCATTTTATTGGTACAGCCTACATGCCCACCGCAGCCCATTCCTTAATCATCCTTATTCACATGTCGTCGTCTTCTCGAGCGTTTCCCCAACCGGCAGACCAAACCTGACCTCTCCCCTTTACGATAGAAACGCCATTAACCATAACCACTAGCGATTTGCCTTCTGTCTTCCCAATCAAACCAGTGACGGAGCACTTACTAACTTTGCTCACGATCTCCGTGAATATTGGAAACTGATGGGGGAATCGGATGAGTTTGCACATGATTTCTCCTTTTTAAACGCTGAGATACACCGTCTCCGGATTAGTTCTTGTGACTCTCCAATTCTAGTGGGCTCCTTACTGTCGCTGCCCCTGGTGAGGAACCCCCTCCCGTTTCTTCATGGTCCATGATTCCCATCCAGCAAACTGCCCGCGGAGCTACAGGACAGGCACTGTCTCTGCCCAACAGACCTAGAATTTCACCACTGGTATTACCAACAGTTTCATGACAACGGTGCGGAGAATGGGTATGTGAAGAGCCATGAGTTGGTGTCTGAGAGGTAACCTTGCGAAGGGGAATTTTGTCCACTATGAATGTAGTGTGTTTTGGTCTTCTCCTGCTCCTTGCATATCAGATCGATGTGATCCTCCATACTCTACAGTCCAGGTAAGATAAAGGCCCTCTAAAATATGTCCATATTAATTCTGCAGGGGTTGTGCAGACCCAAGCCAGACTAAATCTCTACGGCCCGGGATGGTCTGATATTATGGTCAATATATTGATCAGCTTGATGAGTTTTCAGATGGTAATTATGAAAATATCTGAACATACTTCTGGATGTCAATGTAACTGTCTCTCTGTGCATTTTCCTGCCTAAAGTTAATCGGTTGACATATTCATTCATGGGCACGGTTTTTCAGACATGTATCTATTCATGATACTCCTTCCATGTTCTTAGTTCTGCATATGCGGATGATTCCGTTCTTAACTGTGGATTGTATGACTGAACCTGTCAGTTTTATGTTTGTTTTCATTGGTAATTCTAAAGCGCGCAGAGAGATACACATTCATTCAGGAATCCAAGGCTGCAATTAGAGGTCATATAAATTTTCCAGAAGGTGAAAATTAGCTGCTCGATCTATTAACGCTTCCATTTTCTGAGTTAGCATTGTGGGTGTTACATCAGTAGGTGCAATTGTAAGGCCTTTTCAGCTTCTCACGTTGTTAACAGTTTCAGAAAAAATGAACTACATTGTCTTGCCATTTGTGTTTTGAAGGTTCTAAAAGGTTTAACTAATTTGCAGATCATGGAGATCCGGAGGTACAAGATACGCTGCATCTCAAATTTGACTCATGCATACCCTGATGGAACATGGACTTTGATTCAGCGTTTCAGTAACACGTTCAATGATCATTTAATAGTACACTGTTCAATTGTATGTATATACACGGCAGGGCTCTTGCCTTTTTCTTTGTTTAACATTAGTGGACCTACAAAAGTAACTCAGTGTTTTATCTCAAAAAGAAGTAACTCAGTGTTTGGAAGGTTATATTGAAATGTCTTCCTTAAGTTTACTTAAGTTAACCGTATGTGCCAAATTATGGATTCAAGAATAGCTGATTTTTTTTTACCTGAATATGAACTTGCCTATTCGTCACAACTCCCTACATAGAAATCTATATTTCATTAAATGTCCCGCAACAAAGTGCGGGAAATCATCTAGTTCATCTTATCTACCAACCCCCTAGCTTTGCTGGTCATGCTGCCTTGAGCTATCACTCATCTGGGCTAGTTTTTCCTTCCGAAGCAAAGAAAAATAGGAAGAATGATCCAGACATGCATATTACTGCATCTTGGAACACATATTCGTAGCAAGCAAATAGAAGAGGAATAGATGATTGATATTCTGATACATCTGGACTGAGCAGGGACATGAAAAAACATCATAACAAGAAGTCTATAGATGTAAAATCTGACATAAAACAAGGACAAAGTGCACATTTTAGCCATATCAAATAATATAATGGGATCTAGTAAAACGGTAAAAATTGCAGTAACTAAAAATTATGAGCAACTATTCATTTGTTATCGAATGACATACCTCATAGGATATTGTGCTGCTTGCTACGACTCATTGCTTGCCTACTACGAACCAAATAGTAGCAACACAGTACTCTGATGAAGACCATTTCTGTTCCAAGATGTGGATGACCATGCATTTGCGTTTATATTCTCAATCGTGAACTCCTGTGCGTGGGGGCTGGGGAAACATTTCAAGGCGGTAGGCCCTATTGTTCGGAGAGCAAGCAAAGACATGTACCAGGGCTAGTCCGAAGTTAGCCACCACCGACATCACAACCGCAAAATGAAGGCGGCATGCCCTATTTGTCATGTCTTGGTTGTTTATCCCTGTCATATCTAATTCATGTTCATTCTTTTGCAAGCTAGGCACCATCAGCCTGAACACCTCGAGATAATCCATGACAAAGATGACAGGGAAGAAGCAGCAGCAACCAGCTGGTATACAACTTCTTCCTTGATCTTAGACTGCTAGTTTGTCTACGGTTTTGTGTGTATGTGCAAAGTATAGAAATATGCGTAGGCTATGCTTGCAATCTGGTAATTGAAATGTAATGTTCAAGTCTGAACGATTGGGTTTTATTTGCCTGTTCTGTTAATCTACTAGGATTAAATGAAAATAAAATCTGCTAGCATACCTTAGCTGTTTGAGTTGACATGCTTGTCCATGCATTTCAACCCATTCATCTAATGGTTACATTTTCTTGTTCATGTAACAAAGCGCCCCTCACCGAAATCGAGAAGATTGGGGCTAATACAATGATGAGGAACCACCGCATATTCCAGTCACTTGGCATCGGCACACTAGTGTCAATGATTAGGAAATCAAATGATGCTCAAGAAGAAAGTGCAGTTACTTCACATGGGTCAACAAGTGCCATACCACGAGGTGAAAGCTCGGACTACAATCCTAGAGATGATGTTATTGATGAAGAGGAAGTCGATGAGAGTGTAGTGGAGAAGACTGTTAAGGTGCAAACTCTTATCTTGTTTGGAGGGGTGGGATTAATTGTATACTGTGTGATTACTTGTTTTCTTTCATTCTGTTCTCACACAATTTTTCTTATCTTGTTTGGAGTGGTGGGAGTAATTGTATACTGTGTGCTTACTTGTTTCTTTTCATTCTGTTCTCACACAGTTTTTCTTACTTGTGATCTAATGTTGTTTTCATTGTTGTTTGTACGAGGTCCAAAAGGTTTCTAGGAGGAAGAAGAGTGGATTCAAGAAGACATCCAAGAAGAGGAAGTGCTCATACTCAGAAGCATCTTCAACAATGGCTCCTGGAAGGGTGATGGCCATATCTCTTGGGCGGTCGAAGAGGTTGCTAGAACTAGAGCAACCTGCTCCTACTAGAGTCACCAGATCAAAGGCCACGCTTGAAACCAACCATGAAGAAAGCCGTCTGCCCATGGATGAACAAAGCACCATGCGCATGGACCCAGTTCAAGGGTTAACCACTGTCCGCAATTGACTACTTCAAGGCCACTCACAATGGAAAGACTGGATATGCGGAGCCAGTTCAAAAAGCCATAGTAAGTTACCTTTATAGCCTATTCTGTAGTTGCATCCATATACCACTGGAAGGAACACTTATAGTGAAGGCTAGAACTTGATGTGTGACTGTTGTGCTATATAGCTAGTACGGATAGCCATGAAATAATTTTCACTACAAATACACATGAACAATCTGAATGTAATGTTCCTTGTATCATGCCAGCTGTATTTGTGCATCATCTTTGCATGGACCACACAGACACATCAGATCTGTGAGGTGCATGTGGCATGATCAGGTTTCGGGCCAGGAAAAGCCCCAAGAAAACATGGTTTGCATGCATAATCAAGGCAGGCATGAGCATATGGTGAGCTCTCAGCTGCTACATGCTGCAAAGTATGCAGAATGCATGTGGGTAGTAGCTATAGCCACCATTTGTGTATGTGGCTTGAGCATCTGATGTGTGTGTAGCCATTTGCTTGTGTGTGTTTATTATCTGGATTCCACATGAAGTCTGGTCTAAATAAGTTGACTAGCTCATAATGGCTATATATTTGTTTGGCTGTTGTTGTTATTGCTAGGATGACCAAATGGCCCCTTGTGTAGGATCTTGATTGTAAGCCTAAAATCTGAATACTACTAGTCAAATGCTACTTCAGTTGCTCACTTACTTTGTACAATCTTAATTGTTGTCGTTGCACTACTCAAATTCTTAGTTCACTTTATGTGATAATTCATGCTTCTATTTATTATGTTGTTTATTATGCTAGGCTGAAATGGAAAAGAGGATTGTTGCACCGTTACAAGAAGGTCAGGAGCAAAAGTCCGCTCTCGCAATTGTTGCCGAGGTACTTACAGAGCAACGCCCTGCAAGCACATTCCTCATGAATATTGGGCTGCAGTCAAGCTCAGCTAGGAACAAGTTCAGATCAGACTCTGTTGTGGCCGCACAATTGACCGACCTGAAGGAGAAGCTGGAGATGTCAGAACAGCAAGGCCAAGCAATGCGTGAAGAGTTGGCATCGCTCAAGAAAAAGTACGAAGAAGGCCGAGGCTGCCCGGGCCGCGCGAAACAGAGTATGAGCTCAGGTTTGCCCGTTTGGCGATGATGATGGGAGGAGGTACTACACCTGGGAACTAGTGGGGTGGGTGCTAGTGGGTGAGATCCTTTTTTGGCCATGTTTTCTTGCATCTAGGAACTCGTGGATGGCTGGGTGTCATTTTGCTCCGTTTTGGCCATGTTATGTGAATGTTTTCGGTGAAGCTGGGAACATGTGGAGATGATGTCGTTTCAGTACATGTGGAGGCTTTCGGTTTAACCTGTGAACAATTTGAGATTATGTGAACCTGTGATATAAATTGTTATCTTATCTGTCTAATGAGATAATTTACTGTCATTTGAGATGATAAATTGTCATTTAATGATTTACTGTTATTTTCATTACTGAACTGCAAAAGTCCAAAGCCCAAAAGTTACTGGATTAATTAATAAACTGGGCTAATGGACAGTGAAAAGGCTAGGCCCAAGAGTAAAAAGGCCAAGGCACAACCATGAAAAGCTAAGGCCCAAAATATAAATGGACTGTATAAAAGTAAAGGACCCAAATCATAAATGGACCAGGTTGTTGGGCTAGGCCCATGTAGAGCAACTTACTGGATTGGGCTGAATTCGGTCTACGACCAATTGTTTTGGTCATGGAATTCTGCCACGTAGGATTGGCTTACGTGGACAGACCAGATTGCCCATGACTAAATTTTTGGTCGTAGAATCTACGACCATATCTATTGGTCATAACAACCATGACCAATTTAGATAAAAGGTCTTCGTAGTCCGTCAGTGACGCTCAGCTGTCGACCAACTGTTTTTGGTCATAGAAAGGTCACGGATGAAAACCCATGACCATTCGGTGACCAATATAGGTGGTCTTAGGGTAGCAAATTTCTTGTAGTGATATCCACTACTTATTGGCATGATGACTATCATCACGGCCATATGGTGTCTTAGTTCCATCATGAAACTTTAGGTTGGGAACCCCTCAAGGTTTACCTTGTTTTAAAAGTTTTGAGAAAACCTTGGGTGAGTCGAACTTACCCGAGTGTATGGTTTATGAAAGGAAAGGATCGTAGAAAAGATGGTTGGAAAGAGGAATGTGTGTGTGACTTGGGGTTTTGAGAAAAAACGACACATGGTTCTCTGTATTCGCCCGGAACAACTAACCCGCGCAACCATAGCTACTCCAACGTGGGCACGGGGCTTAACTTGACGTTTGTTCTTCTTAGCATGAGGCACCGCACAACTATACAAGGGTACGGTTACCCCCGAGTCCGGGTTGTCATGGTTAGGACAATAGTATAACGGGAGGCCTTCGGGGCTGACCCGTCCGGAAGACACTATGGGTCTCCTGGCTTGGCGGTGGAGCCACGCTCAAGAGGAGGTGAGCTGCCACGGTGCCGGGGAGGTACATACTCCATAGGGTAGGACCTCGTGTTAAGTCGAATGGGCGAAAGGTTATGTCCGGGTATCCGTCGTGGCATATGTCGTTATGCGGGGATGATGCCCACACGATCGGTATCCAGATAGTTGTGGGGAAAGTGCGCACACTCTGCAGAGTTAAATCTATTCGAATAGTCGCGTCCGCGGTCATGGACGGTTGGGATGGCCGTTGCCGAGCTGTGTCGAGTTTTGTTTTATAAAGTGCTTTACAAAGAAAGAGAATGTGTTGGATGTACCGGAAGGGTACGGGAAGTCTTGAGCCGACCATATGGAGATGGTCGAGGAAAAAAGAACAAAATTTGGGTGAACCCTTCCTAGTGTTTCATGTAGAGAGACTCTTCTTCAATTAAGATATATAGATGTCGTAGTCTATCTTTTGAAGTATCTTCTATAACAAAGATATAGAGATGTCATAGGATCTTCTTAGTGTCCACTTCAACTGTGATGTTGGGATGCTACATCCACAAGAGAAACTATTTCTCTTTCTCATGCTATTTCCACAAGAGAAATTAGCTCTTCCCTCTTGTCATCTTAGATTAGCACTTGTTATCTTGCACTCTTGCAAAGTACCTTCGTGATGGTTTGCGAGTACAATTCCAAATGTACTCACGGCTTTGTCCACTGGCTATTTACTTGGCCAGACTTGGAGGAACACGACGGATGAAGAAGGAGTTGACGACGTCTATGCGAGCTAGGAACGTCTTCCCAGTCAGTTGCCTGTAGGGTTTATGGCAGATGACTTGGGTACTGCGATGCTGAAGTGATGTTGCTACTCTGATGTTTAGTTAGGCCCTTCGAGGCTATTATGTAAGTGTTGGTCAGGTGACCTGATTGTAATTTTCTTATTCCGCTTTGTAATGGATGGTGTAATTTGATATCAGTTCGGTTATGTGTTCACGGCGCACTGATCATGGGATCGTGAACTGTATACATAACAGGGAATTTCGGACAGCTAGTCCGGGGTCCCCACACTGCCGTCAACTGAAACCCTAGTTCGGGAGGGTTCTGCAGTCCATCCCGGCACCCTGCCGGAGAGGGAAATCACCGCCGAAGGCCTTTACATCGCCATGTCTTCATCCGAGGTGATGCGTGAGTAGTCCTCCACGGGACCATGGTTCCATAGCAGTAGCTAGATGGCTGTCCTCTCCTTGTTGTGCTTCATGTATAGATCTTGTGAGCTGCCTAACATGATCAAGATCATCTATTTGTAATTGCTACATGTTGGTTTGATGTGAATCCGATTTATAGAGAGATTGCTTTGGTTGAGATTATGTATTATGTTATTATGATCTTGCAAGCTCTCCGTTTTTAGTAGATGCTCTGGCCAAATAGATGCTAGCGACTCCAAGAGGGAGTATTTATGCTCGATAGTGGGTTCATGCCTCTATTTAACCATGGGAAGTGACCTTGTTCTCTTCCGTTGTAGATGTGTTGTTGCTACTAGGGAGAAAACAGCGGTGTTCTATTCATGGGTAGTTTCATCGTTTACTTTACACACAATGCTTAAAGTGATAGCCCGTTGCTTGCAACTTAATACTGGCGGGTGTCACTGATGCAATCCTAATGGTGGATTATTAGTCATAGATGAAATTGGATTACGGTCTATGTATATTGTTGTAATGCCCGCATACTTTCATAGCATGTATTCTGCACCAACCATTAGCGTAGAATCTCTGTTTGTCAATTTCCCATCTGTAATTTGTTTACCCAGCATATTTATTTTATTTGGGAGGTGCCTCTAGTGAGCTCGTGGACCCCGGTCCTTCTTCTTTTAATTGCAATCTTCTATAGCATTTTCCTGTTACGATTCTCTGCAAAAAATTCTTCTTCCACACGGTTCGTTTAATCCTTTGTTTTCAGCAAAACCGGTGAGCTTGACAACCTCGGCCGAAAGCTGGGGACAAAGTACTTGGTTGTTTGTGTGGAGGTCTCCACGTTGCTTGTCGACGCCGGCAGTGCGCCCTACCACGAGTTGGTTCGCAACACCTCGGGATAGAACGTTTTTCTCCTAATGGTCGATAAACCTTGGTTTCTTACTGAGGGAAAACTTCCTGCTGTGCTCATCATACCTTCAGATATGTCCCAAACGTATCTACAATTTTTGATGCTCCATGCTTGTTTTGTTACAATTCTTATATATGTTTTATGTGCACTTTTCCACACTTTTTAGCATTTTACGGGACTAACCTATTAACACGGTGCCGCAGTGCCGGTTCACTGTTTTCTGCTGTTTTTGTGTTTCAGAAAAGTTGTACATGAAAGTTTCTCGGAATTGGACGAAACAAAAGCCCAGAGTCTTATTTTTCCGGTACAAAGACGGAGCCATAAGGACACGCGCAGGAGAGCTGCCACGTGGCAATACATAGGGCAGGTGCGGCCCCACCCTTGGCCGCGCCTGGCCCATGTATTGGCGCCTGGTCGCCTTGTTTGCTCCGCCCTTCCGCCTATTTATTCCTCGTATCAGGAAAACCCCGGGGATGAGAGCCTCCATCCACGAAAAGTTCTGACGCCGCCGTCAACTGAAACCCTAGTTCGGGAGGGTTCTGCAGTCCATCCCGGCACCCTGCCGGAGAGGGAAATCACCGTCGGAGGCCTCTACATCGCCATGTCTTCATCCGAGGTGATGCGTGAATAGTTCTCCACGGGACCATGGGTCCATAGCAGTAGCTAGATGGCTGTCCTATCCTTGTTGTGCTTCATGTATAGATCTTGTGAGCTGCCTAACATGATCAAGATCATCTATTTGTAATTGCTACATGTTGGTTTGATGTGGATCCGATTTATAGAGAGATTGCTTTGGTTGAGATTATGTATTATGTTATTATGATCTTGCATGCTCTCCGTTTCTAGTAGATGCTCTGGCCAAGTAGATGCTAGCGACTCCAAGAGGGAGTATTTATGCTCGATAGTGGGTTCATGCCTCTATTTAACCATGGAAAGTGACCTTGTTCTCTACGGTTGTAGATGTCTGTGTTGCTACTAGGGAGAAAATAGCGGTGTTCTATTCAAGGGTAGTTTCATCGTTTACTTTACACACATTGCTTAAAGCGATAGTCCGTTGCTTGCAACTTAATCTTGGAGGGTGTCGCGGATGCAATCCTGAAGGTGGATTATTAGTCAAAGATGCAGTTGGATTACGGTCTATGTATATTGTTGTAATGCACGCATACTTTCATAGCATGTATTCTGCACCAACCATTAGCGTAGAATCTCTATTTGTCAATTGCCCATCTGTAATTTGTTTACCCAGCATATTTATTTTATTGGGGAGGCGCCTCTAGTGAACTGTGGACCCCGGTCCTTCTTCTTTTAATTGCAATCTTCTACGGCATTTTCCTGTTCTGTTCTCTGCAAACAATTCTTCTTCCACAAGGTTCGTTTAATCCTTTATTTTCAGCAAAACCAGTGAGCTTGAGAACCTCGCTGAAAGTTGGGGACAAAGTTCTTGGTTGTTTGTGTGTAGGTCTCCACGTTGTTGCTGACGCCGGCAGTGCACCCTGCCACGAGTTGGTTCGCAACACCTCAGGAGAGAACTTTTTCTCCTACTAGTCGATAAACCTTGGTTTCTTACTGAGGGAAAACTTCCTGCTGTGCTCATCATACCTTCTGATACGTCCCAAACGTATCTATAATTTTTGATGATCCATGCTTGTTTTGTTACAATTCTTATATGCTTTATGTGCACTTTTCCACACTTTTTAGCATTTTCTCGGACTAACCTATTAACGCAGTGCCGCAGTGTCTGTTCCTGTTTTCTGCTGTTTTTTGTGTTTCAGAAAAGTTTTACATGAAAGTTTATCGGAATTGGACGAAACAAAAGCCCAGAGTCTTATTTTTTCGGTACGAAGACGGAGCCAGAAGGACACGCGCAAGAGAGCTGCCACGTGGCAGTACATAGGGCAGGCGCGGCCCCACCCTTGGTCGCGCCTGGCCCATGTACTGGCGCCTCGTCGCCTCGTGTGCTCCGCCCTTCCGCCTATTTATTCCTCGTATCGGGAAAACCCCGGGGACGAGAGCCTCCATCCACGAAAAGTTCCGACGCCGCCGTCAACCGAAACCCTAGTTCGGGAGGGTTCTGCAGTCCATCCCGGCACCCTGCCGGAGAGGGAAATCACCGCCGGAGGCCTCTACATCGCCATGTCTTCATTCGAGATGATGCGTGAGTAGTTCTCCACGGTACCATGGGTCCATAGAAGTAGCTAGATGGCTGTCCTCTCCTTGTTGTGCTTCATGTATAGATCTTGTGAGCTGCCTAACATGATCAAGATCATCTATTTGTAATTACTACATGTTGGTTTGATGTGGATCCGATTTATAGAGAGATTGCTTTGGTTGAGATTATGTATTATGTTATTATGATCTTGCATGCTCTCCGTTTCTAGTAGATGCTCTGGCCAAGTAGATGCTAGTGACTCCAAGAGGGAGTATTTATGCTCGATAGTGGGTTCATGCCTCTATTTAACCATGGGAAGTGACCTTGTTCTCTACGTTGTAGATGTGATGTTGCTACTAGGGAGAAAACAACAGTGTTCTATTCAAGGGTAGTTTCATTGTTTAATTTACAGCCCCAGGTTGAAACTACTTTCATTCCCGATCTTAATGATTTCTCTCTTGACAATACTTGATTTGCACCCTTTCTGCGCCTAGCTCAAAGGCGTTAAAGAAAAGCACTTATGGGAGACAACCCATGTTTTATTTCTGTTATTTTTGCTTTGTTGAGTCTTGGAAGTTATTGCTACTGTAATAACCTATCCTTATCGTTTTTAGTTTCGTTTTTGTGCCAAGGGTAGCCTCTAATAGAAAGAAATCAGTGTTTGGGGTATTTGCAATTCTGAAACAGATTCTGTGCTGGTCACGAAAAAAGTTCTTAAAAATCGCCAGAACGTTATTGAGCTGCAAATGTTTGTGCTTATGCCCCGGTATGTTAGATAACTTTCGTTAGTTTAGCATTTTTCGATTTGAGCAACAGAACTATTTCTTTAATTTCGATCTCGCTCCTGCTGGTCTGTTTTGACAGATTTCTGCCATGTTTTGCATTTGCGTCTTATGCTTTGTCTTTTTGAGTTCTTTTGGAAAAAATAGCTTTGGGAAGAAGTAGCTACAGTAGCATATGTTAAAATGAGTGTTTGATATGTGCCATTATTGAAGCCTTGCTGGTTTGATATATTTTTATTTGCACTAATGTTGCTAATCAATTGTGCTGAATTTTTTGTGAAGGAAGTTTTCAAGTGTAGGGAGAGAAGAATGATGCAATAAGATGAAGCATGGAAAAGAGCTCAAGCTTGGGGATGTCCCCTGGACCCCCCAAGAAATATCTAAAAAGTACAAGCGTCAAAGCTTGGGGATGCCCAAGGCATCCCCTCTTCATCAACAAAAAGCACCAGGTCATTTTTCAACACGCTATATTTGTATTCCTTCATGTGATATGTGTTATCCTTGGAGCGTCTTTACTTTTTATGTGTGTTTACTTTCAATAAAGTTGGATCCCATCATTCATGTTTATTTTGGAGTGATACACGCTCCACTGTTATGCATTTTGCGTTGGAGAGAGACACGCTCCACTTTTATATTTATTTATGTATCAATAGCTCTCTGTACATTTACTTGTTTTTCATATATGAGAGTTGTTTAGTTTCATTTGGTTGGCGTTGGAAGCATGAAAAAAGGCTTTATGTGTATGTGATGCAAATGGAAGCATTTTTAGACTGTGGCATAGTTATTTTTGCATATCTTGCTAGATGTTATTCTCATGATGAGCTTGTTAATTATGTTTTCATTATGATTAGTCTCAAATACTGAGAGTGTTTAGTGTGCCATTGAAGGTTTCATGCATTGCTTTTAGCATAAAATAGAAAAGCATAATATTCTGGTATATATTCTCCTGCGAATGTTTTTATTTGGTTCAACTTGGCACATGTTATGACTACATTCCAGTCAATTATTACCTCTATGATCATTTAGTTTGCAACTTGTGTATCACTTTATGCTTTGATTAATATATTTTGTCTTTGTGCATGATTATGGCCATTATGCTCTCTTAGTTGGTCGCACCCGGTCTTTTTCTAGCCTCCATTTGTGTAAGTATTTTATTCATGCATCCAACCACCAAAAACCAAATATGCCAAAGTGTCCACCATATCTACCTATATGTGGTATTTCATTGCCATTCCATAGTAGTTTGCTCATGTGCTACCTTTAAATTTCAAAGTATTATATTTTTGTTGCTCATGGGAAAGTAGTCAAAAATGACTATTGTGCCTAGCGTGTGTTCCTTGTGTAACCGTAGCTCTTTTAAGTTGCTTGTTGTGTGATAACCATTGAAATAGTGGGGACACCTCAGTGTGCTTTGCCGCTGAATATCATGTGGGTTGCTATGCATGTTCATCTTGTCTGAAATGAAGGAGATTACCCATGCAAAATAGTTTGAGTATACATTTTTGTTAGAGAAGAACATTGGTGACATAGGCATCCCCAATGGGCCTGCCGAAGAAGGTACCCGGGGTTTAATGAAGGCCCACGACCCGAAGTTTATGAAGCCCGGAAGCCCAGTTATGAAGTAGTTTGGAAATATAGAGTTGTATTAGGAATAATGACTTGTAAACTATTACGGGACGAACTCAAAGAGTGTCCCGGACTTTGTAACTTGTGTATCACGAAACCCTCGGCTCCGCCTCCTATATAAGGGGGAGTCGAGGGACAAAGAAAGGATCGAATCATTGTTCACGCAACCCTAGTTTTCATAGCAGTCGAGTACTTTTCCGGCTGAAACCTTCAAGATCTACTTGCCCTCTACTTCCAACAAAACCATAGTCTACAACTTGTAGACATTAACAAGTTGATACCTTGTCAATTGGCGCCGTCTGTGGGGATTAGAGGCGACAAGGAGCTGATCTCGATGGAACGTTCAACATCGTCGACATCTTCGGTGGCAAGCAACGCAATGGATCAAGGTAAACAGATCGAAACTGTTCTAGTCGATTTTGTTCCTCACCCGCCCTCCCGTGTGGATGCATATGCGTATCTGGAGGAGCCCATGGACATGACATTCGGAAGGTTCCACTTCCGCGTCGGGAAGGAGGGGTCTCATCGTCTCGCGATACTGGATTCGTCGAGATCGGTCGCAGTCGATTCCGATTCCTCGGGATCGGTGTCATCGTTCGAGTCCGGTGATGAAGAGATCTCGTCGACAATCCTCACCAAGCCCGCTTCAAGCGGAAAGATCGTCAAGATTTTCAGCAACATGTCCTTCGGGTCGTCTGCGGACTCAAATATAAGCAGCGATTCAGACAATGTCGATACTTTCGACTTCATCGACCGATCCACTTCTATTCGGAAGGTCTTCGCCGATCTGTACGACGGTGTCACCAATTCCGGTGAAAATCAAACTTCAACATACCATCAAGTTTACGTAATTGGGGAGGCAAGCCGAGCAGAGCCGGAGACGTCAGAGGCTTTCGATGATTTGGGAAACCCATACGTCGATCCCGCTGACCTTATGCGAGATTTAGGCACCAAATACGTCGGGCCCGCAACGCGACAGTTGGTGCAACTCCCGCAAGTAGCTTGGGACAGAGCGGCAAAAGCCATGAACGGCACAGAGCCGATGAATACAACTGCAACAGATGAAGAGTTGCAGGCGTACCAATATAAACTCGCCCGTGTTGGATGAGAACTCGAAAAACAGAGAATTGAACTTGAAAAGAGGAGAGCCGCCGCTTCCGCGTCAAGCAGGCGAAGAGCTGAGTTGAGTCGACAATCAGGAACTTCGGGGGATAATCACAGAGACGCCCGCAACAGGGGAAGATCTCGGATGCAGAACATACCTGAAGGTGAGAGGGATCATCTGATCCAGAACCTCGACATGTCTTTTATGTTGATCGACACGAGAGGAAACATAATCCCCAAAACAACAGAGGCAGGATATATGGCGACACATGCATACATACTGGCGAGTAGGCCACCAGCTGGAGATCCAAGAGAGGCATTATATAACATGGCCATGGCAGGAGTTGGAGTCATGGGAACAGCGTTTGCAAGTACTAGCACACCTCCCGAAGGAGCAGCAAGACAAAATAGTCCACGACCTACAGCGGCAGTACAAGACCCCCCAAGAACGTCGGCAAGAGATACAGCGACGCAGGCGCGGGTCGACAGGGAACGACAAGAAAGGAGGGAACGTCGGCAGTCACCTAAGGTAGATGATGAAGATTTGTGCGGGCTCCCCTGTTTCACTCGACGAGTCCATAAAACACGAGTCCCGTCTGAATTCAAGTTGCCTGACAGTTATAAGAAATTCGACGGGTTGCAATATCCCGAGGATTGGTTGGTTGATTACCTGGAGACAGTAAAACTGACGGGTGGAACCAAGGCAACGGCCATGCAAAGCATCCAAGTATACTTAAGTGGGGCAGCTTGATCATGGATTAAAAAGCTACCACCTGGATCTATCGACAGCTGGGAGACCTTCGAGGATATGTTCGTGAAAAACTTCTTGTCCACATGCAAGAAACCTGCGTCAATAGAGCAATTGAGATCCTGTCGACAGAAGTATGATGAGTCGATGAGGGCATACATCCAGAGGTGGAACATTATCAAAAACTCGGCAGAAAACATATCTGACGAGAGGGCGATAGATGCTTTTGTTGCTGGGATCCGAAGAAAGGATTTCATCGAGGACTTGGGAAGGACTAATCCAAAAACAATAGCAGCACTCATGGAAATAGCGAATCGCTGGGCAGATGGAGAGGATGTTGTCAACAACAAGCGACATAGGTCGCCTAAGGACGATCGTAATAGAAACATTCAAAATAGACGGTGTTTTTCTCGCCAGTTTTCGGATTATGACGGTCCCGGCCAAGTATCGGCCGGCTTCCGAGGAAATAATGGAGGAAACAGTCGAGATGATTCTCAAAAGAGCGGTGAGAACCGTAGCGATTACAGGGATGGTCCTCGTCCTAATAGGCAAAATAATGGTCCAAGGTTCCAGAGGCCGTATATATCTCCCGAAGATATGATGAACAGACCATGCCAAATGCACTTCTACCTCGACAACAACGGGAAGAGACAGTCGGGACATTTGCAGAAGGACTGTCGAACTTTCCAAGTACTGAATAGGTACGCAGGGCATGTCAACGCACATGCAGCAAATAGAAACCCCCAGGGGCCAAGGAGTGAGATCCACCTGCCACCTCCTCCCGTAATCACGGATGAAAATCGACACCAGCTACGAATAGCGGCAGCTCCAATGCACGGTCCTTATATCAACACCAATGGAGAGGTCTCGATGATTTAGAAGGGCAGGCCATCCAATAGAGCTCAAAAAGTAATTTCTCGGCAAGTTTTTATGGCTGAAAAAATGCCTCCTCCAACAGTTGAGTACCTGAATTGGTCGGGACAGGACATTGGCTTCACTATAGCGGACCACCCGCAGCAAGTTCCTCGACCAGGGCAGTCAACTTTGATTTTGTCGGCGGTATTTGCAGGATTCGACGTCTCTCGGGTGTTTATAGATGGAGGCGGCAGCTTAAACCTCATGTATGAAGATACATTGAGGAAGATGAACATATCATTGGCGAATCAAACACCAACCGACACGCGGTTCCATGGTATCACACCTGATAAGCCAAGTTCCCCATTGGGAAAGATCAATCTCGATGTTCAATTCGGAACCCGAGAAAATTATAGAAGAGAGAAGTTGGAGTTTGAAGTTGTGGATTTTCCATCACAATATCATGCTTTGCTAGGACGACCCGCATATGCCAGATTCATGGCGGTACCACACTACACATACTTGTTGTGGAGGCTCCCTGGACCTAAGGGCCCGATTACAGTAAAAGGAAGCTTCACACTAGCGGATAATTGCGACAAGGATTTTCATCGGCTGTCAGAAACTTTCGGGATGCAAGCAGAATATCTGGCGTCAAACTGACAACTGACTACGACGTGTTGCCAGATGTAGGGAGGCCGCTCAAGGAACCAACCTTTGATACCACCAAGAACTCGAAGGAAGTGCAGATACACCCGACAGATCCCAAGAAAACGACAGCTATCACCACAAACATGGACCTTGCATAGGAAAGCGCGCTCGTTGAGTTCCTCCGTGAGTGCTAGGAAATCTTCGCATGGTGTCCAGCTGACATGCCAGGAGTACCCAGGGAACTTGCCGAGCACCCCCTTAACTTGGATCCATTGGCCAGGCCAATCAGACAACCTCTGCGGCGTTTTTCGAAACCAAGCCGCAAAGCTATGCTGTCGGAAATTAATCGACTCAGAGAAGCTGGATTTATCAAAGAGATACACACAGAGGCCACTTGGGTAGCAAATCCAGTGCTGGTCCTGAAGAAAAACACAGAGGTCCTTCGCATGTGCGTCGACTTCACGTGTCTCAATAAACACTGTCCCAAGGATCACTTCCCCCTCCCAAGGATCGATCAAATTATCGATTCCACGGCAGGCTGCGAACGTCTTTCCTTCTTGGATGCATATTCTGGTTACAACCAGATTCGACTGAAAGAAGAGGATGAGGTCAAAACAGCTTTCATAACACCCTATGGCGTGTTCTCCTATAGAACAATGCCCTTCGGGTTGAAAAACGCGGGAACAACATATCAGCGGATGATGCAAAAGTGCCTTGCCACACAGATTGGCAAGAACGTTCAAGTGTACATTGACGATGTCGTCATAACAACAAAGAAGGGGTCAACGTTGATCGATGATCTCAAGGAAACTTTTGACAACCTCGACAAGTTCTGCCTCAAGCTGAATCCGACGAAGTGCTCTTTCGGCGTTCCTGCGGGAGAACTTCTCGGGTTTCTGGTGTCAGCAAGAGGAATCGAGGCTAACCCGGAGAAAATTCAAGCCATCATGACGATGCGGAAGCCAACAAATTTAAAGGAGATACAACAGTTAACTGGGCGAGTTGCAGCTTTAAGTAGATTCGTCGCCAGGCTAGGAGAAAAGGCGTTGCCGTTTTACACCTTGATCAAGCAGGGAGAAAAGTTCGAGTGGAACGAAGAAGCGGACAGAGATTTTGAGGATCTCAATCGCACAATCTCGACACCACCAATATTGGTGGCGCCAAAGGAAAAAGAACCTCTTCTGTTATATATCGCGGCCACACCTCAGGTGGTCAGCACGGCACTTGTGGTTGAGCGAGAATAAGAAGGGAAACTTCATGGAGTGCAAAGGCCGGTATATTTCATCAGTGACGTTTTATCGCCTTCAAAACAGCGATACCCGCATTATCAGAAGCTGGCATATGGAGTGTTTACAACAGCAAGAAAGTTGCGACATTATTTCTCGGCACATCCGATAATAGTGGTTAACGAGGCACCATTATCAAACATACTAAATAACCCGGAAGCTACGGGCCGTGTCTCCCTTTGGGGAATAGAGACTTCCCCTCGGGACATCAGTATGAAAAAAGAAAAGCAATAAAGTCGCAGATCTTACCAGACTTCGTCGCAGAGTGGATGGAGATGCAAAATACGGGACCTCCTGATTTATCGAGAACCTGGACTATGAACTTCGACGGGTCCAAGAGGTTAGAAGGAGCTGGAGCAGGCGTGATACTAGTTTCACCTCAAGGAGACAAGTTGAAGTATGTACTGCGGATGACGTTTCCTAACGCGTCTAATAACGAGGCAGAATATGAAGCACTGATACATGGGATGAAGATGGCGAAAGCTTGTGGTGCGACCCGATTAAAAATATTCGGCGACTCCCAATTGGTGGCTCAACAAGTGATGAATCAATGCGACGCAATCAATGACAGTATGATAGCATACAAAGAGGTATACAATGAACTCGAGAAGCTCTTTGATGGGTGTGAAGTGAACCATATCAGCAGACTTAGCAATGACGAAGCTGACGTTCTGGCAAATATCGGGTCACAGTGTTTAGCAATACCACCCGGAGTATTTTGGGAGGAGATAAGTGAAAGGTCTACTAAGGCAAGGAAACAGTCAAAGAAAAAGGAAAAAGTTGAGAAAGGCACGGGGGCTCCAGCAGCAATAGAGGCAAGTACATCGGGAGATGAAGAAGAATCACATGAGGTGATGGTGGTGCAAGTTCCTTGGATGCAGGTCTATGTCGCATATATTTCAAGGAAAGAAATACCCGAAGATCCAGTAGAAGCAAGGCGAGTTATTCGACGATCTAAAGCCTTCACTGTGGTTAAGGGCGAGCTTTATAAGCAAAGTATATCGGGAGTTTTGCAGCGATGCGTGACGCCCGAAGAAGGTCGAGTACTCTTAAAAGATGTGCATGAAGGAGTGTGCAGACACCACGCAAGCAGTCGAGCTATTGCGGCCAAAGTTTTCAGAGCAGGGTTCTACTGGCTAACAGCAATTGAAGATGCAAAGAACATAGTGCGTACGTGTGACGCGTGCCAAAGGTTTGCCGCAAAACCTCATTCTCCGGCAGCAGAGCTGATGCCAATGCCATTGTCGTGGCCCTTTGCTCAATGGGGTCTCGATATGGTACGAAAATTGCATAAGGCGTGGCCAGGAGGATACGAGTATATGCTCGTAGCTGTCGACAAGTTTACCAAGTGGGTTGAGGCAAAACCGATAAACTCGCCAGACGCAGCATCAGCGGTCAAGTTCATCAAAGGTATCGTTTTCCGGTTTGGAGTTCCTTATAGCATCATCACAGACAATGGCAGCAATTTTACCTCCAAGGAATTCAAGGCATATTGCGCAGAGGTAGGCATCAAGTTACATTTTGCGTCAGTTGCGCACCCGCAAACCAATGGTCAAGTCGAGAAAGCAAACAGCATCATCTGCAACGGCATCAAGAAGCGCCTGTTAGCACCATTGGAAAAAGCTCGACACACATGGCCGGAGGAGTTGCCTAGCATGCTATGGAGTATACGGACGACGCCCAATACAACGACACAAGAAACTCCGTTTTTTCTGGTTCATGGAGCTGAGGCAGTGCTACCAATAGAGATAGAACATAACTCCCCGAGAGTGGTGGAGTTTGATGAAGAAACCTCGAGAAAGGCATTGGAAGATGATGTGGATGCACTTGACGAAGCACGAGACGAGGTATTGTCAAGAGTCACTGATACGTCTCAAACGTATCTATAATTTCTTATGTTCCATGCTAGTTTTATGACAATACCTACATGCTTTGTGCACACTTTATATCGTTTTGATGCGTTTTTCGGAACTAACCTATTAACGAGATGCCGAAGTGCCAGTTCCTGTTTTCTGTTGTTTTTGGTTTCAGAAATCCTAGTAAGGAAATATTCTCGGAATCGGACGAAATTAATGCCCAGCACCTTATTTTTCCCGGAAGGTTCCAGAGCATCGAAGAAGTACCGGTGAGGAGCCAGGGGGGCCCCACACGCCAGGGCGGCGCGGCCAAGGGGTGGGGCGCGCCCTTCTAGTGTGTGGGCCCACCAGGCCCCCTCCGAGGCAGCCCTTCCGCCTACTTAAGGTCTCCATCGCGAAAACCCTACACGGATTGACGAAAACCAGAGAAAACCTTCCAGAGCCGCCGCCATCGCGAAACTCCAAATCGGGGGACAGAAGTCTCTGTTCCGGCACCCTGCCGGGACGGGGAATTGCCCCCGGTGCCATCTCCACCGCCGTCTCCACCGCTATCTTCACCGCCATCGCTGCCTCCATGATGAGGAGGGAGTAATTCACCCCCGGGGCTGAGGGCTCCGCTGTAGCTATGTGGTTCATCTCTCTCTTTATGTGATCTAGTTGAATATTATCTATGTGCTACTCTAGTGATGTTATTAAAGTAGTTTATTCCTCCTGCACGGTGTAATGGTGACAGTGTGTGCGTCGTGTAGTACTTGGCGTAGTCTATGATCATAATCTCTTGTAGGTTATGGAGTTAATTATTACTATGATAGTACTAGTCATCAACCCGTGCATCGCACGGGCTACATATGTCCCACACATGGATATATTAACACTATTTAGTTAAAAATTAGGCATGCTTTAGTTGCCTCAGCGCCCCGCACGGGAAAAATCTGTGCTTTGCATTATTATTGGGTATTAGGTATTCTTAAATTGTTACATCTTATCTTATGTCGTTAAGTATTTGTGTTTATGGTCGTTAACTATGCCATTCATGTATATTAACTTAAGAAAAAAAGAATGAAAAAGTTGAGGCCTCGTGCCTCCAAACACGTGACACTGGAGAAAGATGTGGTGTGGAATATACATAGTACAGTGTTTAATTAGTTGACGAAAAATCATTATATAGAAATAAACACCCAAATTAATTATTCAAAGAGAATTAGTTAACAACATTCACTCAAATTATACTTCAACGATGTAGATATCATATAAGACATTCACAACTTACAGTAGTTTCTTTTGGATTTCGAACCAATGAATGTATGTGTTACAATAGTGAAACTTGTTGTAAATTTTAAACTGCATAAATTCCATAAACATGCATATGGCAGTCACATGATAGGATTTATTTTGGCCCCTGAACGATTCTCCACATGTATTTATGAACTTATAATTCTACAGAAAAAAATGAAGTCAACAAATGCAAATTGTTGCTCTGGATACACTGATATGCAAGCCGGAAATAATACTTCCCACCAAAGTCAGATAAACATGTATGTGTGTGTGTATAGGTAGGAGGCCGGTTTGGGAGACGAAGCGATCTTGACATTCGACCAGGAGTCGCAGCTCCTCCCTTCCTCCACCACCCCGATCACATCGACATGCAAGGAGAGAGCAAACATAAGGAATTAAAATTGAAGTAAGCGTTGTTCTTTCATGATGTAAGGCAGCACCGCTTACATCAGCTGCTCATTGGCACACTCCTACTCAAGACCTTCTGTTTGATATGGTTAGGCTGAGACATCAACACGTTTAATTTACTTTGTCAGTCATGCTTTCTGTTATGGTTAAGTGTCATGATGTTATTCCTTTGAGTAGACCTACGTATCATAGGTGAAACTGGTAATTAGAGCTACGATCTAAGATTTAAGGCATCACCGTCCTCATAGAAAATGCAACATACCTTTTTAGGAACAATAACAGATATTGAAATTGGGGTTGAATTGATAATTGTTGAGCTCTTCCAATTTTCTTCTTCCTTTCATGTGCCACCCATACAGTTATATTACACGTGTTGTTTCGCTCAAGTAAATGTTTGACTTCTTTCAAACTGAAGATAAAAAACGTGATAATTTGACTGCTGCAAGTAAAATAGCAAATCATAGTGGAATATTATTGTCATAATATTGCATAAATAATTATCTCCTTTAAGATATACTACAAATAAGATTATGTTACATACACATCAAAATCTAAGGAATAACTTGTATTATTGTTAAAGAGCTAGTTGTGTATCTAAATCCATATATATTGTCGCACACACATGAAGCATGCCTCTTCAATCTTAGCTTCTAGTTAGTTTGCCTACCAATAGAATTGTACATATATCGGGCACATCTCTCTTTAATCTATCAAGTCATCGATCAGCTTAACTCCTGAAATTCCTAATTGCTTACCATATATGGAGGCCGCTGAGAGATCGATGCTATCGAAAATTAATTTTATGAGACCTGGTCCATCAATTTATCTCCGTGAACTTGCTTTAGCAATTGACACGTGGTATACATGATAATTTAGATCTAAAATTAGACAACTAAATTATGTACTTTTTCTCTCTTCTAGCCACGTATCAATTACTGGAGCTGGTTCATGGGGCGAATTTGGGGACCAGGTTCCATAAGTTAAATTCCGATGCTATCAATCATGAATCTTAGATCTGATTAGAACGTGGCACATCATTGTGTTTATTGCATAATCGTGCGATCCAACGCTAGCGGACGTAAAGGTCTTGCTACTACTCTTCGTTCAATCCGGCACTGCCGGATGGAACCTTTTGCAGGTGCTCCGACTGTCATGTGCAGATGGATGGAGGTGGCTTCTTTGCATTGCAGCGACAAACATCGGAGGCAGTTCAGGCCCTAGGCTGGCAGCCTGATAACTCGCCACTGCGGATTAGCTAGGTATAGGCGACACACAAGATTATCTAGGTACAGGCGATGATTAAATTTTTTTCTATTATGGTAGTAGACCGGAATAGAGGAGTCCTCACGCGTGTGGAAGCCGTGAAACGGTCACCGTCTAATCGGCGGCAAATTTAGCGTTAGTAGTTCTTACAGACAAAAAATTTATATTTCTAGTATAAGCGTGGAGACTCGTTGGGAGTTTTTTTCTACATACAACATATAAATTAATAAGAATCATGTACGTAGGTACTACATCAAAAAAGTAAGTGCGTGAATCATGGTTTGAAAAGTCTAAATTACATTGAACAAACTCTAAAATGTAAAAATTCAATATGTTTTGAAAAAGTGGAACGTAAGCTTCTATGCCATATTTGTAAAGATTAAACATTCAATGATAAGGCAAAAATAACTTGACCCATCCAATATAGACGTCAATTTTTGACAGCTGCCTTCCTCCTCGCTATTGCTTGCTTTCGTACGTGGTCGGTACCTAGGCTGCTACATGGTGCGATGCAAATCACTAGTGGAAAACGGGGCTATAGGCCCGGTTCATTTGGGCCTTTAGTCCCGGTTTCCAAACCGGGACCAATTAGGCGGGACTAAAGGGTCCCCCCTTTAGTCCCGGTTCAAAGTTGCACTGGGTCTAAAGGCTGCGCCACGTGGGCTGCTTGGCGCTGCTGTCGAGAAAATACCTTTAGTCCCGGTTTATAACACAAACCGGGACTAAAGGTTATTTCGTAATTTTTTTTAATCTATTTGGTCATGTCCAATTATTTTTCGCTCCTCTTTTTTTTCTATTTTTTCAGAATTTCTAGTATTTCAGTTATTTAACTAGTTTAGTTTCTAACTACACTTAATCTCTAACTACGCTTAATCAATAGTCAAATTACTTACCCGTGGTCCAACTTCCCGCTCGGTCACCCATCCTCCCACTACTCCAACACTCGGCACGCTTAACTTCCAAGTTCCTTTCCTATCTCGCTTCCAAGTGCTACGCGCGCATGTTGTGATACTAGTATCATATCAATCCTATTAACATGTTGGTCGATGTCACACTTATTTATTATTCGAATTCCAAATAATTATTTTAATAAACAAAACTAATGACGTAGTAACATGTTGTGGTAATGGTATTACAATTTTAATGTTTTTAATTTGTATTATAATAGTTTTTTAATTTATTATTTTTTAATATTTTTTTGCCAAACTTGAAAATTTGAAAATCAAAAAATTGGCTAACTTTATGGTTAAGTAATAGTAATCTTTATGCATGATGTAATTATTATTTTGAAAAATTTAAAAATATAAAATTCCGAATTTCTGGCAAAAACTAAAATCTTCCTGCTTTCATATTTTCATTTGGAATTTTGAGAATCTAAAAATTGGCTAACCGGGTAAACCCAATGCCCCCCATTCACTGGTGGAAAAAGGGGCTTTGGTCGCGGTTGGCAACTGCCATTAGTCGCGGTGGCGCAACCGCGACCAAAGTAGCGCGACTAAAGGCCCCCCCCCTTTAGTTGCGGTTCCTTACGAACCGCGACTAAAGGACCGTCCACGTGGGCCGCGAGGGCGGCGCCGAGGCGGAGGACCTTTAGTCGCGGTTCTTCGGCCAACCGCGACTAAAGGCCTCCGCGAGGTTTAGGGTTTAGCCCCCCTCCCCCTAAATCTGGTTTCTTTTTAATTTGTATTATTTTATTTCTTTTGGGTTTTAATTTTGAAGGAGTTTCACATATTCTACGGTACTTTATACATACATGCATATGAATGTACAATTTCAAACAAATTTGAAATTAGAACCAAAAAGAATTCAAGAGGAATATACAATATATATTCAATATCGGATGACCATATACAATATATATTCAATATCGGATGACCATATACAATTTTGAACAAGTTAGTTACAAATTCCGGTGCATATAAAGTTCTACGTCATCGTAATAGTGTTCTCCTCTAGGATCGATGACTTCCCTCGCCAACCATCCAGCTAGTTCCTCTTGAAGTGGTCGGAAGCGAGCTTCGGACTAAGCGTCTTCCGGAGGTTATTCCTCGGGATGTTGTTCTCACACGTCCGGTCCCGCTCATTGCGGTATCTCCGGATCCTCTCACAAACATAGTATCCACATAGATTGGTCCCCGGTGGCTGAGTATCCCCGGTCGTCCGCACTGCCATTTTAAAATGTAGCTCTTTTTTGAATTCACCGACCTTGGTATCTACGAACCGTCTCCAAACCCTACGAGGCAAAGAAAATTAAATAAACAAGAGAGTTATTAATTAGTTACTTGATATTAGGAAATGATGAACGAAATAGACCGATCGATATAGAGCGCAAATGAATGAAAATAATTACTTTTGCATCATTTTTCTCATGTCGCCCCAAAGCGCCGGATCCATATTCAGAGAGTCGTGGACGAGAACTGAGGAGGTCCGAACTTTAATTACCATAAGAATCCAGTGGAACCTGCGGACACGATACATGCACGATCATGCATAACTCATCGATTAGCCACATACCATGCATGGAGTAAACAAAAGAGAATGTGCTCAAGACAGAAACACTCACCCAAAATGGTAAGGAAATAGAATATCACTTTTCTCTTGCTGTTTTCTAATAAACCGCCACGGGTCTTCCTCCACGTCGGCGGGGTGGTGTTCTAACACATATGAATTAACGATGTGTGGGTCAATGAACCCAACATCATGGATGTTCCTTATTCGCATTTCCCGCTTCTTCATTCTGCATAATATATAGCGTACACAACAAGATAGTTAGGACAATATATATATATATATATATAGTGCAGGCAATGAACGAGATGGGGTAGAAATTAATAAATCACTTACAGAACGTAGCAAGTGATGATAGATTTGTCGAGGTCGCGCAGATTGAACAACTGGAACAATTCACTCGGAGGAATTTGTACCCGGTAACGTTTGAAGTGATGCACATATTTAACTTCCGCATAGATATAGTCTTTGGCGTCTTTATGTTTTATGTAACCCTTGTACCAATTTAGCGGACCTTTCATTTGTCGAGGTAGATCCTCTTCTGCGCAGGCTCGATGAGAGGGCCATTCTTCACATATGTAAATACTACGTCCTTCATTGGCGCCTCATCAAGGCCTAACGGTGCACGAAGAGTGATACCTAAGTCGGCCGCTTGTTCTCCGGCACTTTCTACGGTCAATCCATGTGCTGCCGCAGCTGCTATGATATCGGGGGCATCCGGACCGGCGGCTTGCACTATGAGCGGGGCGATCGATTGTTTACTTTGTTCCCCGAGCTGGGCAACTTCTTTCCCCTTTCTAATTTTGTCTCGGCCTCGTCCTCCAAGGCTTTCTTCTCCGCAGACTCTTGGTTCCTTTTGAACGCGAGTGCTTGCCTACGAAGTTCACGTAAATAGTCGTCGAGCAGATTCTTCGCGGCTTGGGACGGTGTGTTCAAAAATGACTTAGCCCACTTGCTTTTCCTTGTCGGAATATACTGGCTTGGGCTCGCCCTCTATTTTCTTCTTGACGCTCGCCTTCCATTTCTCTAAATCAGCAGCCGCGCCGCCTCGACTTCCTCGGCACTACTTTCCCAAGGCCTCGTGGGGAGAGGCTTCGGTGATACCTCCGGTACCTTTGTTTTCTTAGGTACGTAAGGGTCCGGGTTAATAACCCAGGACTGCTTCGCTTCTTCGCCGGAGGTGGATTGGGGGCGGTACCGGTGTCCGATCACCCGCCGGACGAGGACGGGGGCGGCGTCGGCCGACGTGAATGAGGTGTATTAGGTGAAGCACCACCGCCACCGTCACCGCCACCGCCACCGTCACCGCCACCGCCACCGCCACCGTCACCGCCACCGCCACCACCACCACCGTACGGGGGTGGACTTGTTGGCGCCTCGCTCGGAAACTTGATAAATTTCTTACGCCAAAGAATGAGCTGGCGCTTGACATCTCCAAGTCTTTTCACCCCTTCGGGTGTAGCAATGTCAATGTCCGGGTCCTCAAACCCTTGGACTATCTCCTCCACCGTGACACGAGCATAGCCATCTTGAATGGGGTTGTTGTGGTGGAGTGCTCCAGTGGTAAAGCACTGCCGATGGCTACCTTCATGGACATGTTCCCGATAGGATAATACGGATGACATGCTTTCATCTCCTTTATATCGTCCACGGGGTAGCGAGGAGGCTCCGGTGCAGTAATTTCGACCACCAGAGGCTCCGGTGCAGTAATTTCTATCGTCGGTGCACCAGCCGGTGAGGCCTCCGTGGAAGCCACGCTGCTTCTTCTCCGCTGCTGGCTTCCGAGATCCATTGGATGATCTTCATGCTTGCGCCCGAGCTGCCTCTCTTTCGGCTACTAGTATACTCACGGTTTTCTTCATCACATCCATTTCCGTTACCAAGCTGCGCCACAACATCTTTTTCCCGATCCATCTTTCTCTTACGGCTTACGTAACCGTACGGGTCATCGTTACGGGGAACCCTATTTTCCACGGAATGGGCCCCATGCCTCGTACACGTCCTCCGTGTTCAGGATTCCCGAGGGCTTTTGTCAGGGCGTCGTTCTCTCTGTTGAACTTGATCTTCCCCTCTTGAGCATCCCTCATTGCCTCAATAAGCTTTTTGGTGGGTGTAATTATTTTGCCCTGATAAACACACTCCCCTGTCTCCGGGTTCAGCGATCCCCCATGCCCGTACCACCAGCTTTTGGCCCTTGGGTCCCATCCCTCCGTACCTAGACGGATTCCTCGCGCCCTCAGCTCGTTCTCCATCTTCTCCCACCTAGGCTGCCAAAGCGATACCCTCCTCGGCCCCATTTTATGATTGTACTCCTTCTTGGCCGCATTTTCCTTATTTTTTTCGATAGTTCAAGGAACTGCTCCGATTTCTTTTGCTTCACAAATTCTGGCCAATCATGTTGCGGTTTCTCATATTGTCCTTTGAAAACCGGAGTCTTGCCCTGGTTGACAAAGTCATGGGCTAGATTTTGCTTGTATTTCCGGAATGCGTTGGCCATCCTAGAAAGAGCGAAGCTGTTTGACTAGCTTGCGCCTCTTCTTGTTTTCCGCAATCTTGTTACCCTCCTCATCGTATTTGCGGTATTCCGGAGGTAGAACGAAATGTTCCATAAGCTTGTTGAAGCAATCTTTTTTTCTCTCTTATCGACAAAAGTGAAACCAACACGTGCCTTCTTTGGCTCATTCCACTCCTGGCGGGTGATCGAGACGTTGTCTCTAACAACGGCTCCGCATTGGCTGACAAACTTGGTGGCGTTCTTGCTGGGCTCCAGCGGCCTGCCGGTTGCTTCGTCGACAACATCGATGGTGCATGTTTCTCCTTCTTTCATCGTCTTGGTTGCGCCACGCTTTGACGACGTACTTGATTTTTTCGACGATCCGGCCGAGGGCTAAAATAAGAAAGAGAGTGGCGCGTTAGTACACACACATTTATTCAAATCAGTTAGTTGTATCACCAGACGCTCAATATGTATATATATATACCTCGGCGCCGGAGGTGGTTGCTCCAATTGAAGATCGTCGTTTATCGACGTTTCTTCGGCATCATCTTCCTGACGGCGCCCTTCATCTTCCTGACGGCGCCCTTCATCTTCACCGTCCAGGTTCAGATAAGAAGAGATATCATCTTCTTCTTCTCCGGTCGGCACAAATGGAATATCGCCTTTTATGATGCCGAACATATGGTCTTCAGCGTCCGGATCATAGTTGTCCAGAATCGGGTCAGCTCTATCGTCCGCCATATGTCAGTCCTAAAAACATGTAGTCAAAACAAATTAATTGTGTATATGCCAGCATTATCACATCTCTTCTACATATAAAGAGAGAGGGCGACGAGGGAGGCGAGAGGGGGGACGCGTGTATTAGATGTGTATATGCGGACGATCGACCGCGTGACCGAGAGACCGGTGTGGCGGTGACCGAGAGGGCGGTGGCGGTGCCGAGGACACATAACCCTCGCCGCCCCCTCTCGATACCAAATAAAATGTTAAGTTAAAATTTTGATCATTAAGTCTAATTTTTCTTAAGTTAAAATTTTGATCATTAAGTCTAATTTTTCTTAAGTAAAATTTTGATCATTAAGTCTAAATTTTGTTAAGTACGGCCGGCCGGCGCGGTGAGAGAGAGAGAGGGCGACGAGGGAGGCGAGAGGGGGGACGCGTGTTATATGCGGACGATCGACCTCGCAGTGACCGCGTGACCGAGAGACAGGTGGCGGCGGCGAACCGGTGGCGAAAGGGCGGTGGCGGTGCCGACGACACATAACCCTCGCCGCCCCCTCTCGATCCCAAAAAAACACCGCGCGTATACGGAGGGGGCGACGAGGGGCTCGCTGCCCCCTCCGTATATGCGCGGTGGTTAAGTCAAATTTTAGTTCTTTTTAAAGTGAAATTTTACTTCATTTTGAAGTTAGTTACAAATTTTAGTTTCAAATTTGAAGTTAATTAGTTACAAATTTTAGTTTCAAATTTGATTAACTGTAAAAAAAAGGCCGGCCTGCCTCCTCGATCTCTCTCGATCTCCTCTCATCTCTCTGTTTCCCCTCCCCGGCGGCGGCGACCATATCAAATACCTCAGCACCAGTGTGTTCCGCAGGCTTCGGCCGGTGATCTGCCTTGCCGTTGTAATGCTTGCCTTTCTTTCTTACTGGATGACCTTTCGGAAGAAATCGACGATGCCCAAGGTACACGTTCGTCTTACAATTTGGCAAATGTACACTTTCAGTCTCATGTAAGCAGTGTGTGCATGCATTGTATCCCTTATTTGACAGTCCCGAAAGGTTACTAAGAGCAGGCCAATCGTTGATGGTTACGAAAAGCAACGCTCGTAGGTCAAATTCCTCTTCTTTGTGCTCATCCCACACACGGACACCAGGTCTGCCCCACAGTCTGTAAAAGTTCATCAACTAATGGCCTTAGGTACACATCGATGTCGTTGCCGGGTTGCTTCGGACCTTGGATGAGCACCGGCATCATAATGAACTTCCGCTTCATGCACAACCAAGGAGGAAGGTTGTAGATGCATAGAGTCACGGGCCAGGTGCTATGGCTGGAGCTCTGCTCGCCAAAAGGATTCATGCCATCCGTACTTAGACCAAATCTTATGTTCCTTGCGTCAGCTGCAAAATCTTTGAACTCTCTGTCGATCTTTCTCCATTGCGTTCCATCTGCGGGGTGTCTCAACTCCCCGTCCGACTTACGGTCCTCTTTGTGCCATCGCAACAACTTGGCATGCTCTTTGTTCCTGAACGGACGTTTCAACCGTGGTATTATAGGAGCATACCACATCACCTTGGCGGGAACCCTCTTCCCGGGTTTCGGCCCTCAACATCGTCACCAGGGTCATCGCCTCTGATCTTATAACGCAATGCGGTGCATACCGGGCATTCATTCAAATTCTCGTATTCACCGCGGTAGAGGATGCGATCGTTGATGCATGCATGTATCTTCGGAACCTCTAAACCTAGAGGGCAGACAACCTTCTTTGCTTCGTACGTAGTGGCGGGCAACTCGTTATTCTTTGGAAACATATTCTTCAACATTTTCAGCAAGTTTTCAAATGCCGAGTCAGCTACACCTGCTCGTGCCTTCCATCTCAGCAAATCCGAGTGTGCAGCCCAGCTTTTTCGGACCATCATCGCATCCGGGGTACAGCGCCTTCCTGTGATCCTCTAACATGCGATCCAAATTCTCCCTCTCTTTTTCAGTTTCGCAGCGTCTCCGTGCATCAGCAATGGTCCGACCAAGATCATCAACGGGATCATCACGTGCCTCTTCTTCACCTTCCCCTTCACCTACCCCTTCACCTTCAGCATCCTCCATGAAAGTATCACCGAAATGAGCAAGATAGCTTTCATCATTGAAATCATCCCCTTCTTCATCTTCTTCCATTATAACCCCTCTTTCTCCATGCTTGGTCCAACAATTATAGCTTGGCATGAAACCGTGCCGAAGCAGGTGCATGTGAACATCTCTTGAGGAAGAGTAACCATTCTGATTCTTACATTTAACACATGGACGAGATAACAAAACCCCCTGCTTGTTCGCATTGGCCACTACGAGGAAATCTTTCAAACCCGCACTCGAACTCGCCGGAGAGTCGGTTACCGTACATCCATTGTCGATTCATCTGCATTATTATAATATAAAATATATAATTAACCATCATGCATTTGTTAAACTAACTAGCTACAAACAATATAAATTAAACAATGAACTACACACACATGCACATTTTATCAACGACACATCAAAGGTTCAAGTTGCTAACCGCGATCGAGGAGGAAAAAATAAATGAGAAAGCTCAAGTGTGGCTCCAACACTTCATATCATGTTTGTTTCATGCTCTTGGGGCATTTCATCAAACACCTTATGTGCATAAGAGGAACCAAAAGCAAACCTAACACCCACTTGTGAAGCTTGTGAAGAGAATGGCACCAAATGGCTAAGTGTTGGCTGCTGGGTGGGTATATATAGGGGAGGGGCTTTAGTCCCGGTTGGCCTGCCCAACCACGACTAAAGGCCTTCGGGCACCTTTAGTCGCGGTTGGCCTGGCCAACCGCGACTAAAGCCCCCCACGTGCACCGGCTGGCCACCGAGCGCCCTGGGCCCAGGCCTTTGGTCGCGGTTCGCCTCCCGAACCATGACTAAAGGTACCATTAGTCGCGGTTCCTTTACCTTCGCGACTTATGGGGCTCACCCGAAGCCTGTTTTTCCACCAGTGATTGGTCCCGGTTTGGTTCAAAACGGGGACTAAAGGGTGGGACGAAAGGCCTCTTTTCCACTAGTGAATGCAACAGATATTTCCTTGATATAAATTATTACTTCCTTGGTCTCATAAAGCATGTAATATATTTGTCAAAATTATAATATATAGACACTATATTTGATATGGGTGGAAAATTAGATGAGTCGAGATACATAAAAAGTCTACCCATAAAATATTTATCTTCAGGAGCATAGTACTGTTTCTCTGATTGGGTTATTATACCTTTAGCACATGAACCACGCACACATAGTAGGGCTACATAGAAATCTATTTGATTGGTGCTTATAACAATACATGCCACCGTTGGGATAAAACAAAGCCTGAGCATGCAGATATGTAGTCGTGTGCTAAAATCAATCACCGCGAGATCAAGCTAGCTAGGTTCATACGGTCCTACGTGCATGCAATCGAGCTGGCTGATTGTTGATCTAATTAAAAAAGAAAATACGATCCGTACCTGAGATTAGCGGGACGTTTGGCCGCTGCGCGCGCTGCCGAGGCGCAAGACTGCCGCTACAGCATGCGACACGGAGAAGACACACGCTGCTTTTCTCCATGGATTTTTCAGATGAAGTGGAGATCGTCAGATGTAGTCAGGCGGACGGATTACTCCATCTCGCAAGATCAGCTGGAGAGAAAGAAACGGAACGGGATTAGTTACCTGGCGAGATCCGGAAGGATAGGAAAAAGGAAAAAGGAGTTACGACTTGATGCCATCAGCCTGTTGTGCGGGAGGAAAAAGGAAGCGGAGGTTTAATCCTACGGCTTTAGAAGGTTCATTAGTTAACTGGACGGATGATATTGTTTAATCTCTAGGATTAACGTGGAGGCTTGATGGGAGTCTCCAATTAGTAAATATAAGATTGATGTGATCTATGCCTCCTTCATAGTGTGATGGTGACAGTGCGCATGCTATATTAGTTCTCGGTGTAATTGTGTTGATCTATCTTGCACTCTAAGGTTATTTAAACATGAATATCGAATATTGTGGAGCTTGTTAACTCCGGCATTGAGGGTTCGTGTAATCCTACACAGTTAGTGGTGTTCATCATCCAACAAGAGGGTGTAGAGTAGTTCTATTATGTGATCATTGTTGAGAGTGTCCACTAGTGAAAGCAGGATCCCTGGGCCTTGCTTCCAAGCATCAAATCTCCGTTTGTTTACTGTTTTGTTGCATGTTTACTCGCTGCCATATTTTATTCAGATTGCTATTACCACTCATACTCATCCATATTACTTGCATCTCACTATCTCTTCGCCGAACTAGTGCACCTATTAGGTGTGTTGGGGACACAAGAGACTTCTTGCTTTGTGATTGCAGGGTTGCTTGAGAGGGATATCTTTGACCTCTTCCTCCCTGAGTTCGATAAACCTTGGGTGATTCACTTAAGGGAAAACTTGCTGCTGTTCTACAAACCTCTGCTCTTGGAGGCCCAACGCTGTCTACAAGAATAGAAGCACCCGTAGACATCAGTCACCAAATACCAGCAAGATATGAAAAATTATCACAGTCGACGCTTGCGACCAAGAACTTTCCAAGTTGGCGATTTAGTTCTTCGGCTAACGCAAGACAGCCATGAAAAACTCGAGTCACCATGGCTAGGCCATACATCGTCCCCGAAGTAATTGAAGGAGGAGCTTACAGGATAAAGGACAAGAACACAGGGATTGCAGAGCCAAATCCCTGGAACGTGGCGCAACTTAGGCGTTTCTACGCTTAAGCCAAAATATATATGTAAACATACAATGTACTGAAACGCCCGCGAGTTTTCAGACGCACTCTTTTCCTTTCAGGGCACCGAGTGGGGCTGGAAGGTTTTTAATGAGGCGGGCTCGCGGTGCTACAATATAGTAAAGATATTGGTGATATACATCTTTTTCTTCGACAGGCTCGGGGGCTTATTACCCGACAAAGTTCGTTACATACAAAAATTCATACAATATACAAACTCACAAGTTCTTTGCCTTGGCTTAAAACACCTCGCAAAACAACGAAAATAAAGACACTAGCCACCGAGACACTCGGGGGCTAAGGAAAATAAAGAACATACAATTGTTTTCCAATATACACAGTGCTTGTAATTTACAGGGTCCTTTCGTCAAGAAAAATATCTATCGAAGAAACAGATTTTCAGTCACGACCTATCAGTTCATCTATTTTTACTCTGTCCTTGTCGGCAGATGCACCAATGAAATCGGCATAATGGCCATCCATGAAGAAGTCAGCGTCCATCCGAAGGAGGTCATCGATCATTTCCTCGGCTACTGGTGTAACTCTTTCATTGATTTTGTCGACGAACCTCCGTCGCTTCTTCAACTTGGCATACACACGAGCATTGTACGTCCAGCTCCTTCTGGGTCTCGTGCAGCATAAAGTCCAGATGCTCCACGTGATACTTCAGCTCCGGGTGGGGTGACAGTGCCATGGGTCCTCCAATGGAGTCATGCCTTGCAAGGTGAGCAAAGCGAGTGCCATAAAGCTCAGTCACATGTCACCCACACAGACGGGCAAGTGCTTCCTGCAGGGCTCTAGCTAGTCCATCTAGCCAGTTGCTTTCCCTGACAGAAAAGTGGATCCTCTCAGAAGTAGGAGGCTCCAGCTTGCCTCTCGCATCCGCAAGTGATAACCCATCGAAGTTCCCCTCCGGGCTGGTCGTCCACTTGAGTTCCAAAGAACTCGGGTGCGGGCGTCCGAGATGCTCGTACAAAGCGTCTAAGTCCCTCTCGAAGATCAAGTTCCCACCATTTCCCAACCGATAAAACTTGGTGTTGTCGAGCAAGTGCCATCCGAAAGTGAAATGGATGAGTAAGTTAGAGAAGTGAGCAAGTGTGTCAAAATTTTATGTAGATTTACAAGGAAAAGTAAGGCATGTCTTTCTTATTTTTAACAGATCTCAAAGAGAAGAGAGTGAATAAGTTTTTCATAAATATTCACTTCATTTGTTTTCGAAACTAAGTTTTTCAAACGTCCATTCTAACTAGGGTCTCCTAAGGTCAAACAATGGCTCTGATACCAACTTGTCAACACCCGGATTTTTAAGTCCAGATGCCTATTATGCCATACATCGCAATCCCAGGAAGATTGTTTTTGCGAGACATAACAGTTGAATATCATAGAGTCATCATTCATTACAAACCATAGTCGTCTTATTACAATAGATCACATGATCCACACTTACAATAATAGTTGATCTAATGATCAACACACACACACATAGTGGAAGCGAAGTTGTAGTAGTCCATCTAATCAACATGCAACGCTTGACGTTAGAAGACGATCCTAGTTATCGTAGACGTCCTGCTGTCCGTCATCCTGATACTGTTGCTCCTCTTCATAGTCTGGCCATTTGAATAGCCAGGGACACAGCCGTGAGTACCTTAAAGTACTCGCAAACTAATACAAGTGTAAGTACTATCAATTTTAGTAAGGGAGTGCTAAGCTCTAGGTTTATTTGCATAAAGCCAATTTTAGTTCATAAGCATTTAATAAGAGACTCTTCATTTGTCTAACTAACTCAAGTGGGAACATTAGTGTCAATCCCACAACTCTGTTGTGATCAAGTCAAATTCACCGTTCAATTCACCATTCATTTTTAGAAAGCATCTGACAGCAGAACAGTATGGCCATCCAACCGTCCATAACCGCGGACACGGCTATTTGAATAGGTTTACACTCTGCAGAGGTTGTACACTTGTGCCACAACTTTTGATTACATCCGTCAGGGATAACCCTGAATAATCATAACACAGTATGCGGATCATCAACCATAACCTTTCACTTACATACCCTAGTATAGGCACCTCTCCGCATGAGCTTAGCCTCCCAGTGAAGACAAACCGTCAACCTGGGAACTGCACAGGGCTTGGGCCGGACATTCACCTCATTTCACGTCATTTCACATCATTTTACATTCAACGGAGGCAGCCTCGGCATAACCCCTATGACGCTTGTTTAGAGGGAACCCATACTTGTAAGGTAAAAACTTGGGATGGGATCATGAAGCATAAAGTAGTATGTAAGAGTGCCTTGATCTAGGAGAGCTTTGCACTAAGGTATCTTGCAAGAATATTAGCTTGCCTTGAGTGGTGTATTGATCAAAGTGGTCTTCTTCTTCCTGGAAGTAGACCTCCTCCTCCTGGTATTCCTCGGTACTAGCGTCTATAAATGGATACGAGGTATACAATCACCAAACAATTATTAAGGGCTAAACTAAGCACTCAAATGGTTCACACAAGCTATTCTAGCATCACCACATTATTAACATGTTGGTTGACTTTGTTTTCCTTTTAAGAAAAATAATTTCCTCTCATTACAAATATTGATTAGGGTTTCTATTTAGTTCTTTGGAGAAATAATTTCCTCTCATTGAATCTTGTTAAGATTTAATCTCCTCCATTAATAATGTATGAACACATGTTGACCAAGGTCAACACTTCATAATTATCATTTGGGGAAAATGATTTAAATGAGGTGTTACACCTCATGCATTTTAACACTAACATAATAATAAGTTAATATCACCAAGTAATTCATTATGAGTCTATATAGACCATGGTCACTACCTCATGCTGAATTACTTGAGACAAAGATTTAAATGAGATAATACCTCTCATATGATTTAATGAATAGTTTTTGATAATTTAAATGGATTAGAAATAGCCACATAGCCATTATTTATTCTAGCCCATGATCATATGAAGTAACCATTTCATATTTCTACATATTCAGATAGGCAATATGAAATGTGATTTTTGAGAGTTGGAATCAACTCAAAATTATTTTTGGTTGATTTTTAATAAATGTTTGAAGTTTTAAAAGGCCCTGCCTTGTTATTTTTACTACATTAATTCTACAATGAATCTAGGGTTGAGACCAGTGTAGTTGTTCAGATAATTTAACAAGCTTTCCTAATATATAAAATTTATTAAATTTGGCTCAGTAGATTTGATTCTATTTAAATTTGAACATAGCATCTCTGAAGGATTTGAATTTAATTGAATTAATCGAATTTGAATTGCTGGGCCAGCGCGGGAAACGAAGTTGGGCCAAATAGAGAAAAAGAAACGGGCCGGCCCAACTGCATCGCGTGAGTGGGCTGCCTGACAGTGGGCTCCACTGTCAGCGGCTTATAACACGCGAAGCGGTATGGACTAAGGTGAGGCGTAGGATTAGAATCGGATCGGACGGCTCACGGCCATCGTCATCTCCGGCGAGAGACGGGCGTACTGGCGGTGTGTGCAGGGGGTCGGGGAGCTCACCGGCGCTCCGGCGATGGTCGGCGATGTGCGCAGTGACGTTGTCGAGGACGGCGGTTCACCTAGTACCGGTGGCGTCGCTAGAGGTGGCGTCAATCGCCGGCGGCTTCTGCGGCGGCTTCACGGGCTCCGGCGGTGAAATTGTGGGCTACGGTGGCTAATGTGGAGCGGAATGTGGTCGAGGAGATCAAGTGAGAGGAGGGGAGCAAGGTGGTGTGGAGATTTGAGGCGCGGGAGTGCCCCTTTTATAGCGGCTGGGCGAGGCCGAGGCGCAGATGGTGAGGTCATCCATGGCGATGCGTCTACAGGGGCGCAGAGGGTTGGGTGATGACGCAAGCGGGTTGGCGGTGGCAGCACGGTCACGCAGGGCTTGATTGTGGGGAAAACCACGCAGTGACGAGGGCAGGCGATCGTCATGTCTGTCGCGGGTACCGGCGGAGGTCATCGATGGTGGCGTCGGCTACAGCGTTCCCGCGGGCCAATGGGCATGTCTTGGCGTCTCCTGGTGTCGTGGCGGAGCTGCTGGTGCGCGGAGAGAGCGAGTGGTGGCCAGGGTCAGCGGGGCAGCGTCACGCTATGGCGCGTCCAGGGCGTGTCCGTGCGCGTCCTGGCGTGTCACTAGGCGTCACAGGGCGTCACTGGGCGTCCTCGTGCTGGCGCGTGTGGCGCTCTCCTTCGTCGATGGCAAGCACAGGCATGTCCATGAGAGTGAGGGGAAGGTTGCTTACATGGGGGTGCATGCTGGAAAAGGATGGAGAGAGGAGTGGCATGGTGTGTGCCATGTCATGCACGGCATGGTTCATTGGTGATGATTTCGTGTACCACACTTTGTCTCTGGTGCTCGGCAAGTTGCTAGAGGTACAGGAGAGTACATTTGATGACCAAGGCTTGATGGTTTAGGCAATAATCCACTGGATATATGCATGTGTTGGGTTGGCAGCAATGTGCACACCAGGTGCTCGACCAAATGGCCGCATGAAATAAATTTTGGAATTTTGCAATTATTTTTTGTGGAGTTGATTCAAATAATATTTGAGACACAATGGTGGTGGTGGTGTGAAAAATGGAGTTGGTTTGCAAAAATTGAAAATGGGCATAATCCTTAATCTGTTTGAATGTTGCTACTTTGCTTGATGATAGTTTGAAATCTAGCAAGAGTTTGCAGGGGTGTTCTTTGCCAAAGTTGTTCACCTTGATGAGGTCTTGGATGAGGTGCAAAGAGTTGAGATTGTTTGGTTTAAAAATCCCTTAATACAGAGGCTCAAAGTAGGTGTGATGATATAAATGGCAGTTTTGACCATTATCTTATGTGAGCTCAATTTGAATTCTAATTTGATTTGATTTGAGTTTCTTTGATTCAAAAAGTGTTCTTAAGTGTTTAGTAACATTCTCCAACCAATGGCACAAGCCAAATTGGCCTAGGTTGTGATTTGGAAAAATGGCCATAAGCACATGTATGTGAGGATTTTTATTTTTCTTATTTCTTTTTCTTTCTCTCTTATTGATCATAAGATCATGTTCTAGGGTTTTAGCATCATTTCTAAGCACACACACAATCATCATGGCAATAACACAAGAATTAAACATGGGCACTATGCATAACACATGAGTTAATAAAAGTTTTTGTTGGTTCTCATTTTTGAATATTGGAAACTCCTTCTATTATTTATTTGAAATTTGGGATGTTACAAACCCTTCCCCCTTACAAAAGATCTCGTCCCGAGATCTTAAAGAAAAACTAGGTACTAAAGAGATCTGGGAATTCAGTCCTCATGTAGTCTTCTCGCTCCCAAGTGGCTTCTTCTTCGGTATGGTTGCTCCATTGAATCTTCAGGAACTTGATACTCCTGGTGCGGGTGGTTCTGAAAGCTTCTTCCAGGATGCGAATAGGTACTTCGCGATAGGTCAAGTCCTTGTTGATATCCACAGCTCTGTGATCGATGTTTTTGAAAACCTCCATCTTCTCCGGCACTTCCAAACATTTCCGGAGTAATGAGATGTGAAACACATCGTGCACAGCCGACATTTCTTCCGGTAGTTCCAGTTGATAGGATACTTCTCCGCGGCGACTCAGAACTTTGAAGGGTCCAACATATCGGGGTGCAAGCTTTCCTCTAAGCTGGAATCTATGCATTCCTTTAAGGGGTGATACTTTGAGATACACAAAATCTCCGATCTCGAAGGTCATTTCTCGGCGTCTCTTGTCAGCATAACTCTTCTGTCTTGATTGGGCTGTCTTGAGGTATTCACGGATCTTGTGCACCTTCTCTTCAGCTTCTCGGAGAATATCTGGTCCAAAGACTTGGCTCTCTCCAACTTCCGACCAATTCAGAGGGGTACGGCACTTCCTTCCGTACAGGGCTTCAAAGGGGGCCATTTGTAAGCTGGCTTGATAACTGTTGTTGTACGAGAATTCTGCGTAAGGCAGGCAGTCTTCCCACTTAGATCCATATTCTAGTACACAAGCTCTCAACATATCCTCAAGTATCTGGTGGACTCTTTCAGTCCGTCCATTAGTCTGCGGGTGATACGCTGTGCTGAAATTCAGCCGGGTTCCTAGTCCTTCATGTACTTTCTGCCAGAATCTTGAGGTGAATTGAGATCCTCTATCTGACACGATTGACTTCGGGGTTCCATGTAGGCTAACAATTCTTGAGATATATAACTTAGCTAGCTTAGGGCCTTGATAGGTGGTCTTGACGGGGATGAAATGGGCGACCTTGGTTAATCTATCGACCACTACCCAAATAGAATCATTTTCTTTACTTGATTTGGGCAATCCAGTTATGAAATCCATTCCTACTGAATCCCACTTCCATTCGGGAATCTGCAATGGCTGTAGCAATCATGCGGGTCGTTGATGTTCTGCTTTGACTCTCTGACAGATATCACATTTGGCTATGTAGCTTCCAATCTCTCTCTTCATTCCATGCCACCAAAATTGTTCCTTCAAATCCTGATGCATCTTGGTTCCACCGGGGTGAATGGAGTATAGGGTGTCATGGGCTTCCTTCAGGATAACTTGCTTCAACTCTGAATCTGCTGGCACACATAGGTGTCCGTTGTACCAAAGAACTCCTTCTTCATCTTCGGTGAATCCAGGTGCCTTTCCTGCAGCTATTTGGCTCTTGATTCCGTCAATACTGGCATTTCCTTTCTGTGCTTCTTTGATCTGACTAATCAAGGTAGGCTGAAGCTCTATACTTGATAGGAATCCTTCACTAACTAGCTCCAGTCTAAACTGCTCAAATTCTTCATACAGGCTAGGTTGCTCTTCTGCTATCATGGAGTTCAACTGACATGGTTGTCTACTCAAAGAATCCGCTACCACATTGGCCTTGCCGGGGTGGTAGTGAATTTCCATATCATAGTCCTTAATCAATTCTATCCATCTTCTCTGCCTCATATTCAGCTCCTTCTGAGTGAAAATGTACTTCAGGCTCTTGTGATCCGAATAGATCTCGCATCGATTACCCATGAGGTAATGACGCCAAACTTTCAAGGCTAATACTACGGCTGCAAGCTCTAAGTCATGGGTTGGATAGTTCTGCTCATGTTGCTTCAGTTGCCTAGACAGATAAGATATCACCTTGCCTTCTTGCATCAGCACACATCCGAGACCAATCTTGGATGCGTCACAATAGACGTCAAATGGCTTGGTGATGTCCGGCATGATCAATATTGGGGCTGTGGTTAATCTTTCCTTGAGCTTCTGGAAGCTGTCTTCACATTTATCAGTCCATTCAAACTTCTTGTCTTTCTTCAACAGTTGAGTCATGGGTCGGGCTATGCTTGAAAATCCCTCAACAAATCTGCAGTAATATCCCGCTAATCCAAGAAATGCACGGACCTCGGTCTGAGTGGTTGGGGCTTTCCATTCTTCAACGGTCTTGATCTTGGCGGGATCTACGGCAATTCCTCCTGCAGACAAGATATGTCCCAGGAATCCTACTTCCTTCAACCAAAACTCACATTTGCTGAACTTGGCATACAACTTGTCCTGTCTAAGGGTTTCTAGGATAATCTCCAGGTGTTGCTCATGCTCTTCTTCTGATTTGGAGTAGATTAGGATGTCGTCGATGAAGACAACAACAAACTTATCCAAAAAGTCCATAAAGATCTTATTCATGAGGTTCATGAAATAAGCTGGGGCATTGGTTAATCCAAATGACATGACATTGTACTCATACAATCCATATCTGGTGGTGAAGGCAGTCTTTGGGATATCCGTTGCACGAATCTTCAGCTGATGATAACTAGTCCTAAGATCAATCTTAGAGAACACTTTGGCACCGGTCAACTGGTCAAACAGGTCTTCTATCTTTGGCAAGGGGTACTTGTTCTTGATGGTGACATCGTTAAGCTTACGGTAATCCGTACATAAACGAGTGGCACCGTCCTTCTTATCCACAAACAAAACTGGGGATCTCCAGGGTGATGCACTTGGTCAAATCAGACCTTTGTGCAGCATGTCATCCAGTTGCTTCTTTAGTTCCACTAACTCTGCCGAGTTCATACTATAGGCTCTCTGGGCTATGGGTCCTGTTCCAGGGATTAACTCAATGATGAACTTGATATCCCGATCTGGGGGCATGCCGGGTAGATCATCAGGAAACACATCGGGGTATCTACAGACGACCCTGATCTGATCCAAAGTTGGCTTGGTGATACGTCTCCGATGTATCGATAATTTCTTATGTTTCATGCCACATTATTGATGATATCTACATGTTTTATGCATACTTTATGTCATATTTATGCATTTTCCGGTACTAACCTATTAACGAGATGCCGAAGAGCCGCTTGTCGTTTTCTCGCTATTTTTGGTTTCGTAAATCCTAGTAGGGAAATATTCTCGGAATTGGACGAAATCAACGCCCGTGGTCCTATTTTTCCACGAAGCTTCCGTAAGTCCGAAGGGGAAACGAAGTGGGGCCACGAGGTGGGGACACAGTAGGGCGGCGCGGCCCAAGCCCTGGCCGCGCCGGCCTAGTGTGTGGCCCCACCAGGACTCCACCGACCTTGCCCTTCCGCCTACTTAAAGTCTCCGTCGCGAAAACCCTACCACGTTCGACGAAACCAGAGAAAACCTTCCAGAGCCACCGCCATTGCGAAGCCAAGAACTGGGGGACAGGAGTCTCTGTTCCGGCACGCCGCCGGACGGGGAAGTGCCCCCGGAAGGCTTCTCCATCGACACCACCGCCATCTTCATCAACGCTGCCTGTCTCCCATGAGGAGGGAGTAGTTCTCCATCGAGGCTCTGGGGCTGTACCGGTAGCTATGTGGTTAATCTCTCTCCTATGTGCTTCAATACAATAATCTCATGAGCTGCCTTACATGATTGAGATTCATATGATGATGCTTGTAATCTAGATGTCATTATGCTAGTCAAGTGGGTTTTACTTATGTGATCTCCGGAGACTCCTTGTCCCACGTGTGTAAAGGTGACAATGTGTGCACCGTGTGGGTCTCTTAGGCTATATTTCACGTAATACTTATTCACCGTTATGAATGGCATAGTGAAGTGCTTATTTATATCTCTTTATGATTGCAATGTGTTTTGTATCACAATATATATGTGTGCTACTCTAGTGATGTTATTAAAGTAGTTTATTCCTCCCGCACGGTGTAATGGTGACAAGTGTGTGCATCGTGTAGTACTTGGCGTAGGCTATGATTGTGATCTCTTGTAGATTATGAAGTTAACTATTGCTATGATAGTATTGATGTGATCTATTCCTCCTTTCGTAGTGTGAAGGTGACAGTGGTGCATGCTATGTTAGTACTTGGTTTGGTTATGTTGATCTGTCATGCACTCTAAGGTTATTTAAATATGAACATTGAATATTGTGGAGCTTGTTAACTCCAGCATTGAGGGTTCGTGTAATCCTACACAGTTAGTGGTGTTCATCATCCAACAAGAGGGTGTAGAGTCTAGCATCTATCTATTTATTCTGTTATGTGATCAATGTTGAGAGTGCCCACTAGTGAAAGTATGATCCCTAGGCCTTGTTCCTAAATATCGCTATCGCTGCTTGTTTACCGTTTTACCGCATCTTTACTTCCCGCAATATTACTACCATCAATCGCACGCCGACAAGCACTTTTCTCGCGCCGTACTACTCGCTCATATTCATTCATAACACTTGTATTTCACTATCTCTTCGCCGAACTAGTGCACCTATTAGGTGTGTTGGGGACACAAGAGACTTCTTGCTTTGTGGTTGCAGTGGTTGCATGAGAGGGATATCTTTGACCTCTTCCTCCCCGAGTTCGATAAACCTTGGGTGATCCACTTAAGGGAAACTTGTCGCTGTTCTACAAACCTCTGCTCTTGGAGGCCCAACACTGTCTACAAGAATAGAAGCACCCGTAGACATCAAGCACTTTTCTGGCGCCGTTGCCGGGGAGGAAAGGTAAAAGGCTCTCATACTTCGGTCCCAGGTAAAGTACTTTTCTAGCGCCGTTGTGTGTGTGCTCGAAGCTATTTCTTTTAGATCCTGCAATTGCATCTTTTTGTTTCTTGTTTACACTAGTTAGGCATAATGGACAACAATGAGCTTCTTACTCTATTTCCTGATTTAAGACATGGATGGTTTGATGCGAAAATTAAAAAACCTATGGAACATATTAGTATGAACGCTTTGAACACCATTTTTGCTAATGATATGGAAAATTCTAAGCTTGGGGAAGATGGCTTTGATGAGCATGATATTTTTAGTCCCCCAAGCATTGAGGAGAAAATTTACTTTGATGATACTTTGCCTCCTATTTATGATGATTATAATGATATTGGTCTTTTGGTGCCGCCTACTATGGAGAGTAAATCTTATTATGATTATACTATGCCTCCTACACTTGATGAGAATAATAATGATAGCTACTTTGTTGAATTTGCTCCCACTACAACTAATAAAATTGATTATGCTTATGTGGAGAGTAATGATACTTTTATGCATGTGAATAAGAATGCTTTATGTGATACTTATATTGTTGAGTTTGTCCATGATGCCTCTGAAAATTATTATGAGAGAGGAAAATATGGTTGTAGAAATTTTCATGTTACTAAAATACCTCTCTATATGCTGAAAATTTTGAAGTTACACTGGTTTTATCTTCCTATGCTTGTTACTTTGCTCTTCATGAACTTGTTTATTTACAAGATTCCTATGCATAGGAAGCATGTTAGACTTAAATGTGTTTTGAATTTGCTTCTTGATGCTCTCTTTTGCTTCAACTACTATTTCTTGGGAGTGCATCATTGAAATTACTGAGCCCATCTTAATGGCTATAAAGAAAGCACTTCTTGGGAGATAACCCATGTGTTTATTTTACTACAGCAATTTTTGTTTTGTTGAGTCTTGGAAGTTGTTTACTACTGTAGCAACCTCTCCTTATCATGTTTTTGTGCCAAGTAAAGTCTCTATGGTAAAGTTGATGCTAGATTTGGATTGCTGCGCATGAAACAGCATTGCTATCTGTCACGAATTCGCGCAGAAGTCTCCGTAAAAAAATCAAAAAATCTGCAAATTTGCGTGTGTGATCCTCGGATATGTACGCAACTTTCATTAGTTTTGAGTTTTTCCGTTTGAGCAAGTTAAGTGCCCCTTCCAGGTTCGTCTTTACGGACTGTTCTGTTTTTGACAGATTCTGCCTTTTATTTCGCATTGCCGCTTTTGTTAAGTTGAATGAGTTTCTTTGATCCATTAATGTCCAATAGCTTTGTGCAATGTCCAGAAGTATTAATAATGATTGTGTCACCTCTGAACATGTGAATTTTTGATTGAGCACTAACTCTCTAATGAGTTTGCTTGAAGTTTGGTGTGAAGGAAGTTTTCAAGGGTCAAGAGAGGAGTATGATATACTAAGATCAAGAGGAGTGAAAGATCTAAGCTTGGGGATGCCCCCGTGGTTCACCCCTGCATATTTTAAGAAGAATCAAGCGTCTAAGCTTGGGGATGCCCAAGGCATCCCCTTCTTCATCGACAACATCATCAGGTTCCTCTCCTGAAACTATATTTTTATTCAGTCACATCTTATGTACTTTGCTTGGAGCGTCTCGTTTGTTTTTGTTTTTGTTTTTGTTTTTGTTTGAATAAAATGGATCCTAGCATTCACCGTGTGGGAGAGAGACACGCTCCGTCGTTGCATATGGACAAATATGTCCTTAGGCTTTACTCATAGTATTCATGGCGAAGGTTGAATCTTCTTCGTTAAATTGTTATATGGTTGGAATCGGGGAATGCTACATGTAGTAATTCTAAAATGTCTTGGATAATTTGATACTTGGCAATTGTTGTGCTCATGTTTAAGCTCTTGCATCATATACTTTGCACCATTAATGAAGAAATACATAGAGCTTCCTAAAATTTGGTTTGCATATTTGGTCTCTCTAAAGTCTAGATAATTTCTAGTATTGAGTTTTGAACAACAAGGAAGACGGTGTAGAGTCTTATAATGTTTACAATATGTCTTTTATGTGAGTTTTGTTGCACCGGTTCATCCTTGTGTTTGTTTCAAATAACCTTGCTAGCCTAAACCTTGTATCGAGAGGGAATACTTCTCATGCATCCAAAATCCTTGAACCAACCACTATGCCATTTGTGTCCACCATACCTACCTACTACATGGTATTTCTCCGCCATTCCAAAGTAAATTGCTTGAGTGCTACCTTTAAATTTCCATCATTCGCCTTTGCAATATATAGCTCATGGGACAAAATAGCCTTAAAAACTATTGTGGTATTGAATATGTACTTATGCACTTTATCTCTTATTAAGTTGCTTGTTGTGCGATAACCATGTTCCCGGGGACGCCATCAACTACTCTTTGTTGAATATCATGTGAATTGCTATGCATGTCCGTCTTGTCCGAAGTAAGGGAGATCTACCACTTAATGGTTAGAGCATGCATATTGTTAGAGAAGAACATTGGGCCGCTAACTAAAGCCATGAATCATGGTGGAAGTTTCAGTTTTGGACATATATCCTCAATCTCATATGAGAACACTAATTGTTGCTACATGCTTATGCATTAAAGAGGAGTCCATTATCTGTTGTCCATGTTGTCCCAGTATGGATGTCTAAGTTGAGAATAATCAAAAGCGAGAAATCCAAAATGCGAGCTTTCTCCTTAGACCTTTGTACATGCGGCATGGAGGTACCCCTTTGTGACACTTGGTTAAAACATGTGTATTGCGATGATCTCGGTAGTCCAAGCTAATTAGGACAAGGTGCGGGCACTATTAGTATACTATGCATGAGGCTTGCAACTTGTAAGATATAATTTACATAACTCATATGCTTTATTACTACCGTTGACAAAATTGTTTCATGTTTTCAAAATAAAAGCTCTAGCACAAATATAGCAATCGATGCTTTCCTCTTTGAAGGATCTTTCTTTTACTTTTATGTTGAGTCAGTTCACCTATTTCTCTCCACCTCAAGAAGCAAACACTTGTGTGAACTGTGCATTGATTCCTACATACTTGCATATTGCACTTGTTATATTACTTTACATTGACAATATCCATGAGATATACATGTTATAAGTTGAAAGCAACCGCTGAAACTTAATCTTCCTTTGTGTTGCTTCAATACCTTTACTTTGATTTATTGCTTTATGAGTTAACTCTTATGCAAGACTTATTGATGCTTGTCTTGAAGTACTATTCATGAAAAGTCTTTGCTTTATGATTCATTTGTTTACTCATGTCATTACCATTGTTTTGATCGCTGCATTCATTACATATGCTTACAATAGTATGATCAAGGTTATGATGGCATGTCACTTAAGAAATTATCATTGTTATCGTTACCTACTCGAGGGCGAGTAGGAACTAAGCTTGGGGATGCTGATACGTCTCTGACATATCGATAATTTCTTATGTTCCATGCCACATTATTGATGATATCTACATGTTTTATGCATACTTTATGTCATATTTATGCATTTTCCGGTACTAACCTATTAACGAGATGCCGAAGAGCCGCTTGTCTGTTTTCTTGCTGTTTTTGGTTTCAGTAAATCCTAGTAAGGAAATATTCTCGGAATTGGACGAAATCAACGCCCGGGGTCCTATTTTTCCACGAAGCTTCCGTAAGTCCGAAGGGGAAACGAAGTGGGGCCACGAGGTGGGGACACAAGAGGGCGGCGCGGCCCAAGCCCCGGCCGCGCCGGCCTAGTGTGTGGCCCCACCAGGACTCCACCGACCTTGCCCTTCCGCCTACTTAAAGTCTCCGTCGCGAAAACCCTACCACGTTCGACGAAACCAAAGAAAACCTTCCAGAGCCGCTGCCATCGCGAAGCCAAGATCTGGGGGACAGGAGTCTCTGTTCCGGCACGCCGCCGGACGGGGAAGTGCCCCCGGAAGGCTTCTCCATCGACACCACCGCCATCTTCATCAACGCTGCTGTCTCCCATGAGGAGGGAGTAGTTCTCCATCGAGGCTCGGGGCTGTACTCGGTAGCTATGTGGTTAATCTCTCTCCTATGTGCTTCAATACAATAATCTCATGAGCTGCCTTACATGATTGAGATTCATATGATGATGCTTGTAATCTAGATGTCATTATGCTAGTCAAGTGGGTTTTACTTATGTGATCTCCGGAGACTCCTTGTCCCACGTGTGTAAAGGTGACAAGTGTGTGCACCAGTGTGGGTCTCTTAGGCTATATTTCACGTAATACTTATTCACCGTTATTAATGGCATAGTGAAGTGCTTATTTATATCTCTTTATGATTGCAATGTGTTTTGTATCACAATATATCTCGTGTGCTACTCTAGTGATGTTATTAAAGTACTTTATTCCTCATGCACGGTGTAATGGTGACAAGTGTGTGCATCGTGTAGTACTTGGCGTAGGCTATGATTGTGATCTCTTGTAGATTATGAAGTTAACTATTGCTATGATAGTATTGATGTGATCTATTCCTCCTTTCGTAGTGTGAAGGTGACAAGTGTGCATGCTATGTTAGTACTTGGTTTGGTTATGTTGATCCGTCATGCACTCTAAGGTTATTTAAATATGAATATTGAATATTGTGGAGCTTGTTAACTCCGGCATTGAGGGTTCGTGTAATCCTACACGCTAGTGGTGTTCATCATCCAACAAGAGGGTGTAGAGTCTAGCATCTATCTATTTATTCTGTTATGTGATCAATGTTGAGAGTGTCCACTAGTGAAAGTATGATCCCTAGGCCTTGTTCCTAAATATCGCTATCGCTGCTTGTTTATCGTTTTACTCGCATCTTTACTTCCCGCAATATTACTACCATCAACCGCACGCCAGCAAGCACTTTTCTCGGCGCCGTACTACTCGCTCATATTCATTCATACCACTTGTATTTCACTATCTCTTCGCCGAACTAGTGCACCTATTAGGTGTGTTGGGGACACAAGAGACTTCTTGCTTTGTGGTTGCAGGGTTGCATGAGAGGGATATCTTTGACCTCTTCCTCCCTGAGTTCGATAAACCTTGGGTGATCCACTTAAGGGAAACTTGCTGCTGTTCTACAAACCTCTGCTCTTGGAGGCCCAACACTGTCTACAAGAATAGAAGCACCCGTAGACATCACTTGGCTAAACTCTGGTTGCAGGTAAACTTTCTGGGCAGTCTTTCAGACACATGTTCTACTAACACTCCGGTGCTACTAGTCATGGTGATGGCCTTGTTGGCACGGTCAATCAATCCTTGATGTTTTGACATCCAGCCCATACCCAGTACTACTTCTAAACCTTTTGCTCCCAGAACAATCAAATTTGCATAAAAATCTATTTCATGAATTCTGATAGGCACATCTTTGCAAATTTTTCTAGCTTTTGTTGTTGAACCAGGTATTTGAACTATCATAACATGCTTCAAACTGATGGGTTGAATCTTACTAGTGCATGCAAAATCTTCAGTAACAAACGAATGCGATGCTCCAGAATCAAACAACACTCTTGCAGGTACTGAGTTAACAGAAAACATACCCAGCACGACATCTGGTGCTTCCTGGGCTTCTTCGGCACTCATGTGAAAGAGGCGGCCGTTGTGGTTGTTCGGGTTGTTGGGGGTGAACTTCCTGCCGGTGGAGACACGGCGTTGCTGCTGAGCAGGTGCAGCGGTGTTGAGGGCAGTCTTGGCTAACCTTTTGGGGCACTCATTGGAGTAGTGTCCCACAATTACACATTCATAACAAGTGATTGTGGACTTGTCCTTGGGGGTGACGGGGACAGCGTTGCTCCCAGTCCTCGGAGCAGTGTTGGTGTTATTGGGGTTGCCGGGGGCTCTCATTGGGGCACGGTTGAAGTTGGTGTTGCTGGCATGGTGGTTGTTGTTGTTGTTGTGGCCTCCTGGCCTTGGGTGTCCTCCACTCTGATTCTGGAAACTCGGACGTGACATATGCATCTGGGGCTTGTTGTTTCTGGGGCGAAACTTCCGCTTGAGCTGGGGCGATACCTTGGGGTATTGCTGGGCCCACTCTGGTGCATCATGCGGCATTTGCGGTTCTCGTTTGCTTGATGGAGTTTTCCCTCCATCTGGATGGCGGAGTCCACCAGGGCTTCAAGGTCAGCAAAAGGAATGTTGACCAGGACAGTCTGCATCTCATCGTCTAGTCCGTTCAGAAATCTCTCCTTCCTCTTTTCAGTGGTGTCGGTCTCATCCGGGGCGTACCTTGATAGTGTGATAAACCCGTTGCGGTATTCTACCACGGACATTCTGCCTTGTTTGAGTTCCCGGAACTCATCCCTCATCTTCTTTATCAGACCCGGGGGCACGTGATACTTGCTGAACTTGAGCTTGAAATCTGCCCAAGTCATGATCTGTCCCGCATTCATGGCACGGGTGCTGGTCCACCAGGCTCTGGCAGGTCCTGCTAAGTAATGGGTGGCGAACAGAACTTTTTCTGCGGCTTCTACTCCCGCAGCCTCTAAGTTGTTCTCCATTGTCTGGAGCCAGTCATCAGCATCGAGTGGCTCTTCTGTTTTGCTGAACATTGGGGGGTTTGTGTTCTGGAAATTCTTGAGTTTAGACCCAGGGTGATCATGGTTTCCATGGCCTTGGTTGTTGTGAGAAATCTGTTGCAGTGCAGCAATGTTGGCTTGTCTTTCAGCCCTCTCAACTTCTCGGTCGGCCATCAGGGTTTGCAAGAGTTGCATCATTGCATCTTGACTGTTGTTGCGAGTCGGAGGGGCCATCTAAACATTGAGATAGATCATGAGATAAGAGGGAATTGGCTATGGCTTGTTTTGGGTAAGTTCAAAAGTTTAAAACTTGAGTTCTTGTTATGTTGAACACAAACACACATTCATTCATTCAAACATCACATATTACAAACTAACACCCAATGGTTTGAAGAACCATTTTACTCGCGCTACGATACAAGGGGTTGGATACAAACTCACACCTACACAAGTGATCAAGTGCAACTACTACTCATCATCCACATCTATCGGGATGAAGTCATCCGCTCCGGCCTCCAGAAACTCATAGTCCTCCACATCAGTGTTCTCATCCTCCTCAAAGTCATCATCATCACTCAGGAAGGCGGCTCCTCCCTGAATGTCTTCACCTTCTTCCTCCAGCTCCATCAGCTGGTCCTCTTGGGCCTTGACAGTTGCCTCCAAGGATACTATCTTCGCGCGGAGGCACGCAATGATAGCGTCCTTCTTGGCACGCTGTTGGCGGAGTGACTTGCGATCTTTCGCAAGCATCTTGATGGTTTCAGTCTACTGGGACAGGTGGAGGTGGGTCTGGTTGGCGTACACACGAGCATTGTCCAGCTCCTTCTGGGTCTCGTGCAACATAAAGTCCAGATGCTCCACGTGATACTTCAGCTCCGGGTGGGGTGACAGTGCCATGGGTCCTCCAATGGAGTCATGCCTTGCAAGGTGAGCAAAGCGAGTCCCATAAAGCTCAGTCACATGTCGCCCACACAGATGGGCAAGTGCTTCCTGCAGGGCTCTAGCTAGTTTATCTAGCCAGTTGCTTTCCCTGACAGAAAAGTGGATCCTCTCAGAAGTAGGAGGCTCCATCTTGCCTCTCAGATCCGCAGTGATAACCCACTGAAGTTCCCCTCCGGGCTGGTCGTCCACTTGAGTTCCAAAGAACTCTGGGTGCGGGCGTCCGAGATGCTCAGACAAAGCGTCTAAGTCCCTCTCGAAGATCAAGTTCCCACCATTTCCCAACTGATAAAACTTGGTGTTGTCGAGCAGTGCCATCTGAAAGTGAAATGGATGAGTAAGTTAGAGAAGTGAGCAAGTGTGTCAAAATTTTATGTAGATTTACAAGGAAAAGTAAGGCATGTCTTTCTTATTTTTAACAGATCTCAAAGAGAAGAGAGTGAATAAGTTTTTCATAAATATTCACTTCATTTGTTTTCGAAACTAAGTTTTTCAAACGTCCATTCTAACTAGGGTCTCCTAAGGTCAAACAATGGCTCTGATACCATCTTGTCAACACCCGGATTTTTAAGTCCAGATGCCTATTATGCCATACATTGCAATCCCAGGAAGATTGGTTTTGCGAGACATAACAGTTGAATATCATAGAGTCATCATCCATTACAAACCATAGTCGTCTTATTACAATAGATCACATGATCCACACTTACAATAATAGTTGATCTAATGATCAACACGCACACACATAGCGGAAGCGAAGTTGTAGTAGTCCATCTAATCCACATGCAACGCTTGACGTTAGAAGATGATCCTAGTTACCGTAGACGTCCTGCTGTCCGTCATCCTGATACTGTTGCTCCTCTTCATAGTCTGGCCATTTGAATAGCCAGGGACACAGCCGCGAGTACTTTAAAGTACTCGCAAACTAATACTAGTGTAAGTACTATCAATTTTAGTAAGGGAGTGCTAAGCTCTAGGTTTATTTGCATAAAGCCAATTTTAGTTCGTAAGCATTTAATAAGAGACTCTTCATTTGTCTAACTAACTCAAGTGGGAACATTAGTGTCATTCCCACAACTCTGTTGTGATCAAGTCAAATTCACCGTTCAATTCACCATTCATTTTTAGAAAACATCTGACAACAGAACAGTATGGCCATCCAACCGTCCATTACCGCGGACACGGCTATTCGAATAGGTTTACACTATGCAGAGGTTGTACACTTGTGCCACAAATTTTGATTACATCCGTCAGGGATAACCCTGAATAATCATAACTCAGTATGCGGATCATCAACCATAACCGTTCACTTACATACCCTAGTATAGGCACCTCTCCCCGTGAGCTTGGCCTCCCAGTGAAGACAAACCGTCAACCTGGGAACTTCACAGGGCTTGGGCCGGACATTCACCTCATTTCACGTCATTTCACATTCAACGGAGGCAGCCTCGGCATAACCCCTATGACGCTTGTTTAGAGGGAACTCATACTAAGACACATAAACTTCCAGTTAAGCTCTACCCATAATCAGGTATTGTGGGGGTACTTGTAAAATTGGAATGGTATCGCATCCGAACCCAACCATCAGTTTTTATCAAATTCATCATGTCATTCAAGTCACATTCACCTTCAAACTCTTTCAATAGAATGACTCATCATTCCAAGGTTTTCAAAGTCATTTTATTTCACATGTTCCCATCTAGAGTAGTCACTTTTAGTTGTTAGCACTAGCAACTAGTCATGAGGGGTGCTAACTAGCTTGTATTGCTCTAGGCTAAGTTTGATGCTCTTGTACTACTCCATATCTAGACCAAGTGAATCATGAATCAAAAATAAACTTTGATAAACCAAAGACCCAAAAACTTGTAAGGTAAAAAGTTGGGATGGGATCATGAAGCATAAAGTATTATGTAAGAGTGCCTTGCTCTAGGAGAGCTTTGCACTAAGGTATCTTGCAAGAATATTAGCTTGCCTTGAGTTGTGTATTGATCAAAGTGGTCTTCTTCTTCCTGGAAGTAGACCTCCTCCTCCTTGTATTCCTCGGTACTAGCGTCTATAAACGGATACGAGGTATACAATCACCAAACAATTCTTAAGGGCTAAACTAAGCACTCAAACGGTTCACACAAGCTATTCTAGCATCACCACATTATTAACATGTTGGTTGAATTTGTTTTCTTTTTAAGAAAAATAATTTCCTCTCATTACAAATATTGATTAGGGTTTCTATTTAGTTCTTTGGAGAAATAATTTCCTCTCATTGAATCTTGTTAAGATTTAATCTCCTCCATTAATAATGTATGAACACATGTTGACCAAGGTCAACACTTCATAATTATCATTTGGGGAAAATGATTTAAATGAGGTGTTACACCTCATGCATTTTAACACTAACATAATAATAAGTTAATATCACCAAGTAATTCATTATGAGTCTATATAGACCATGGTCACTACCTCATGCTGAATTACTTGAGACAAAGATTTAAATGAGATAATACCTCTCATATGATTTAATGAATAGTTTTGGATAATTTAAATGGACTAGAAATAGCCACATAGCCATTATTTATTCTAGCCCATGATCATATGAAGTAACCATGTCATATTTCTACATATTCAGATAGGCAATATGAAATTTGATTTTTGAGAGTTGGAATCAACTCAAAATCATTTATGGTTGATTTTTAATAAATGTTTGAAGTTTGAAAAGGCCCTGCCTTGTTATTTTTACTACATTAATTCTACAATGAATCTAGGGTTGAGACCAGTGTAGTTGTTTAAATAATTTAACAAGCTTTCCAAATATATAAAATTTATTAAATTTGGCTCAGTAGATTTGATTCTATTTAAATTTGAGCATAGCATCTGTGAAGGATTTGAATTTAATTGATTTAATCGAATTTGAATTGCTGGGCCGGCGCGGGAAACGAAGTTGGGCCAAACAGAGAAAAAGAAACGGGCCGGTCCAACTGCACATCTTGCGTGAGTGGGCTGCCTGACAGTGGGCTCCACTGTCAGCGGCTTATAACACGCGAAGCGGTATGGACTAAGGTGAGGCGTAGGATTAGAATCGGATCGGACGGCTCACGGCCATCGCCATCTCCGGCGAGAGACGGGCGTACTGGCGGCGTGTGCAGGGGGTCGGGGAGCTCACCGGCGCTCCGGCGATGGTCGGCGATGTGCGCAGCGACGTTGTCGAGGACGGCGGTTCGCCTGGTACCGGTGGCGTCGCTGGAGGTGGCGTCAATCGCCGGCGGCTTCTGCGGCGGCTTCACGGGCTCCGGCGGTGAAATTGGAGGGCTACGGTGGCTAATGTGGAGCGGAATGTGGTCGAGGAGATCAAGTGAGAGGAGGGGAGCAAGGTGGTGTGGAGATTTGAGGCGCGGGAGTGCCCCTTTTATAGCGACTGGGCGAGGCCGAGGCGCAGATGGTGAGGTCGTCCATGGCGACGCGTCTACATGGGCGCAGAGGGTTGGGCGATGACGCAGGCGGGTTGGCGGTGGCAGCGCGGTCACGCAGGGCTTGATTGCGGGGAAAACCACGCAGTGACGAGGGCAGGCGATCGTCATGTCTGTCGCGGGTACCGGCGGAGGTCATCGACGGTGGCGTCGGCTACAGCGTTCCCGCGATCCAATGGGCGTGTCTTGGCGTCTCCTGGTGTCGTGGCGGAGCTGCTGGCGCGCGGAGAGAGCGAGTGGTGGCTAGGGTCAGCGGGGCAGCGTCACGCTCTGGCGCATCCAGGACGTGTCCGTGCGCGTCCTGGCGTGTCACTGGGCATCCTCGTGCTGGCGCGTGTGGTGCTCTCCTTCGTCGATGGCAAGCACTGGCGTGTCCAGGAGAGTGAGGGGAAGGTTGCTGACATGGGGGTGCATGCTGGAAAAGGATGGAGAGGAGTGACATGGTGTGTGCCATGTCATGCACGGCATGGTTCATTGGTGATGATTTCGTGTACCACACTTTGTCTCTGGTGCTTGGCAAGTTGCTAGAGGTACAGGAGAGTACATTTGATGACCAAGGCTTGATGGTTTAGGCAATAATCCACTGGATATATGCATGTGTTGGGTTGGCAGCAATGTGCACACCAGGTGCTCGACCAAATGGCTGCATGAAATAAATTTTGGAATTTTGCAATGATTTTTGGTGGAGTTGATTCAAATAATATTTGAGACACAATGGTTGTGTTTGTGTGCAAAATGGAGTTGGTTTGCAAAAATTCAAAATGGCATAATCTTGAATCTGTTTGAATGTTGCTACTTTGCTTGATGATAGTTTGAAATCTAGCAAGAGTTTGCAGGGGTGTTCTTTACCAAAGTTGTTCACCTTGATGAGGTCTTGGATGAGGTGCAAAGAGTTGAGATTGTTTGGTTTAAAAATCTCTTAATACAGAGGCTCAAAGTAGGTGTCATGATATAAATGGCATTTTTGACCATTATCTTATGTGAGCTCAATTTGAATTCTAATTTTATTTGATTTGAGTTTCTTTGATTCAAAAAGTGTTCTTGAGTGTTTAGTAACATTCTCCAACCAATGGCACAAGCCAAATTGGCCTAGGTTGTGATTTGGCAAAATGGCCATAAGCACATGTATGTGAGGATTTTGATTTTTCTTATTTCTTTTTCTTTCTCTCTTATTGATCATAAGATCATGTTCTAGGGTTTTAGCATCATTGCTAAGCACACACACAATCATCATGGCAATAAAACAATAATTAAACATGGGCACTATGCATAGCACATGAGTTAATAAAAGTTTTTGTTGGTTTTCATTTTTGAATATTGGAAACTCCTTCTTTTATTTATTTGAAATTTGGGATGTTACAAGAAGATTCACGCTTTAATTTCTCTTCTCTAATTTGCATTAGAGCATTTGTAATGTGCTTCGTGAAAGCCATATATATAGCACTAGCATTAGGACTTCTCGCAAGATTTTGTAAGAACTTAATTACTTCAGAGATATTGCAATCATCAAAATCAAAGTCATTTTTCTCAAAAGTGAAAGTACTATTGTCTCCCATACTATGAAAAATTTCAGCACACTTATCACGAGCAGTTTCAGTTGTTTTAGGCAATTTTGTAGAAGGAGCGGGGACTTTTCCTACACCAATTATTTTACCATTAATAGTAGGAGAGTGGCTAGTATTTGAGACTTCATACTACTGGTGGTGGTGATGATACAAATTTTATTCAAATTTTTGTTTCTAGAAATTTCATCTTCTCTTTCCCACCTAGCATGCAATTCCGCCAACATCCTAACATTTTCATGAATTATAACTTGAATGGCATTCAAAGTTTTACTTTCTTTAACATCATGAGGCATAAACTTTAATTTAAGAAAATCGACATCATGAGCAAGGCTATTGATACGTCTCAAACGTATATATAATTTCTTATGTTCCATGCTAGTTATATGACAATACTCAAATGTTTTATATACACTTTATATCATTTTTATGCATTTTCCGGTACTAACCTATTAACAAGATGCCAAAGCGCCAGTTCCTGTTTTCTGCTGTTTTTGGTTTCAGAAATCCTACACAGGAAATATTCTCGGAATTGGACGAAAAAAAAGCCCACGGTCTTATTTTGCACGCAGCCTTCCAGAAGTCCGAAGAGGAGACGAAGAGGGGCGACGAGGCGGCCACACCCTAGGGGGGCGCGGCCCCACCCTTGGGTGCGCCGCCCTATGGGGTGGGCCCTCGAGCGCCTCCCGACTCTGCCCCTTCGCCTATATATTCTCTCTGTCGCGAAAACCCTATTACCGAGAGCCACGATACGAGAAAAGTTCCAGAGACGCCGCCTCCGCCAATCCCATCTCGGGGGATTCAGGAGATCGCCTCCGGCACCCTGCCGGAGAGGGGAATCATCACCGGAGGGCTCTACATCACCATGCCCGCCTCCGGACTGATGCGTGAGTAGTTCATCCTTGGACTATGGGTCCATAGCAGTAGCTAGATGGTTGTCTTCTCCTCTTGTGCTATCATGTTTTGATCTTGTGAGCTGCCTATCATGATCAAGATCGTCTATTTGTAATGCTACATGTTGCGTTTGTTGGGATCCGATGAATATTGAATACTATGTCAAGTTGATTATCAATCTATCATATATGTGTTATTTATGTTCTTGCATGCTCTCCGTTGCTAGTAGAGGCTCTGGCCAAGTTGATACTTGTAACTCCAAGAGGGAGTATTTATGCTCGATAGTGGGTTCATGCCTCCATTGAATCTGGGACAGTGACAGAAAGTTCTAAGGTTGTGGATGTGTTGTTGCCACTAGGGATAAAACATCAATGCTTTGTCTAAGGATATTTGTGTTGATTACATTACGCACAGTACTTAATGCAATTGTCTGTTGTTTGCAACTTAATACTGGAAGGGGTGCGGATGCTAACCCGAAGGTGGACTTTTTAGGCATAGATGCATGCTTGGATAGCGGTCTATGTTATTTGTCGTAATGCCCTAATTAAATCTCATAGTAGTCATCATGATATATGTATGTGCATCTCTATTTGTCAATTGCCCAATTGTAATTTGTTCACCCAACATGCTATTTATCTTATTGGAGAGACACCACTAGTGAACTGTGGACCCCGGTCCATTCTTTTACATCTGAAATACAATCTACTGCAATCTCTGTTCTCTGTTGTTCTTCGCAAGCAAACATCATTCTCCACACCATACGTTTAATCCTTTGTTTTCAGCAAGCCGGTGAGATTGACAACCTCACTGTTAAGTTGGGGCAAAGTATTGTGATTGTGTTGTGCAGGTTTCACGTTGGCGCTGGAATCCCTGGTGTTGCGCCGCACTACACTCCTTCACGTGGAGATCAAGACACGCTGCAAGGGGAGTCTCTCACATCCAATCTCTTTACTTTGTTTATTGTCTTGCTTTACTTTATTTTATTTTCTATCTTGTTTGCTTTCTTTAGATCAAAAACACAAAAAAATTAGTTACTTGTTTTACTTTACCTAATTTAGTTTGCTTTACTTGTTTTTATTACTGTTAAAATGAATACTCCTGAAAATACTAAGTTGTGTGATTTCACTAGCACCAATAATAATGATTTTATATGCACTCCTATTGCGCCACCTGCTACTACAGCAGAATTTTATGAAATTAAACCTGCTTTACTGAATCTTGTTATGAGAGAGCAATTTTCTGGTGTTAGTACTGATGATGCTGCTGCCCATCTTAATAATTTTGTTGAACTTTGTGAAATGCAAAAGTATAAGGATGTAGATGGGGATATTATAAAACTGAAATTGTTTCCTTTCTCATTAAGAGCAAGAGCTAAAGATTGGTTGCTACCTTTGCCTAAGAATAGTATTGATTCATGGACTAAATGTAAAGATGCTTTCATTGGTAGATATTATCCTCCTGCTAAAATTATATCTTTGAGAAGTAGCATTATGAATTTTAAGCAATTGGACAATGAACATGTTGCCCAAGCATGGGAAAGAATGAAATCTTTGGTGAAGAATTGCCCTACCCATGGACTAACTACTTGGATGATCATCCAAACCTTCTATGCAGGATTAAATTTTTCTTCGAGGAACCTATTGGATTCAGCTGCTGGAGGTACTTTTATGTCCATCACTTTGGGTGCTGCAACAAATCTTCTTGATGATATGATGATCAACTACTCTGAATGGCACACTGAAAGGACTCCGCAAGGTAAGAAGCTAAATTCTGTTGAAGAAACCTCCTCCTTGAGTGATAAGATTGATGTTATTATGTCTATGCTTGTTAATGGTAGATCTAATGTTGATCCTAATAATGTTCCTGTAGCTTCATTGGTTGCTCAAGAAGAGCATGTTGATGTGAATTTCATTAAAAATAATAATTTCAACAACAATGCTTATAGAAATAATTTTGGTAACAACAACTATAGGCCATATCCTTCTAATAATGGTAATTCTTATGGTAATTCTTATGATAATTCTTATGGTAATTCTTACAACAATAGTAGGAGTGCACCCTCTGGTCTTGAAGCCATGCTTAAAGAATTTATTAGTACACAAACTGCTTTTAATAAATCTGTTGAAGAAAAGCTTGGTAAAATTGATGTTCTTGCTTCTAAGGTTGATAGTCATGCTGCTGATGTTGATCTTTTAAAATTGAAAGTTATGCCTAATGAAGATAAAGATATTAAGTCATTTGCTACAGCAAACGCTATCCAAGTTCGAATTAATGACAATATTAGATTGATGGTTGAATTGCATGCTAGGTGGGAAAGAGAAGAAAGAGAAAAACTTGCTAAAGAGAATAATGTAGCTAAAGTTTGGACTATTACCACCACTAGTAATGTTGATGCTTCACATGTTGCTAAACCTCCTACTATCAATGGTAAAATAATTGGTGTTGGCAATGTATCTACTCCTAGTACAAAGCGTGCAAAATTGCCTGAAACTGCTGAAACTGTTTGTGATAAAAGTGCTGAAATTTTTCAGAATATTGTGGCCAATGATCCCATTGCTTTAGATCATAATGGTTTAGATTTTGATAGTTGTCATATCTCTGAAGTTATTAAGTTCTTACAAAAACTTGCTAGAAGTCCTAATGCTAGTGCTATAAATTTAGCCTTTACAAAACATATTACAAATGCTCTCATTAAAGCTAGAGAAGAAAATAAACTTGAAACTTCTATTCCTAGGAAGTTGGAAGATGGTTGGGAGCCCATTATTAAGATGAAGGTCAATGATTTTGATTGTAGTGCTTTATGTGATCTTGGTGCAAGTATTTCTGTTATGCCTAAGAAACTCTATGATATGCTTGACTTGCCACCATTGAAAAATTGTTATTTGGATGTTAATCTTGCTGATAATTCTATAAAGAAACCTTTGGGGAGGATTGATAATGTTCACATTACGGTTAACAATAACCTTGTCCCCGTTGATTTTGTTGTCTTGGATATCGAATGCAATGCATCTTGTCCTATTGTTTTGGGAAGACCCTTTCTTCGAACTGTTGGTGCTATTATTGATATAAAGGAAGGAAATATTAAGTAGCAATTCCCTCTCAAGAAAGGTATGGAACACTTCCCTAGAAAGAGAATGAAGTTGCCTTTTGATTCTATTATTAGAACAAATTATGATGTTGATGCTTCTTCTCTTGATAATACTTGATTTGCACTATCTGCGCCTAGCTGAAAGGCGTTAAAGAAAAGCACTTCTTGGGAGATAACCCATGTTGTTTTTTATTTTTACTACTGTTTTGTTGTGTCTCGGAAGTTGTTATTACTGTAGCAACCTATCCTTATCATGTATTGTTGTGCCAAGTAAAGTCTCTAATAGAAGGTTGATACTAGATTTGGATTTCTGCGCAGAAACAGATTTCTTATCTGTCACGAATTCGCGTTTTTCTCTCTGTAGAAGAATCAAAAAAATCTGCGAAAATTCATGCGTGATCCTCAGATATGTACGCAACTTTCATTAGTTTTGAGCTTTTTCATCTGAGCCTGTTAAGTGCCTCTAAAAAATTCGTCTTTACGGACTGTTCTGTTTTGACAGATTCTGCCTTTTATTTCGCATTGCCTCTTTTACTGTGTTGAGTGGATTTCTTTGTTCCATTAACTTTCAGTAGCTTTGGGCAATGTCCAGAAGTGTTAAGAATGATTGTGTCCCCTCTGAACATGTGAATTTTTGATTATGCACTAACCCTCTAATGAGTTTGTTTTGAGTTTGGTGTGGAGGAAGTTTTCAAGGGTCAAGAGAGGAGGATGATATAATATGATCAAGAAGAGTGAAAAGTCTAAGCTTGGGGATGCCCCCGTGGTTCATCCCTGCATATTTCAAGAAGACTCAAGCATCTAAGCTTGGGGATGCCCAAGGCATCCCCTTCTTCATCGACAACTTATCAGGTCACCTCTAGTGAAACTATATTTTTATTCCGTCACATCTTATGTGCTTTCCTTGGAGCGTCTATTTGTTTTTGTTTTTGTTTATGTTTAAATAAAATCGTATCCTAGCATTCATTGTATTGGAGAAATACAGGCTCCGCTTTTTCATATGAACATTGGTGTTCTTAGTTCTACTTTTAATGTTCATGGCGGAGTTGAAAACCGCTTCGTTGATTGCTATTTGGTTGGAAATAGAAAATGCTTCATGTGGTAAATGGTATATTGTCTTGAATAATTTGATACTTGTCAATTGTTTTGAGCTCTCATAGATCATGTTTAAGCTTTTGCATCATGTAGTTTAAAGCTATTAGTGGAGAACTACTGTAGAGCTTGTTGAAATTTGGATTGCATGATTGATCTCTCTAAGGTCTAGATATTTTCTGGTAAAAGAGTTTGAGCAACAATGAGACAGTGTAGAGTCTTATAATGCTTGCAATATGTTCTTATGTAAGTTTTGCTGTACCGGTTCATACTTGTATTTGCTTCAAACAACCTTGCTAGCCAAAGCCTTGTACTGAGAAGGAATACTTCTCGTGCATCCAAAACCTTGAGCCAAAACCCATGCCATTTGTGTCCACCATAACTACCTACTATGTGGTATTTCTCTGCCATTCCAAGTAAATTGCTTGCGTGCTACCTTTAAAATTTCACTCCTTGTCTTTGCAATACATAGCTCATGGGAAAATAGCTTAAAAACTATTGTGGTATTGAATATGTTGCTTATGTATCTTATTTCTTATAAGTTGCTTGTTGAGCGGTAACCATGTTTCTGGGGACGCCATCAACTTTTTACACCTTTGTTGAATATCATGTGAGTTGCTATGCATGTTCGTCTTGTCTAGAGTAAGGGTGATTTATCATGATTAAATGGTTTGAGTATGCATATTGTTAGAGAAGAACATTGGGCCGCCAACCAAAGCCATATATCATGGTGGAAGTTTCAGCTTGGACATTAATCCTCAATCTCTAATGAGAATATTATCTGTTGTTGAATGCTTAAGAATTAAAGAGGAGTCCATTATCTGTTTTCTATGTTATCCCGGTATGGATGTCCTCAAGTTTAGATCTATCAAAACTGAGAAATCAAATGCGATCTTTCTCCTTGGACCTTTGTATAGGTGACATAGAGGTACCCCTTTGTGACACTTGGTTGAAACATATGTAATGCAATGATAATCCATGGAAATCCGAGCTAATTAGGACAAGGTGCGGGCACTATTGGTATTCGATGCATGAGGCTTGCAACTTATAGGAGGTTTTATGCATAACACATATGAATTATTACTACCGTTGACAAAATTGTTTCCATGTTTTCAAAATAAAAAGCTCTAGCACATGAGTAATCCATGCTTCCCTCTGCGAAGGGCCTTTCTTTTACTTTATGTTGAGTCAGTTTACCTACTTCTTTCCATCTTAGAAACAAACACTTGTCTCAACTGTGTGCATTGATTCCTACATGTTTACTTATTGCACTTGTTATATTGCTTTATGTGGACGAAACAAAAGCCCACGGTCTTATTTTGCACGGAGCCTTCCAGAAGTCCGAAGAGGAGACGAAGAGGGGCGACGAGGCGGCCACACCCTTGGGGGGCGCGGCCCCACCCTTGGGCGCGCCGCCCTATCGGGTGGGCCCCTCGAGCGCCTGCCGACTCTGCCCCTTCGCCTATATATTCTCTCCGTCACGAAAACCCTATTACCGAGAGCCACGATACGAGAAAAGTTCCAGAGATGCCGCCGCCGCCAATCCCATCTCGGAGGATTCAGGAGATCGCCTCAGGCACCCTGCCGGAGAGGGGAATCATCACCGGAGGGCTCTATATCACCATGCCCGCCTCCGGACTGATGCGTGAGTAGTTCATCCTTGAACTATGGGTCCATAGCAGTAGCTAGATGGTTGTCTTCTCCTCTTGTGCTATCATGTTTAGATCTTGTGAGCTGCCTATCATGATCAAGATCGTCTATTTGTAATGCTACATGTTGCGTTTGTTGGGATCCGATGAATATTGAATACTATGTCAAGTTGATTATCAATATATCATATATGTGTTATTTATGTTCTTGCATGCTCTCCGTTGCTAGTAGAGGCTCTGGCCAAGTTGATACTTGTAACTCCAAGAGGGAGCATTTATGCTCGATAGTGGGTTCATGCCTCCATTGAATCTGGGACAGTGACAGAAAGTTCTAAGGTTGTGGATGTGCTGTTGCCACTAGGGATAAAACACCAATGCTTTGTTTAAGGATATTTGTGTTGATTACATTACGCACAGTACTTAATGCAATTGTCTGTTGTTTGAAACTTAATACTGGAAGGGGTGCGGATGCTAACCCGAAGGTTGACTTTTTAGGCATAGATGCATGCTGGATAGCGGTCTATATTATTTATCGTAATGCCCTAATTAAATCTCATAGTAGTCATCATGATATATGTATGTGCATCTCTATTTGTCAATTGCCCAACTGTAATTTGTTCACCCAACATGCTATTTATCTTATTGGAGAGACACCACTAGTGAACTGTGGACCCCGGTCCATTCTTTTGCATCTGAAATACAATTTACTGCAATCTCTGTTCTCTGTTGTTCTTTGCAAGCAAACATCATTCTCCACACCATACGTTTAATCCTTTGTTTTCAGCAAGCCGGTGAGATTGACAACCTCACTGTTATGTTGGGGCAAAGTATTGTGATTGTGTTGTGCAGGTTCCACGTTGGCGCCGGAATCCCTAGTGTTGCGCCGCACTACACTCCTTCACCAACAACCTTCACGTGGCCTTCATCTCCTACTGGTTCGATAACCTTGGTTTCTTACTGAGGGAAACTTGCTGTTGTACGCATCACACCTTCCTCTTGGGGTTCCCAACGGACGTGTGCTTCACGCGCCATCAGCTATCAACTTTAGAAACAAGAACATCAATTTTGCCAAGCTTTACCTCAACAGTTTTATTAAAAGCACTTTGTTTACTAATAAAGTCCTTAAGCATGACTTCAAGATCAGAGGGTGCACTTTTATTGTTGTTGTAGGAATTACCATAAGAATTTCCATAAGCATTACCATTATTAGAAGGATATGGCCTATAATTGTTGCTACCAAAATTATTCCTATAAGCATTGTTGTTGAAATTATTGTATTTAATGAAGTTCACATCAACATGCTCTTCTTGAGCAACCAAAGAAGCTAACGGAATATTATTTGGATCAACATGAGCTTTACCATTAACAAGCATAGACATAATAGTATCAATTTTATCACTCAAGGAGGAGGATTCTTCGACAGAATTTACCTTCTTGCCTTGTGGATCTCTCTCGGTGTGCCATTCAGAATAATTTATCATCATATCATCAAGTAATTTAGTTGCAGTCCCCAAAGTAATGGACATAAAGGTACCTCTAGCAGCTGAATCCAGAAGGTTTCTTGAAGAAAGTTTAGTCATGCATAAAAAGTTTGGATGATCATCCAAGTAGTCAGTCCATGAGTGGGACAATTCTTTACCAAAGATTTCATTCTTTCCCAAGCTTGAGCAACATGTTCATTATCAAATTGTATAAATTTCATTATGTCGTTTCTCAAGGATATAATCTTAGCAGGAGGATAATATTTTCCAACAAAAGCATCTTTGCATTTAACCCAAGAATCAAAAATATTTTAGGCAAAGATAGCAACCAATCTTTAGCTCTACCTCTCAAAGAGAAATGAAACAATTTCAGTTTTATAATGTCACCATCTACATCCTGATATTTTTGCATCACGCAAAGTTCAACAAAATTATTAAGGTGAGAAGCGGCATCTTCAGTACTAACACCGGAAAATTGCTCTTTCATAACAAGATTTAATAAAGTAGGTTTAATTTCATAGAAGGCTGCTTCAGGAGCAGGTGTAACAATAGGTGTACAAATAAAATCATTGTTGTTTGTGCTAGTAAATTCACACAACTTAGTATTTTTAGCAGAACTCATTTTAGCAAAATTAAAACTAAGCAACAGAAATAACAACAATAATCTAAACTATTTTTTTGTTTTTGATATAATGAAGCAACAAAGACAAAATAAAATAAACTAAGCAAAACTATAACAAAGTAAAGAGATTGGAGACGAGAGATTCCCCTTGCAAAAATCCTCTTTCTCACCGGCAACGGCGCCAGAAAAATTCTTGATGGCAATTGCTGTGGGAGTTGACAATCTCTGTGGTGTAACTTTTTTTCAGTTCTCCGGCAACGGCGCTAGAAAAAGTCTTGCTGACGTGTGATGTGGTGTAGCGTAGATTTCACACCGTTGGGAAACCCCAAGAGGAAGGTATGATGAGCACAGCAGCAAGTTTTCCCTCAGTAAGAAACCAAGGTTAATCGACCAGTAGGAGAAAGACGTGACTTCTGAAGGTGTTGCTAGCTGACTATTGGCAGGACGCACTACCAGCGTCAGCAACAACGTGGAACCTGCACACAACACAGCCAAAATACTTTGCCCCAACTTACAGTGAGGTTGTCAATCTCACCGGTTTTGCTGAACACAAAGGATTAAATGTATCGAGTGAAAGGAGATGTTTGCAGTAATTAAAGAGAACAGAGCTTGCAGTAAGTAAACAGAACAGGATTGCAGTAGATAAATTTATCAGTGTAAAGGAAAGTACCCGGGTCCACAGTTCACTAGAGGTGCCTCTCCATAAAGATAAATAACATGATGGGTGAACAAATTACAGATGGGCAATTGACAGAATACCTACCATACATGACAATATGATTACTATGAGATTCGTCTGGGCATTACAACATAATACATAGATCGTAATTCAACTGCGTCTATGACTAATAATCCACCTTTCGGTTATCGTCCGAACCCCTTCTAGTATTAAGTTGCAAGCAACATATTATCGCATTAAGTAGTGTGTGTAAAGTAAACAATAGAATTACCCTCGGATAAAACATTGTTGTTTTCTCCCTAGTAGAAACATCACATCTACAATCTTAAAAGCTATTGTCACTCTTCCGGAAAACTAGAGGCATGAACCTACTATCAAGCATAAAATATCCCTTCTTGGAGTCACAAGCATCTACTTGGCCAGAGTATCTACTAGCAACGGAGAGCATGCAAGATCACAAATAACATATGAAAAGAATATATAATCGATCTCAACATAGTATTCAATATTCATCGGATCCCAGCAAACAGAACATGTAGCATTACATAAGAATGATCTTGATCATGTAGGGCAGCTCACAAGATCTAAACATGAGGCAAAAATTGGAGAAGACAACCATCTAGCTACTGCTATGGACCCATAGTCCAGGAATGAACTACTCACACATCACTTCGGAGGCGGGCATGGCGATGTAGATGCCTCCGGCAATGATTTCCCCCTCCGGCAGGGTGCCGGGAAGAGTTTCAGAACCCTCCCGAGCTAGGGTCTGCAATGGCGGCCGCGACGGAACTTTTCGTGGATGGAGGCTCGGGTGTTCAGGGTTTTCCCGAGATCGTGAATAAATAGGCGAAAGGGCGAGGTCGGTGGAGGCCAGGGGGCCCACACCACCCCTAAGTGCGGGTTAGGGCCAGGCCGCGCCTAGGTGTGGTCTGGCCACCCTGCTGCCATTCTTCAACCCCCTCCGGACTCTGTCTTCGTTACGAAAAAATATTGACTTCGGTTTTTGTTTCGTCCAATTCCGAGAATATTTCTTGTACAACTTTTCTAAAATACAAAACAACAGAAAACATGGAACTGACACTGTGGCATCTTGTTAATAGGCTAGTGCCGGAAAATATGTAAAAGTGCAACGAAGCATGAGCAAAACATATATAAATAAATTGGTGTAAAGCAAGCATGGAGCATAAAAAATTATAGATACGTTTGAGACGTATCACCCTAGCCGAGCAAACCTGCCGCGAAGAGGAAAGACTCTCCATGAACGCGGAGTTCACCATGAGGCGGCGGTTCGCGATGATCCAGCGAGCTGCCTCTGCGCATGCCTAACCTTCGATTGCCTGGTACCGACTCGGGCCTGGGAGTATGGCTCGGGCGAAGAATGACGACGAAGTTGGGCCGTCGCGCTCGCCTACCAACCGAGAGTAGGAAGGTTATTTGCGTTTTAAATTTAGTTGCTTTCCATTCAAACGCGTAACATATAACGAAATTGAGTTGCTTTTTTTTCAATTTATGCCATGTTTTCGTTTTTTTATGGATTTGTTGTGTGCCAATGAGCCAAAATGGAAGCGAGGACACAATGGGTCACGCCGATGGGCTCTGACCTAACCGGCCGGACCGCCTCCTAAATTCTGTCCGCGGGCCAACCCAAACGGACTGCTGGAGATGCCCTAATCACCACACTGGCCTCTGTGCCCCGCCTCGCAAGGCCATGTGGTGACTGGCCACATCGATCCCTCTCTTCGTCCACAACCCCGGGGTCTGTCCTCACATCGTCGTGCACACGGTGGCTACCCAACGTCGTGCCAGAGGGAGGTTTGGATGTAGATTTTTTTTATTTCTCTTTTGAGAGAACTAGCACAGTGGCCCTCGCCGGGTCCTGGCTCATGTGACTATGTGAGTTGTTGATGGCCGACCTGCCTGCGAGGCAACTGGGCCGTGTTACAGAACGTGCTGTTGGTCTGGTCGATGTGCGCCGAGAGCGAGTCCCTGATGGCGTGGAGCACCGACGCAGTGGTGAGAAGAACATGCTTGTCGTTGTCTCATTGTCTATCCAGAGTTTTGCCTTCCGGCGCCACCGCAACCAGAGGCAGAGGGACGCAGAGAAAGGCATACTATGGGTGCGAGCTCATGGGTGTCGGTCCATAGCTTCAGGACGGCGCTGCTGACGCCAGCGCTGGACGGAGCCATGTGTTTCGTGACTGCCCGCGAGAGCATGCCGGAGTACGGGAAATAGCGGGGTTTTCGCTCGTGTTTCGGGATGGCTCAGAGCCGATGTCGGTCCCCGATGAACTCTCCAAACTCGCCAGCTGCCTCGCTAATATCGAGCAACTACTTCATGCCCAGCGTGCTAATCAGGAACGGCGTGCCGGCCGTGAAGCCCAACTCGCCCGAGCAAGTGTGTCTCATTCGTTACCCAGCCGTTGAGGCGAAGATTTGGTCGGCGGTTAATTTGCCGCTGTATACGTAGTCGAAGAAGCTGGGACTCGAGTTTCAGATGACGACGACCATGGCGATCGGCTGATGCGCGAAATCTGCTATTACCGTGAGGACAAAGCAAACTCGAAGTCGTATTGATCGTGGTGTTTCGTCGCTAGTACTTTTATATAGGTGGGTTTGACCGATCATGTTCTTGTAGGAGATGAGTTCTACTCGGCTACATGCCACGAACGCTCTGATGTGTAAGTAAACAGATGACACACGTAGGTTTTATTGTGACGTATATGGAGTTCTGGACTTTGTGTCTTTGTCAATCAGCGCTCGATGGTGTGTTTCCTGGAACCGATCTGCACTCTGTCTGGCTGCCCCGATCATTATTTTCTTTCTTAGACAACAATATGTTTCCTTATGGAACAAGAACGGATCGCAAACAAACTAGCACCAATCGCTTTCCTTTGCAAACGCGAACAGATCGCTAGCAGGCCGGAGGGGCGACGGACAAAAGCGCATTACGGCGTACCAAAGCGTATTAAGACGGACCAAACCATGGAAACACTTCTCCGGTACTAGGAAAAGTGTCCGTGCGTTGCAGCGGGATACGAAAAAAAAAAACAACTTTTGAAAAATCGTTCCAAAAATGATCAACCTTCGTAATCAAAATAATTGCTTAGTTTTGTGAATGCACTGGTTAAATAATACAAAATTATCAAGTATATAATCCCTCCAAACAAAATAACCCATCAATGCTTAATTTTTATAAATATTGAAGCGTTGCGGTAATGAGGCTAATTTGAAAACCTTGATTCAAGTTTTTTTTGCTGAAAACTGAATATATGCTACTGTACATTAGTTACTTCCCTTGTGATCATTTATACATACTAGATGACCCGGTGCGTCCCGGCGCAGAGGCAAAAGCGAGATAGGACAGAAATTATCAGTTTTAATCAGCTGATGTTTATTTAGTTGTTTAAGAATTTAATAGGTCTCTGCGAGCCCATAAATCTCTATAAGCATCATTTTTTAGGTAAAAGTCAACCTTTTAAGTAATATATAAAAATAATATAACGATAATATATGTATAACGCAAGAATACCTTTTTTGCATCCAACCATTTGTTTATAGCAATTAGAAATAAATTTGTGTAGTACAACATCTATCTTTTTTCGGGGTGCTATCAACACATATATGAAGCGGAAACTCGAAACTGATCCCGAGTGCATATGCACCTGATATGTACAAAACATATTTTAAGAGGTAGAAATTTAGGAACTTTTTGCATGTAGAGGGACTTTTCTATGTCCACGTGTAAAATTTCACATAAAACCGATATTCTTCGTGCCATGTGTAAAAAGACAAAAAAGAAATGTCTCAAAAATGGACTATTTTAGCATCAAAATTTATGTTTTTTTCACAGGGCATACTGCTAAAACAACTTTGAGAACATGTAACATATCAAAATATACAACATACATCTTTTGTATTTATTTAACATTTTTAAATATATTAAAATACATCTCAAATAAAGGGTGCATAATCAGAAACACCTTGTCCCATATGAAGTAGTGTTATTTAGTTCAATAAAAATACACAAGGATCATCAGTAAGAAGCAGAGAACAAATGGGTATGGGTTAATTATGTAGGTTTACGAACTAATGGAAAATTAAGGACACCAATACTAAATTAAAATGTAGGTTTCTGAATTAGTGGAATCCTCGTATGGAAATTTAGCTAATGTTCAATGATATTGGCATACAGACATACATTATACGCCGACGGCCCGTTGTGGCTACGCCGAGGGTTTCTGGCTGTCAGCGCCTTGCGCCATTCTTGTAGTAATCTCAGAAACACAACCTTTTGCGTCATTCTTGTAGTAATCTCAGAAACACAACCTTTTGACAGAGGGAACGAACTCAAAACATACAATAACCATGTGAAGTGTTATAACCATAGCCTGGTATCCCCCAACTTGGATTTTTTTGCAATGTTTTAGTAGTTCAGATGTAGTGAGACATACATGCAGTAACAAGCATCAACACCAATGTACACAACAGCAATATATTTACCAAACCTTGGTGCCCTTGTCAGTAATGCATATCACATCTGTTGACCCAATAGTTCATGGATATGAAAAGTAGCTAATTCAACATTCCCTGGCAATATTTTGTATACAACATTCACTAACAGTGTGTGTGCTTAACAACTAAATGGTACAACTAAATGTTAATCTACTAAATTGTAACAGAGATTATTAATACGGAAACGTGGTTCAGATGCAACCTCCACGCCGTCGCCGTCGCCGGCAGAGATGGCTTCTGTCTCCAGGTCCATCGATGGTCCCTCATCACTGATGATGCTATGGAATATTTTCAATTTTAATGCAAGGATATATAAATACGAAATTAAGTATAGGAATATCCCGACAATCTAAACCAATAGCTGCAGAATAGAGATTAAATTAGGGGCAAAGGATATGAAGGAGCAACTCACACAAGGAGGTACAGTCAAAAGCATGGAGCGTCTCAACGCTCACCACCGGCGACTGTCCTCCTGATGCTCTCACACTCACAGTCTGCGGGCACTTTTCAGATGCAACTTGCATGCACTCGTCAGTACCGGCTGAGGAGGGTGTTGTCTCGAGATCCATTGATGGTCGCTTAGCAGCGAAGATGCCGAATATTTTAATTTTGATTCAAGGACATAGAAACACAAACTGGTAGAGCGATCTCCCGACAATCCAAACCAACAGCTGGAGAATATAAATTAAATTAGAGGAAAAGGATAGGAGGGAGAAACTCACGCAAGGAGGTACAGCCAGAAGCCGGCGACTCTCCTCTTGATGCTCTCACGGGTTGCTGGTACTGTTGAGAGGCGTCATCTGCACCGGCCGGCCACTGGCTCCTCCTCCGCCTCCTCCCGCGTCCAGTACACGCGCGCCGCCTGGCGCCCGCTCCCGCCTCCACGAGCTCGCCGGCCGCGCCCACAATGCGGCACCGCTCCACGCCTTCCCCAACCGCCATCGCCCTCGACCTCCAACTCCCGCCACGCCTCCTCCAACCGCATGTCGCCCTCCACCTCCAACTCCCGCCACGACCGTCCTTTGTCCTCGACCTCCCCGCGGCCACCTGCTCCCCTCTCAAGGGCCGCCGCGCTCCCGCTCGTCCGCGCCCTGCGTGCCCCCGGCTGGCTCCGCCCGTTGCCGACTCCGCCGCGCCGCCACTGGAAGTGGGAGGAGGAAGAGGGCGTCAATCCCATCGCGCCGCCACCTGTGGTGGAGAAAGGGATGAGACGCGGGGGCACACGAGTGTGCGACCACGCGCACAGGAAAATGGGGAGAGAAAGGCGACATGAGCTAGCGGCCACGCTGCCTCTGCTCACCGGCCCTGCGAACGTGAGGCCCCACCCGTCATAGAACTATGCAGACAAGCACGAAGTGAAAAAAGAAATAACCGCATCCGACGGCTGTGGTCAAAAGCGGGATTGGCAAATTACTGTGCTGCTCTCATTGGACGAACCAGATTCTTTCCCCCATCGAAACCATCTGGTTGGCCGGGTAGCCCAGGCTCCTTTATAGGAGTAATATATGGGTCACGCTGAGCGTCTCCCGGGGGATTAGATTTCTAATCCCCCGGGTGGATAGCCGTTGGATTAGCTCGATTGGACCGTCTAGATCATGACACGTGTCACGGTATACCTCAGTCCCACTTTTGCTAGCATAATGTACCAAAGTAGCAAAAAACGGTTCGTTTGTAGAAAAATCAACACAATTGTAGCAAAACACGGTTCACCCAAAATACACACAGATCTCGTCGGAGACTTGCCGGAGACCTCGCCGGAGACGATGTAGCAAAAATGTTGTACTATTGTAGCAAAAAAATCGGGTATTGTAGCAAAGTTCGAGACATCACCGGAGATGTCGTCGGAGACGTCGCCGGAAACCTCGTCGGAGATATCGCCGGAAACCTCGCCGGAGAATTGGTAGCAAAAAATATATGCTATGGTAGCAAGAAACCACAAATATTGTAGCAAATTTATTTTTCTATTGTAGCAAACCATATAAAAAAAGGTCTATTATTGTAGCAAAACTGACATCTCTGGTGAGCACGCCGGAAAATCTCGCCGCAAACTTGATAGCAAAAAATGTATACTATAGTAGCAAGAAAAGAACGAATATTATAGCAAAGTTTTCTAGCTATTGTAGCAAAATACCATCACGACAGGGGCAAAAACACCATCACTATCACATCAGGAGCGGCGGGGATGCAAGTCGAGGCGCGGGACGCCGCCGGTCGCCGGGATGCAGATGGAGGCGCAGGACAACACCGTCTTTCGGGATGCAGTGGAGGAGGAGTAGTGGCGCGCTATGGAGGAGGTTCGGCAGCGCTGCGTGGGGCCGCGGCCAACACCGGCGGCGCGCAGCTTGGAGCACCTCCATGGCGGCGGCCCGGAGGACGTCGATGAGGCCGCGATGCCGGTGGCTTGGAGGACGGCCATGAGGTCGCTGTCGAGCGGCGCTCTGCTGGTAGGCGGAGAGCCGTGGGCGGCGGAGGGACTCGGGGCGGCGGCGGCGCTGCTGGCGCGGGAGGAGAGGAGGGGAGGGAGGCCGCCATGGATGGAGCTCCGGGGCGGCGCGGGAGAGGAGGAGGGCCGGGGATGGCCGCGGCGGATGGCCGCCGGGCGCGAGGTGGGCGGCGCCGGGAGCGGAGGCGCATCCATGGGGCGTGGGCGGCGGCGCTGCCTGGGTGTGGTGTAGCCTCCGTTCCTATCGATGGAAGAGACGAGAGCTGTTAAGATAAGATCGTGGTGGGACTCACTCTTTTGCTCGCTTTTGGAAGGACACGGGTCGGTCGCTCCATCCGGGGGATTTCTGCGCTGTTCCCCCGGGGGATAGACAGCGTTTCCCGTAATATATGCACCAACTAAATGTAGGTTTTCATAGATACCTCCGCTTTTTACTACATCTTCTTTTCTTGACATAACTCGTTCCAGTTCTGTGTCTGGACATCAAAAGTGTAATTTACTTATCAGAAGCTTAAGCTACCACATCGTACTCCATGTAGAACTCTTGCTATTTATACATAGGTTTCAAGAAGCAACTTCAATCTGCTAACCTGATTCTACATGCCTCAAATGTGACAAGAATCATTGACATTTAAAAACATGTAAATTTACTTAATCTTAATTGTTCTTCTCTAAACTTTCAGAATAGTGCGATAGTTACACAACCATCGAAATCGAGTTCTGAACTTGTTTGTCCATCTAGAACAACACCACAAAAATACTTTTCACCTTGGTTTCTTGCAGCAACAATAGCAAGATTATGCATCCAAGAAGTAGTTGGTTTTAGAAGGGAGTCTTCCGAAGTATTATGCACTACAAATCAGCGACAAACATCACACGGAGCATTGGAGGAGCATTGTGGTGGTCGTGCAGAACTGCAGATACTCGTGGTCCTGTGCCTTCTTCCTTTATCTCTTTGACGCTAGCAAGGACGCTGACCATCCATTTTATTTGTCCTCGTTGGCACCCATGGCATGTCACCAACGCCACGCCACCACCACCGCACACCTAGTTGCGGTTTGGGGAATACGGCATGCCGCCCCGGCCCTAACTTCCTCTTGCCCTGTCGCCAGCGTGGCGGCCATCAATAGGTGTGCGGGATGATGTTACTCGGCCCTTGTGTTGCCGACCAGGGGCATGTTCTCATGCAGTCATGCTGCGCGCCTGCACTCTGTCTGGCTGCCCCGATCATTATTTTCTTTCTTGACAACAATGTGTTTCCTTATGGAACAAGAACGGATCGCAAACAAACTGCCACCAATCGCTTTCCTTTGCAAACGCGAACAGATCGCTAGTAGGCCGGAGGGGCGACGGACAAAAGCGCATTACGGCGTACCAAAGCGTATTAAGGTGGACCAAACCACGGAAACACTTCTCCTTCTCTTTTTATTATTAGGTATAGCAAAAGTGCCCGTGCGTTGCACCGGGAGAAACATACTCAAACACTCGTGCAAACCATTTTTTGTTGACACATCTTCTCTTTATCACCATCTTCATTTTCTTCTTCTCTAACTAACATAATCAATTCAGAGAAGATTAGATTGCAACAAGCACCTCGCTGCATCTACTTGTAATACTCTACAGACTTGTAATAACAGTGAACCCCATCCATAAGTTTTATTAAGATGTGAATCCAAACAAGAGTAGGACTGGATAATTTATGTGAAATCCGGATGAAACAGATTATATGTTAGCTTAGCTGAAGAATGTACAAAGTGCGCAGTTCTAAGTCAAGTTAAAAGTTCAGAGAGTTCATAGGCTGATTCCGCCTAGCTTTGATTACGAAATAACAGATGCCAACACATACGTTAAATCAGAGAGGCATCCATCCCTAGAAATAAATTAATAGAATACTTGTTGGTATCATAAAGATACAAACAGACCAATATGCTCCCTTCATTTTCAAATACAACTTAGATATATTTTGAAATGTCAAAAGTATTAAAACAGAAAGTTTGCACGTACATTTTCTCACGTGCTACGCGCTCACAAAGTCATTTCATGAAAAATAGACTTGTCGTGTGGCGTGTGTAGCAAAGATAAAATTCGGTGCTAAAAATAAGGCTTTTCACAAGATAATTTTTCTCTTTTTTTACATACACCACAAAAATTATTATTTTTTCGCGAAACTTGACGAACGCACATATATTGTGGAGATATACATGTATAATTTGTTGTCAAAAAATTTCAACACCTAGAAATATATGTTTTTTTGGGTAGAGAGAGCATATGCACCCGTGAGCCAAATTGAGTTTATGTGTTAAAAGTAACTCTTAGGCTTGAGTTTTTTAATAGACAATTAATCAGAGTTTAAAATAGCGGACTATATATGCTTCTTAGCAACTATTTTTCAAACTCCTAGAAAAATTAGGCATCAAACATTCACATCATCTAAACATATGACAAGAAATTCAGTAATTTAGCGTTTTAGCGTGATTTAGCGAGCTATTAGCGAGAGATTCTATTTAGCGTTTAAAGTACTTATCTTTAGCTAGATAAAAATTCACCAAAAATATGACATCAAAATCAGAGTCAGTGAAACAACAATTCCGAAAGAACAATTTTGTATGTTGCTTAAGTAATTATTGAATTGCTTCGTAGGCAAATACTGTACCGGTGAACCTGAGTTTACGGGGTAGCTAACAACCAGCTTCAGCAGGCTGACCAAGAAGAGATTTGCCGAAGAAACCAATCAGGATGTAAATAAGGGTGAGCATCGCCGGTTTAGGTGGGTTTGAAGGGTTTCTCGAAACCAGCGTTAAAATCAGTGGTTTAACGTTTTGGTTTCATCAGGTTGTACGGATACGCTGGGTTAAAGCACGATTGCAGCCCCGAGAGTTCGCACGACCTGATTCAGTACGCCGCAGAAACCGCAGAGCGCGCTCGACCAGACAGAAGAACACGCCGCCGGCATCCGTGCAGAGAAGCTTGTGACCATACATGGGATTTAGCGAGGCCTCTAGGAGCGTCGGCCTCTCTTGGCTTCCACGCTAGCTCCGGCGTGGTGCCGCTCTCGGCCTCTGGGACGTCGCATAAGTAAAAGCGCTCGTGGCCGCGGTAGCTCTCCTCGTCGCGGACTACGCGGGTCCTAGCCCACTGCCGAGCGCGGAGGACGCCGTAGGCCCGTAGTAGTGCGTGTGGCCGCTGAACGGCAGGTGTCAGTCGCTGTGGCGCGTTTACTCGCTCATCCCGCTCTTCTTCTATTTGATGGTGGTAGGAGAGGCCGGAGCCAAAGCTGCTCCCGACGGAGACGAAGATGCTGCGGCTGTCGGGCTACAGCGCGGCTCGAGAGCCCAGTGACATGGCCGCTATTGTTTCTGCCGTGCCACAAAGTCGATGGCGCGGGGATCCTGTCCCATGCCCGCCCAGGCTGTGGCCTCAGGCAGTGGGGTCGACTTGCCGCCCGTCGCACGACCTCATCTACTACCACGCCGGCGCCAACATAGCTGAGTAGGAGTAGCAAGAACGCCGTGACCGGGTGCCATCATCTCCATAAGCTCCTGCTGGGTCAAGGAATTTCCACGCCGCCGTTGCACAACACCATCGGCCCCATCTTTCCTCCTCTGCTTTAGGGCTGATAACTATAATTAGAGGACATCACCAGCGACCCCAGCACGAACGCCTCACGTGCTCCCTCCTGCCTAGTGCCTAGTACATCGGGTCGTCGGCGGCCGTGGCCATAGCTCTCGCAGCTGCAAGCGCACGCTGGGTTCGGCGGCTCGGCAGAGAACGGAGTGACGGCAAGCTTGAGTCGGCGTCAGCCACGTGATCTGCACGGAGAAGTGCGACAAACAACGACGGTAGGCGGCGGCTGGCGGCGTCTCCTTGATCATCCCAGGTCATTAATATTTTCGATCTCACCTCCAAGTCGTGCGTCGTCTCCTTGATCCCAGGTCCCTAATATTTTCGATCTCACCTCCTCCGATCTCACCGGTATACGTAGGAAACCGGGGGAGAGAGCCAGGATACGCGTACGGTAGGAAAGTCTAAACCGGATCGACCAGTAGTCAGTTTTTCGATCGAGTTCAGTGCTTCTACTACATGGTTGCAGGCCTCGTCTATTGGATTTTCCGGCCCAAGGTGCATGGACTCTCTAGCGTACAGATTAGAAATTCTACCGTACAAACAATTTGAGAACAAATCGACTGATCAAACTAAGGTAAGAAGTATGGACCGAACGAATCGGTGCCGGACTTACCTGTGGCAGTGGTGGGTAATTTATATCAACTTTGAGGGTAGTTTTAAGTTGGACGACTACCAAGGGAGAAACCCTTTTGCTTTTATTATTAGGTATAGATAGATAGATTCGTGTAGACGCAGCATGGCCTTTCCCTTTATTTGCATATTAAAATAGGATCCCACATGGCACGGTGTGATAGCAGCTGCACCAAAACAAATACGTGGTACATCGAGGACGAACTCATGTAGGATGGAGGTAGCCAGGACGAACGTTGGGAGAAATCAGGAGTTACTCTAGGATGTTTGAATCGTCGTATGTTAGAAGGCCAGAGTCGATGGCGCGGCGGCAACCTCACAGCCTCGTGCGGCACATGAGAGAAGAAATAGTTTAGTACTTATGCTTCTGTTCTAGGGTACACAAAATTTTTGAGACATCCTCTTATTGTTTTGTTACTTGCAAAAGTTTAGGTTCTTTTGACATGAAATAAGCTATTGTGAGTATATGCCAAACATCTTTAGAAAATAAAAGATACAGTTTAGAATTTATCCTTGTATATAAATTAACATGATTTTCTCATCCTAATAATAAAGAATGATTCAAGTTAGACTACTTCACATTTAATTAAGATTTCATTGATGAATTAGTACACGCGTATACCCATGCCAAATTGTGATTGGAGAAAATATATATCCACGATGTTGTATAGTATTCAAATGAATTTCCTCCTTTTCATCTTTTTCGTTGCAAATACAACGCTTTCGACCTCCATACAACCGGTAAAGGTATAACTTTGACTTCTATTTTGTATACTAATATATTATTATGTTTCTAAGAAAAATGTGAAAAATGAAACCTTGCAATAGAAAGGAAACTCGCATTGAGATTGTCTCTTACATATTAAATTGATCTTGTCTTTTATAAATGAACAATAATCTCATAAACCAATGATCAACATGGCCTCAAGCTTTGGGTTATTGCAAAACCATTGTAATTACATGTCTACCCAACAAATACTACAATTGTGGAAGAAGAAGTCTAGACCACTTTTTCTATACTACAAAATGAGTGCAGCATCGTAAACATAAAAGAACATTTTTTACTAAAGCAAACAACTTCAGAGTATTTAAAACCATGGTATTTTGAAAAAAACAAAATAGTATATCATTATGTTTCTAAGAAAAATGTGAAAAATGAAACCTTGCAATAGAAAGGTAACTCGCATTGAGATTGTCTCATACATATTAAATTGCTCTTGTCTTTTATAAACGGACAATAATCTCACAAACCAATGATCAACATGGCCTCAAGTTTTGGGTTATTGTAAAACCATAGTATTTACATGTCTACCCAACAAATACTACAATTGTGGAAAAAGAAGTCTAGACCACTTTTTCTCTACTAAAAAGTGAGTGCAGCATCGTAAATATAAAAGAACATTTTTTAGTAAAGCCAAACAACTTCAAAGTATTTAAAACTATGGTATTTTGAAAAACCAAATTTTTTTGTGCTGCCAAACACAGTTGAAATCACAATAGCAAATCTTCGCGACATTATGGGGATTCTGGAGGCTCACCTAGAATGTGTACATAGACAATGTTGATTAAAAAACTGAGTGTGATAAAATGGTCAGAGTAATAAGATATGAAAAATCGGTATTGTAAGGTTTTTCCGCGGGTAAACTTGGCTAGATAAGGTGGTCTAGTAATTTAAAACCGACCGTCTATTTTATGTTCGTTTTCAAACCGATTCGTTAGACTTTTTTTTTTTGAACGGACTCAGCTAAGCTAGCTGGCCGGCTCTTTTTTTTCTAACAGACTTGGTTCTCTAACTCGTGTACCTTTTCCAGTTTTTCAAAGTCCACGTACGTCTCAAACGAATACGTGGATGAACATGTTTCTGGAAACGAACAGAGCAGTAACGGCAACATTGATTCACCTTGTGCGGGCTGGACCTGGACGTGTCCCGATTGGGGCCGCTGCCCCTTGGTTCAGATATGCAACACACCGAGACTCCATCGATCAAGAGGCGGCGCAGACGTGACATCTGCGCCGGTCAGCTCTTTTATTTCTCAAGGGGACTCACTTAAGAGGAATAACTAGCAAAAGTGTCCGTGCGTTGCCAAATACTTACGCTTTAAAATCGGTACCATGAGTGTTCTAGTGACCTCGTCGAGATCTGCATGGTAATGACTTGGATTGGGCCACCAACACCTCATGCACGTCGACCTCTCGTTTTTTCACCGGGCCCGCCTGGCAGCGAGGCGTAGGGCTGTATCGGGTGCATTGCTTCGACGGTCATCGCTTCCGCGTCTGCGCCGTAACCTTTTTCATCAATGTCGCGGCTGCCTCTTCTGCATGCTCACTGGTGGGCGGCGGCTGGGTTTCTGCGCCGCCATCAATGGCACCGTGTCCCGCGCGCGCCCAGCCTTAAAAGTCGACCGGCATCGTCCCTGCCATTGCCCACACCAGCGACATCTCCACTCCCACTCCTCACAGTAACGCGTCACCGCATCCATGGGAAAGAAGAAGCACGACTCTGAGGCATCCGACAGCGGGACCAAGAAGGCGGAGCGGACGCACAGGGTGCCGCTGCCCGTCAACGTGGAGCGGCTCATGCACAGGAACTTGACATCGTGCGCAGGCTGGCAGGACGTGCTCTGCCTTGTGGCGGCTGGCGACTCAGCCACCTCCGGGTGCCTATCCCGCCCGTGCCTCCACGTGAGCCAGACAGGAGCGCTGAGATCCGACGCAGGCGGCGGTACCTGCCGCCGGACCTCCGAGTCGACCCCGCCTATGCCTTCGACTCCGACACCTGGCGCACCTGGCGCAAGACCGAGAAGGATCCGAGGAGGCAGGCGGGCTTCCTCGGTGACATGGACTTCCCTTTTGACCATCCACCGCCGCCTCGTCATCGAGCATGGCAGCCACCGGCGCCTCCACAGGACGACGGCGACGACGCGCTGGCCTACCACAGCGAGGAGGCCAATGACGACAGCGACGACTACGCCGCCTGCATTTTCATGGAATGACAGTTGGCCATGGCGGAGGGCCAGGAGTTCCGAGTACCCGACGACGATGACAGACGACGAGATCGAGAGGTTCGGCGTCCTCGTCTCGGAGGTGGACCGACTGGTGCAGCCCCGGTACGCCACCGACATCATGCCGCCGGGCCTCACGCAGGAGGAGGCCCTACGAGGACTCAACCCCGCAACCGGTGCAACCTCCACCTCCACCTCCACCACCGCCGGCGTATGTTCCGCTGGCTCCCAACTAAATATGTTTTTATATTGAAAAAATGCAAAATAAAAAAATGCGTCTTGCCGCTGGAGCCACCACCGATGCAAACGGACGCGCGCGGACATTTGAGCATCCAAAATTACGTCGCTGATCCCCTTCTTGGTTATCTTCTTCAACTTGCAATAAGGAGTAGCTAGGAGCAGAGAAGATGCACATTTGGGCAATGATATGATAGAGAGCCTTTTTCTTTACAGGATTTTTGCCTTCACAAGTAGCTATCGTTTGCTGGTTCACGAATGATCAGGAATAGGGGAGGCACGGCCGCCCTCAAGTGGGCGCCTTGAACCACTTAGAAATTGCGCACATTCAGATTCTGCAGACAGGGAACAAAGATCAAATAGCCGAGGGAACCAAGACGACTTCAGTTGGCACTCATGTCCAGCCTTCCAGGACTATGAGGGGCGCAGCTGCCGTGCTTGCCGCCGCCACTCTCAATCCTCACACCCTCGAACGCACTGCTGTGCTCCTCCTTCTAGATGCATCAACATTGCTCAGGGCACGGAGTCACGGGGGCGGAAGTAGGACGTGGTGGCGGTCAGACGGGAGAAGAGAGAATTTTTAGATTCACAGGGAGACACCTCCCCGGTTCCATTTCATATGATAAAATAAAACCACAAAGTCAACACACACCCCGCTCACAGCGTTTCTAACACCAAACCCGGAACAGGGCTAAGCCTACCGCCCCAAAACAACAGCCACAATCATCTCAAAAGCCACCAGATAAAAGCTAAGCTCAGCAACTAACCCACTCCACCAACAAACTATCACAGCAACAGCTAAGAAGCAAACTAGAACTATTACACACCACAAGCTGAACCTTTTCACAGCACGACATGAACTGAAGCGTCTTCCTCCGGGTTCTCCTTCAGGAACTCCAGCGACGCTCGTCCACCATGAGGGGTTTGGCGGCAGGAGCCCAGGAAGATATCCAATCAAAGGAAGAACACTTCATGGTGGTTCCAGCTCCAATGGTGCTTTGATCTTGTTTGACATATGCTTCATGAACAGGTCCACTTCCTCCCACATTTGGTCCTTGAAAGGGACTTTCCAAATTCTCAGATAAGAAAGTATGACCCTCCACACCTGCTTCAAATCCAACCAAGTAAGTCTATTAAAAACTAAATTATTTCTAGAATTCCAAATCCCCCACAAAATAGCTGAGGATATGAAATTAAACTGTAAAAATCTTTTGTTGCACAACCATCTACCAGCTACATCTATATATTTCTCTACTTTATGCTTACAGATTTCCTTGACTAGGCCCCACATCTGTCTTGCAACAATACAGTCAAAAAACAGGTGATGTACACTTTCAAATTCTCTACAGAAAGAGCATTCCATAGGTTTTGGTATGCCCCTTCTCCTCAAGTTATCTCTAGTCATAATTTTGTTTTGAGACAACAGCCACAGGAAAATCTGAATTCTAGGAGGGATTTTTAAGTCCCGCATAACGAGGTAAATAAATTGGAGTTACTCCTCTAAAATTTACTAGAGCATACATAGATTTTGAAGAGTACACCCCATTTGTTTCATAAGTCCAGATAAGTTGATCCTCATCAGAATTGTAAGCTATAGTTTCAGCAATAGCTACTAATTCCTGCCATTGTATCATCATATAATCAGAGAAATTTCTCCTAAAATCACATCTCAAGGTTGTCCCATCCCAAATATCCCTAACAGTTCTAGTCTGTTGATTTGATACAAAATATATGTCCCAAAACTGAGTTGCCAAATTAGTGTTGCCAAACCAAACATCCTCCCAAAATCTGACACTCCTACCATTTCCTATTTTCCATCTATACCCAAACCTCACAGCTTCCGCAGTACTCATCACACCTTTCCAAAAGGTAGATGGGTGTGCATCATGGCAACACAGGATATTAGGGTCCTTAGTATTATACTTACAATCTATAACTTTTCTCCACAAAGTCCCTTCCCCCTGTATATATCTCTTAACCCAAGATCCTAAGAGACATAGATTTAAGTCTTGCAGGTTAGGAATCCTCATGCCACCAAACTCCTTTCTCATACATACAGAAGACCAATTAGCTAAATGTATTTTATTATTCCCTTCTTCATCATTCCAAAGGCAATTAGCTAGTTGTGTATTAATAAGATTCAAAACCCATTTGGGGAACTTAAAGAAAGATAGCAAATACACTGGGATACTAGCTAAGACTGATCTCACTAACTCCCTTTTGGCTGCAGAAGATAATAACTTCCCTCTCCAGCCAGCTAACATACTTAAAAGGGAATCAATCAAAGGTTGTAAATCCTCCCTTTTCAACTTATCATAGTGGAGAGGAATCCCTAAATATTTAATTGGGAAGGAACCTAGTACACAACCAAAAATATCCAGGAAAGTGGTACACTCCCCTAATTCTACATTAATAGGAATTAACTCACTTTTGTGGTAATTAATTCTCATGCCAGAGATTTGTTCAAAGCAGGTTAAAATCCATTTCATATGAGTGGCTATCTCATTACTTTTCTCAAGGAAAAGCAGTGTATCATCAGCATATTGGAGGCAAATAACACCTCCTGGGACAAAATCCGGGCAGAGGCCCCTAATCAGCCCCACCTCACAACCTTTAAGCAACATCTTAGAAAAAACATCAACTACAAAATTGAATAGCCCAGGTGACAAGGGATCCCCCTGTCTTAAACCTTTGCCTGTAATAAAGAAATCACTTTCTACTTCATTTATTTTCACACCCACTGAACCACCAGTGGTCAACTGTTTTATAAGCCTAATCCAGAAGGGGCTAAAACCCCTAAGATGCAATACCTCATAAAGAAAATCGAGATTAACTCTATCATATGCCTTTTCATAGTCAATTTTAAACACAAAACCTTCCATTTTCCTTCTATGCACCTCATGAACAATTTCATGTGCAGTAACTACACTCTCCAAAATATATCTACCTTTAATAAAGGCAGATTGATTTGGAGAGATTAATCTCCCTATGATTTTGGCCAACCTATTTGTTAGCACTTTGCAGAAAATCTTAAAACTACAATTAAGCAAACTTATAGGTCTAAATTTCTTCATAGTTCTAGCATCATCCTCCTTTGGGATCAAAGTAATCATAGCAAAATTTAACCTAAAAATATCTAGCTTATCATCAAACCAAGCTTCAAAGAGATGCAATAAATCTAAAGCAATAATATCCCAATACTTTTGATAAAAGAATAAAGACAAACCATCTGGCCCAGGTCCTCCATCAGCATAGGAACCAAACACAGCCTCTTTTATCTCTTCTAAAGTAAATCTACCTTCCAACATCACATTCTCTTCTACTGTTACTTTCTCCTCAGGTAAGAAAAAAATTATCTAACAATCTAATATCGGGTCTATTTTCCACACCAAACAAATCTTTATAGAAATCCATAGCTATCTCTAACATCTTTTTAGTTTCAGCTACTGGCCCATCAGGACCTTCTAACACAGGAATCATTTTCTTTCTTCTTCTCTGATTAGCTAAAGCATGAAAATAAGCAGTATTTCTATCTCCCTCGCAAACATCTCTATCTCTAGATCTTTGCTTAGCTTTAATTTCCTCAATTATCCAAAAGGAACTTAGTTCTTCCAGAATTTGTTTAAATCTACCAGCTTCATCCTCAGAAAGTTCCTGAGTTTCTGCTCTTACATCTAACACATCATATTCCTCCATAAGTGATTTTTTCTTCTTTCTAATCTCAGCATCTATATTAGCACTCCAACCTTTAGCAGATCTTCTAAAATTCCTCACCCTAGTCTGCCAAATATCTAAAGGATTATTACTATTAACTGGAATAGACCAGGCTTTAGTAACCACATCTAAAAATTCTACCCTAGTGCTCCACCATTTCTCAAATTTAAAACTACTTTTCTTAGGCAAATTCACCTCACCAGAGTCCCAAACTATGGGAGTATGATCACTCCCCAGCCTGGGTAAAGCTCTAGCACTTCCCAAAGGAAACAGTGCCTCAAAACTAGTATTGCAAAAAATTCTATCAATCCTACTAATAATCCTATTACTTTGGTTATTACTCCAAGTAAAAGACCTACCTGCCAAACCTATCTCTACCAAAGCCCACATATCAATCCAAGCATTAAACTTGTCAGCCCATTTAAAATCTATGACTCCATTACTTTTATCACTCTGAAACCTAACCAAGTTAAAATCACCTCCAATCATAGCAGGGCCATCCCAAGTTAAAAGCAGTTCATGTAATTCTGAAATAAAAGAATCTTTACCATCCTCATAAGGTGAGCCATACACTGTAGTTAACCTAACCACCAGACCAGAACTTTTAATCCTAACAACTGTGCTAACAGAGAAAGACTTAATGTCCCAAGACATCACCTCAAAAATATCCTTATTTAGGCCAACTAGGATACCTCCAGCAGTCCCAACTGCAGGCATATAATTTCACTCAAAATCTCTATTTCCTAGAAAAGATTTTAAAAAGACCTAGAGAAATTATCTTTTTTTGTCTCCTGAAAACCAATATAATCAACTTTTAAAGGGATAACAGTGTCCTCTAGGCATTTTTCCTACCAGGAGCAGTAATCCCTCTAATATTAAAAAAGGACACTAACATTGTAATCTCTTCTTGGGGTGCTTGCCCCAAGATTTCCTAATGACTTCTATCCATTTATCACCTTCATCCTCATAATTCTCATCATTTTCCTTATTGCTTTTCCCAGGAGTAACATCTAGAGCATCACTATCAGTAACAAAATCTATCTTCCGAGATTCAAGAGGCAAGCTCTCACTAGGAATCTCAAGTATCTACTAAATCACTCCTAGGTGATTTTGAACTATGATTCTTATATTCTACTCTATCATTAGCACTAATAGCGTAAATATCAACACCCACATTTCTAGCCAAAGATTCAAGATAATCTACATCAAGAGAATGAAAAGCATTAGATTGCATTATACCTTTCATCTTCTTGTTAGGCTCCTCCAGCATTGCTCCTCTTGTTGTACTCAATTGCTTTCTTCATGACATTAATGGAAGTGTCCACCCTAGAGCTCGCCTAGTAGCTTGCACAGGTCCCCAAACTTTCTTCCTCCTTCCTTTGTCCTTGTTCACCTTATCCAGAGTCACTTCCTTGTCAGGTTTCTCCAGAGTGGGAAGGAGATCCTCTGGTAGAGCAGCTTCAAGGTCATCCACCTTCATCTCAACAGTCTCCAAGGCCCCATCATGATCACCAAAAGTCCCCTGTTCCTCCAGAAGGAAGTTCTGAGCTTCTTCTCCCACTTCACCCTGAGAACAGCTACCACCACTTTTCCAGATGAACCTACCATCCTCACCAACACAACCATTCTTGATCAGCATGTCACACACTTCTGCACCACTGATATAGTCCTTGATCTCTTCCCCATCAGCCACAAGTCTTCTCACCACTGATCCAGAACTAGAAGCACCAGGAGTCATCACAGTAGAATTAGCACTAGCATTCCCTGTTGCATTAGACCTATCAGTCTCCATGCCATCTTGCCTCTCATCAGTTTGTCCTTCATTTCCATGTTCATCATTTCCATCTGAAGGAGGAGGAGGTGGATGAGGAGGATCCTCAGCTACCCCAACTGCAGGTTCTCCTTCTGCTTCAAACAGTAATTGGTGAAACTTCCCTTGAAAATGAAACAGCCTGCCAGCAGGAATCCTGGTTGCATCTCTACATTTTATCCTGACCCTAACCACCTCAGCACAATCTCTAAACACACTCATCCAGTCTATCTCCTCCAAGATGCCACATACAGAGACTGCCTGAGCAATACAGTTCCATTCACACCAAGGAGGTTGTAAACCATGGATTTTCATCCATGTTTCTTGCATCACAGCCACAGGATCAGGGTCATCATCCCAAGCCTCCACTTTCACCCAAACACCAGGTTTTGTCAAGCCAAATCTAGGATACCCAATCACCTCGATCCACTGGGAGATGTGGTGGAAACTTGACCAGATAGGACCATTGGGTAAGTTCCTCGATCTCGCCAAGGCCAATTTGTTCTATAGATCCCAGCAAACTCCTTAGCTAGCTCTGCTTTGGTTATGTTCCCCTCCTCTATCAACACCAAACCACAGTTTTTGGTAGTAGCAATAGGATTCATCACAACCTCAGGGATCTCAATGTGGAAGAATCCCAGGCCATTTGCTGCACTTCCAATGTACTCCCTCCGTTCTTTTTTAATTGACTCGAATTTAGTACAAGTTTGTACTAAATCCGAGTCAATTAAAAAGGAACGGAGGGAGTACTTAGCTACCTGAGGAGGCCTCTTGACCACTGGACACCCCTCAACAGCATGATTAGTTGCCTTGCAGATGAAACAGAAGGCTTTCTTATCACATGACTGCTTGAAATGTCCGGGTTCTCCACAGCCAAGGCAGATGGTGTCCACATAGGACATTTGATTTGGAATCACTTGAGCAGATTCCCCACTCCCTCCACTTTTCTTCTTTTGCATCTGCTTGGGTTCTCCACTTTTTCCTTTAGCAGCAGTCACACCCACTGCATTCTGATTGTTCTGAGAAAAATCTTCAGGATTTGGAGCAATCCATTGATTAGATGGATACCCAAACTGCTGTGGAGGGAATTGAGGGTATGTACCCTGGAAAGCCCAAGGAGGAGGCATCCCTCCAGGCACAAACCCATATGGTTGAGGAGGGAAAGGAAAGCCACCTTGGTTCTGGGAAATCCCGGAAAGGTTGTTGCCGTTGTTGTTGTGAATTTTGGTTGAACTCGGTTGCCCCGTCGCTGCCGATTGCAGTTGTCACCTCTTCCTCCACCAGGACCCCTTCCCCTGTTTCTCCCACCACGGCCACGATCAGCCATGGCTCTCTCCTCCACCTCTAGATCTACAACCTCACACTCTTCAGCACCCAAATAGCATAGAGCTGGCCTCTCTGGTAGCAATGGCGGCGGGGAGGGAGAGCTGCGAACCCTAGAGCAGAGAGAGGGATTTATATATGCCTCTCCCCTTTTTTGTGACTTGGCCAGATGCTGTGGCATATTCCAGAGTTGCTCAAAAAGCAGCTCGATCTCTTTTTCCTCCATGTCCATGCCTTTTGACTCGGTCCACCGCGCCATGGACAAGCTTCTGGAACCCACCACCATGTCCTCTTTCTCCCCTTTCCCGCCAAAACTCAGAGCAGCAGTCCCTATCAAGCTTCGGACGCCCCGCAATCTTCTTCTAGTAGACTCAGCAGCTGCGCATGTTGATTGAGGATCAGCAATGCATGCGCCGCCTTCACCTCTGATACTGCCAGCCCCAGCGGCCGAGGCCTCTTGTTCCAAAGGCAGGGGAAGCTGTGATCGAGCTCGCTGGACTGCTACTTCGAAGGGGGACAGCTGCTTCACCGGCACAATCCTCTCCTCCGAGCGCCGCCTGTTCCCCGGCACGCTCTGTGTCATGTCCTTGAACTCCAGATCCCTCTGCATCGCTTCCTGAATCACCACGAACCTCGGACCAGGCTTCTGCCCCTGCAACGGCGCCTGCAGCGCCAGAACCACATCCGCGACGTCTGACGCCACCTGCGCCGCTTGGAGCTCCGGACCTCGCCGTTGGCCCGAGGAAGGTGAGGTCGGAATCAACGGCGATTGGCCCAAACGAGCCCACGCAGAAGCTGAAGCCCCCGCGCCGAGGCGATTGAACTCCATCCTCACCTTGCAATCCGCACGGCGACCTCTGCCTCGCCATTGTCGATCTAGCTTGCGCACCCTCAGCGCCCTCGCGAGATCCCACCTCCTCTTCCCTGCCTCCGATACCACACTCCCACCACCACGACTGCTCCCCCGCCTCTTCTCCCCCCTCATCCGCGCAGATCGCCGCCGCCGGCCTTCGATTTGCCCCGGATTTTGGTAGGAATCTAGCTATCGGCGGTGAGCTCGAAGTGGAAGAGACAGGTGATGTTGTGGAGGCAAGTGGCAAGGGCAGATGCTCGCGTGACGCGTGTAGAGGCGCCCTCCCCCGCCCTGGCCCGCCATGGACGCGGATCGAGGTGATCCCGCCATGAACAGGACCTCGGGTCAGGTTCGGGACGGAGTCGCCCCTGAGTCGCGAGAGCATCCTCCTTGGCGTCTATTTCTCGTGACGGCGACGATCGGTGCGCGGAGTACGGGGATTTGGGGCTCGTGGGGACTGCTCTGTTCCGGCACAAATGGAAAGAGGTGACAGAGGAGGTGGTAGGCGAGGTTACCGCCCGCGGCCGTGCCCCTACCCGTGGTGGCGGAGGCTCCGGTGCTCGCTGGCCGGTGGGGGCGTAGGTGGGGGGAGCCTACCCGTCGGTGGCCCGTGGGTTGGTTCCATCTCGCCGTTGGGGGACGGGCCAGCTTCACCGGGGGCATTGATTCTTGCATTTTCTCCACCGTGGGAGACAGCCCAGGGAAGGGCTCGGGTAGGGCGCAAGCGCGCAGCATACACCATACATACACGTATTGTGACAAAACATTTACGGTTGAAAAAATCATGAGTACTGCTCTGCAATGCTGATTTTTTTTTACTTGTTGAAAAAAAAATACTAATAGGAGTACAATATACCATCTCACTTCCTTAATGTAAAATGTTTTGTATTAAACGGCCATAACGTTTTATATTTGGGAACAGAGGGAGCATAAGTTGATCGAGATTTTCTTATGTCCAAGTCGATGGAGTTCCCCGTCCGACCAAATTCCGTTTCCGAGGAATCTCGACACGGAGCCGTCAGCTAGTTCAAAGTGTTTTCTTAGACATAGTATAGAATTTTCCAAGAAAAGGACGGAGAGTACTCGCAAGAAGTATATCACCGGAGGCAAATCAGAAGAGAAGAGTTAATTTGCCCCCAAAAAAAAACTCAGAGGTAGTGGAGGCAAGAAAAACATGAAGGTCCACCCCGTAGATGCATGGGATCAAACCTCGATCGCGTGATTAAATGAATCCCCCTCCCCTATTTTTGACTTTCCAGGATCTACATGACTCGAAAAAGGGCAAGGTCAGGGGCACGTTTTGAAATTTTAGAGACGAACAAAATAAGCTGAAGTGGGACACTAAGAAATCAATGGGCTGCGAAAGAGGCCTAGTGGTGCTCCCTCCCCCTATGGGCTCACCACCTGGGGTCTTTTCCCACTCGACCGCCTGGTTCGCCTCAATATTTCGTCCACGGATTTCGTTTGACGGCCTGACGGCGGAGATCGGAGGGGGGAAACGCAACCGGAATCGCTTTCGGTGGACTCCACCCCCCCCTTCGGCGTGGTCATCATCATCTTCATCAGCACCCTTTGCGCCATCTTCATCTACCCCTTGTAATATCTTGGCAAACATGATGTGTGAGGCAATCTATCGTTTACCCTTGATGTATTGTACCTCTATGTTAATGTTCGAGTAGTGACTTGTTCTTGGCAATTGTGAGATATTTTGTTGATGTTTGCATATAAGTATTTGTTATCTTCTATGATGGTCTCTTGTACTGATACATGAGTGCGCACATATGTTGGGGAATGCATGAGGTTGTCACCGTTGCATGATGATAGGAGGAGGGAGAGCTGGAGCTTGATAGAAATCATGTCCCAGTTCTTAGATTCATGTTATATTTAGTCATGGTTAATCAACGGGGGTATAACTATGGAGACCTTTAAACTTACATCGGTGGTTTGATTTTATGTCTTAATAATTCTCTTGTTTGTTTTTAACTGGCATTGGGATCAATCACCGGCGGTGTAATTTCTCATATCAATGGCTGCACCTATACGTGGCTCCTCTCTAGAAGAAACACTAATAAGACTATACTAAGCTTCACTAATTATGACAACCACATTAATGAAATAGAAATTTGCCAGAACACTCTCCCTTGAGTTACTTCCTCTTACTCCACTTCATATCACCTTACTTACATTGTATTAGTTTTACTTCTTGCATTTTAAATCCCAGCACTTATAGTTTTATAGTAAAACACCTCTTCACACACACACACACTGTAGATCCTAGCTTTCCATAGAAGGCAATATGAGTGGGTTATAGGACTTTATAAAATAGATAGTTTACCTTCAGCTCCTCGTGGGTTTGACACTCAAATACTTATTGAATTGCACTACGGTGATCCCCCGCACTTGGGGGTTATCAAGTTACTTTTCTGGCGCCGTTATCGGGAACGTAGCCCTAGGCTTCTATTTTTGTATGCATTGCTAGTTTATTTTCATTACCTTGCATATAAAATTAAAACCATAAAAAAATATTAGCTAATGGAAGATGCTAGGATATTTCCCGTGAGTCCCGCAAATATATGATGTTTCGTTTGGATGTTTCCCTTGGGGGTCTAGGTATTGTATTTGGATTAAATGTCTAATATCTAGGATATTTATATTGAGACCAAATGCCAATATTTATGTTTGGATGTGTTAGATATTTGAAATCCATACTAGATATTGAACTTGAATGCCAAAAGTTGTTTGGATGGTAAAACTGATGAATTGCATTTTTTTTGTTTTATCTGTGGTAAAAAATTGTACGCAACAGCCACAATATTTTAGCTGAAATACATAAGAGTTCGAGTCTTTTCAGTGATTGCTCTTGTTTAAATCTGTCTCCAACTTGTGGACTGTTTGTGTTCCAGTATCTTCTTTTTAACTCTGTCTAGTACGTAGATGGGCGCAGGGGTCGGGCCTTGCACGGAACGCTAATGCGCTTCCCATGTGGCCACAAGCACCAGGGAGAAGCGGTGGGGGGAACACTCCGTCCAGCTATAGCGTTGAGTGCATTGGCGTGGAGCCAGGCACACATTTGTTCCTCCAGCCCATGCGCGTACACACAACCACGCCCCCACTGGCCGTCACCGGCACGCACGCTGCCGAGGCACGAGCCCTATTGCTGACCCTACTTGTCATCACATCCATACTATCTACAGCGCCGCACCGCTGCAGAAGGCAGCACCCAGACATCTTCTTTTTCATGAACTGGTGCCAGCACTGCTCGCCGGCGATGGAGGCACGAGGCAGGGAGATCGATCCGTCAGTGGTGGACGTCGGAGGCAGGGAAGATGGACTTGAGGCCACAAGATGGGAGGGGCGGGAGAGAAACCACAATAGATAGAGTCGCGGGAGGCCGACATCGTTGTTCTAAGCCAGAGACGGAAGGCGGGTACCTGCACCGTCAGGGCGCTAGGTTGCGAGCGAACTTTTGCGTGCGAGTTCGCGAACGGAGGGAGGACGAGAGCGGTCGAACTGGTGCAGATCGAGCAATGCACATCAATGTCTAGCCTAACCCCTCAACATTTGATCTCCCTTCTTTTGTCGTTCGGACCTAGGTCAGATATTGAGACCGAATACCCAGATTCAATACATCGACCAGCCAAAGACATGAAATTGAGGTATTCGGGCCTCAATCCTCTTGAATATCCAATGCCAAGGCTCAAAGCAAACATCCAAACGAACCGTGAAGGATATACTATACAACTATGTTAAAAGCTTGAATATTCCCTTGTGTACTAATATTTTGAATGCAAGAAACCATGTTGAGGATGCCAAGGAAGAATAAAATAAGAAGGATGACAAAAGCATAAGCACGGGGATGCCCATGCAACCCCAAGAAGGGAATGAAGAAGTACGAGCGGAGGAAGAATGGAGTACCTACCTGATACGTTGCAAACATATCTATAATTTTTTATGCTCCATGCTTGTTTTACACAATTTCTATAGGGATTTCTATTTTCGTGCCCTCGGGTCCTTAGTTGTGCTCAGTTTTCCCCAGCCCCTTAGTTTTTCCTCAGTTTTCCCCAAACCCTTGTCTGAAACCCGCAGAAGGAGCTCGGACGGAAGAAATCCGTTTAGTTGAACGTTCCGTGCTGACGTGTGGGGCCGTGTCGTTTGTGGGGCCGCGTCGTGTGGGGCTGGCAGGATGGGACCGCGTGGGACAGGACGAGACCGTGTTTGGTTGTACGTGAGAGCTGGGTTTTGTCTCTCTCGGCCCAAATTGGTATTTTAAGAGCACATTTTTCCTTCTTTCTCTCTTTGTCTTTTTCACAAAATTAGTATCAAATCTAGAGAAGCTTCTATTTCTGTCTTTCTTCAATTATTTATGCCTTTTGACCCTCGTTTTTTGCCCAATATGGCGGCAAATCTAGTAGCAAATCTAGAAGCTAGTATATGATAAATTCACAGCAGCATAATCAGAAAACTAAGTATAATACATAAACTGCATACAGCAGCCAAAAGCAGCCAATAACGTTGTTAATGTTCACGACAAACTAAGCTGAAAAAAATACAAGACGCACACAATGTATGGCCAACATGAAGATTAGGATACCCCAGGATGAATGAATTTGTTCTTTATTCCTCATATATTTCTTCGTCGCTCCATGCGTGCATCATCCCAAGGAAATATCCATTGAACTCCTTCCGTCTGCAGTATGCAGCCAATACATCCTCCAAACGGTATGGTCTTTGTTCATTTCTCAGACCGTAGTTTTATATTCTATCCACACGTAGTGGCCACTCATCCCAGGCCTTTGTATCATGAAAGTACTCTCTGATATAACCCAAATCCGCGTAGTAGATGCAACCAAGTCGAAGTGTCGGGTGCACTCTGGTATCGACGGAGATACACCGGATATAATGCACGAAGATGGCATGACTACCAATGTTACTGACCGCATGGAGAGAGAGGCTCTGTGTGTCCACACGGTACACCAATGGTTGGTCCTCCAAAAGCATGTTGTCCAACAACACAAGCAGCAGATCACCATCCGACTTCACAAAGTAGAACTTGTCATTTCCAAGTTCTGGAAATGAAATTAGTGTCTCCATCTTGACAGTGCTCGCGTCGCTGCTCCAACCGTACATTGGTGCACACTAATTGTCCGTCCCCAGAATTGTCCACAGCTATTGCATACAATTCACCATTGAACGGGGTAATGCAACACAGAGAATGGTGCTCGATCGAAAATCTTCCTTCTCCCCAATCTTCATATATATCCTTAGTTGGAGTGCTCTCATCGACCCAAGCAATTCCCTCCGGGTAATGTGCGGAAATAAAGACCATAGTCGGGGATTTGATTACAGCGACTGAATCCAGAAAACAGATGGCATCTGCGCCTCAAAGATAGTGTTCGATGTCTTTGTGAGTGGGTTCAGAAGTCGTATCTTGTGCGGCTGGTTCTTCTGGGCAAGCACGATGTCGCCAAGGCAAAAGCCGACGAAGTAGTATCTAAAATATATTGATGAAGATAACATTCAACACTAAGATGTTTACGATTGAAAATAAAAATAGATTAACCCTATAGATATGGAGAAATTTGAACCTTGCATGAACTTCCGATAGATCTATGGTGACGTAGCGGGATGTGCCGAGTTGGAGGAATGTGAACTCAGCGGCGTGTGGAAGGGTGTGGTCTACCATGATCCATTCGTGCAGGTGCACATCAAGCTCAGGTAAACCTGAGCGCCAATTGATACGTCTCAAACGTATCTATAATTTCTTATGTTCCATGCTACTTTTATGGTGATACTCACATGTTTTATACACACTTTATGTCATTATTATGCATTTTCCGGAACTAACCTATTGACGAGATGCCGAAGTGCAAGTTCCTGTTTTCTGCTGTTTTTGGTTTCAGAAATCCTAGTAAGGAAATATTCTCGGAATTGGACGAAATCAACGCCCATAACCTTATTTTTCCAGGAAGCTTCCAGAGAGCCAGAGTGGGACCAGAGGGGAGCCCTGGGGGCCCCACACATGGTGGCAGCGCGGCCTAGGGGGGGCGCCCCCCTACTGTGAGGGGGCCCCGTGGCTCTTCCGGCTCCGACTCTTCGCCTATTTAAGCTGTCCTGACCTAAATCTTCGACACGGATTGACGAAAACCAGAAAACCTTCCAGAGCCGCCGCCATCGCGAAACTCCAATTCGGGGGACAGAAGTCTCTGTTCCGGCACCCTGCCGGAACGGGGAAGTGCCCCCGGAAGGCATCTCCACCGCCATCTTCACCGCCATCGCTGTCTCTATGATGAGGAGGGAGTAATTCTCCCCCGAGGCTGAGGGCTCTACCGTAGCTATGTATTTCATCTCTCTCTTTGTGATCTAGTTGAATATCATCTATGTGTTACTCTGGTGATGTTATTAAAGTAGTCTATTCCTCCTCCATGATGTAATATTGACAGTGTGTGCATCATGAAGTACTTGGTATAGGTTATGATTGTGATCTCTTGTAGATTATGAAGTTAACTATTACTATGATAGTATTGATGTGATCTATTCCCCCTTTCATAGCTGATGTTGACAGTGTGCATGCTATGTTAGTACTCGGTATAATTACGTTGGTCTATCATGCACTCTAAGGTTATTTAAATATGAACATCGAATGTTGTGGAGCTTGTTAACTCCGGCATTGAGGTGCTCTTGTAGCCCTACACAATTAATGGTGTTTGTCATCCAACAAGAGAGTGTAGAGTGGTTTTATTATGTGATCAATGTTGAGAGTGTCCACTAGTGAAAGTATGATCCCTAGGCCTTGTTTCCGAATATCGAAACTCCGTTTATTTACTGTTACGTTGCATGTTTACTCGCTGCCATATTTTATTCAGATTGCTATTACCACTCATATACATCCATACTACTTGTATTTCACTATCTCTTCGCCGAACTAGTGCACCTATACATCTGCCAAGTGTATTGGGTGTGTTGGGGACACAAGAGACTTCTTGTATCGTGATTGCAGGGTTGCTTGAGAGGGATATCTTTGTCCTCTACCTCCCTGAGTTCGATAAACCTTGGGTGATTCACTTAAGGGAAACTTGCTGTTGTTCTACAAACCTCTGCTCTTGGAGGCCCAACACTGTCTACAGGAAAAGAAGTGTGAGTAGACATCAAGCTATTTTCTGGCGCCGTTGCCGGGGAGGTAAGGTAAAAGGCACTCACACTCCGGACCCCGGCAACTAAGCTATTTTCTGGCGCCGTTGCCGGGGAGGTAAGGTAAAAGGTATTCACATCCTCCGACTACTAAGCTATTTCCTAGCACTGTTGCCGGTGTGTGAGTGCTCGAAGCTATTTCCTTTAGATCTTGCAATTGCATCTTTTTGTTTCTTGTTTACACTAGTTAGGCTTAATGGAAAACAACAAAAATATTAGAGATCTTTATAGTATCTATCTTGAGTTAGGACATGAGGTGTTTGAAGAGAAAATTAAAAACCTATGGAACTTTATATGCATGATAATGCCAATGTTATTAGTATGAATGTTTTGAACACCATTGTTGCTAATGCTATGGAAAATTCTAAGCTTGGGGAAGCTGGTTTTGATGAGCATGATATTTTTAGTCCCCCAAGCATGGAGGAGAAAATTTACTTTGATGATACTTTGCCTCCCATTTATGATGATTATAATGATAGTGGTCTTTTGGTGCCACCTACTATGGAGGATAAAGTTTATTATGATTATACTATGCCTCCTATATTTGATGATGAGAATAATAATGATAGCTACTTTGTTGAATTTGCTCCCACTACAATTAATAGGAATGACTATTCTTATGTTGGGAGTAGTAATTATTTTATGCATGAGACTCATGATAAGAATGCTTTATGTGATAGTTATATTGTTGAGTTTGCTCATGATGCTACTGAAAGTTATTATGAGAGAGGGAAACATGGCTATATGCATCTTAATAATATTAAGTTTTCCCTCTTTATGTTGAAAATCTTGAAGTTACTCGTGTTTTATCTTCCTATGCTTGTCACTTTGCTCCTCATGAATTTATTTGTGTACAAGATTCCTATGCATAGGAAGTGGGTTAGACTTAAATTTGTTTCATACTTGCTTTTGATGCTCTCTTTTGCTTCAACTACTATTTCTTGCGAGTGCATCATTAAAATTGCTGAGCCCATCTTAATGGCTCTAAAGAAAGCACTTCTTGGGAGATAACCCATGTTTTATTTTGCTACTGTTTTATTGAGTCTTGGAAGTTGTTACTACTGTAGCAACCTCTCCTTATCTTTATTTTATTGCATTGTTGTGCGAAGTAAAGTCTTTGATAGTAAAGTCAATACTAGATTTGGATTACTGCGCAGAAACAGATTTCTTGCTGTCACAAAATTGAGCCGCCCCGTCTGTAGGTAACTCAGAAAAATCTGCCAATTTACGTGCGTGATCCTCAGATATGTACGCAACTTTCATTCAATTTGAGCATTTTAATCTGAGCAAGTTAAGTGCACCTGAAAAATTCGTCTTCACGGACTGTTCTGTTTTGACAGATTCTGCCTTTTATTTCGCATTGCCTGTTTCGCTATGTTTGATGGATTTGTTTGTTCCATTAACTTTCAGTAGCTTTGTGCAATGTCCAGAAGTGTTAAGAATGATTATGTCACCTCTGAATATATGAATTTTCAATTATGCACTAACCCTCTAATGAGTTTGTTTTGAGTTTGGTGTGGAGGAAGTTTTCAAGGGTCAAGAGAGGAAAATGATACAATATGATCAAGAAAAGTGAAAAGTCTAAGCTTGGGGATGCCCCCGTGGTTCATCCCTGCATATTTTAAGAAGCATCTAAGCTTGGGGATGCCCAAGGCATCCCCTTCTTCATCGACAACTTATCAGGTCACCTCTAGTGAAACTATATTTTTATTTCGTCACATCTTATGTGCTTTACTTGGAGCGTCTGTGTGCTTTTATTTTTGTTTTTGTTATTTTCATTCTCTGAATAAATTCATGCTTGTGTGGGAGAGAGACACGCTCCGCTCGTTCATATGAACACATATGTTCTTAGCTTAACTTTTAATGTTCATGGTGAAGGTTGAAACTGCTTCATTCATTGTTATATGGTTGGAAACAGAAAATGCTGCATGTGGTAATGATGTCTACGGGTGCTTCTATTCTTGTAGACAGTGTTGGGCCTCCAAGAGCAGAGATTTGTAGAACAGCAGCAAGTTTCCCTTAAGTGGATCACCCAAGGTTTATCGAACTCAGGGAGGAAGAGGTCAAAGATATCCCTCTCAAGCAACCCTGCAATCACGATACAAGAAATTGATATTTAATATTACCTTCCTTCATATCAATGGTAGCACCAACAGTTCGAAGAAAAGGCTTCCCAATATAATGGGACAAGATGCATTGCATTCAATATCCAAGACAACAAAATCAACTGGGACAAGGTTATTGTTAACCATAATGTGAACATTATCAATCCTCCCCAAAGGTTTCTTTGTAGAATGATTAGCAAGATTAACATCCAAATAACAGTTTCTCAATGGTGGCAAGTCAAGCATATTATAAATTTTCTTAGGCATAACAGAAATACTTGCACCAAGATCACATAAAGCATTACAATCAAAATCATTGACCCTCATCTTAATGATGGGCTCCCAACCATCTTCTAACTTCCTAGAAATAGAAGTTTCAAGTTTCAGTTTCTCTTCTCTAGCTTTTATGAGAGCATTTGTAATATGTTTTGTAAAGGCTAAATTTATAGCACTAGCATTGGGACTTTTAGCAAGTTTTTGTAAGAAATTTATAACTTCAGAGATGTGACAATCATCAAAATCTAAACCATTATGATCTACAGCAATGGGATCATTGTCCCCAATATTTTGAAAAATTTCAGCAGTTTTATCACAAACAGTTTCAGCAGTTTTAGCAGTTTCACGCAATTTTGCACGCTTTGCACTAGGAGTAGAAACATTGCCAACACCAATTATTTTATCATTGATAGTAGGGGGTGTAGCAACATGTGAAGCATTATCATTACTAGTGGTGGTAATAGTCCAAACTTTAGCTACATTATTCTCTTTAGCTAGTTTTTCGTTTTCTTCTCTTTCCCACCTAGCATGCAATTCAGCCATCAATCTAATATTTTCATTAATTCGGACTTGGATGGCATTTGCTGTAGTAAATTTTTTATTATCAATGTCCTTATTAGGCATAACTTTAAATTTTAAAAGATCAACATCAGAGGCAAGACTATCAACCTTAGAAGCAAGAATAACAATTTTATCAAGCTTTTCCTCAACAGATTTGTTAAAAGCAGTTTGTGTACTAATAAATTCTTTAAGCATGGCTTCAAGACCAGGGGGTACACTCCTATTATTGTTGTAAGAATTCCCATAAGAATTACCATAACTATTACCATTAGCGAAGGATATGGCCTATAGTTGTTACCGAATTATTCCTATAAGCATTGTTGTTGAAATTATTACTTTTAATGAAGTTCACATCAACATGTTCTTCTTGGGCAACCAATGAAGCTAAAGGAACATTATTAGGATCAACATTAGATCTACCATTCACAAGCATAGACATAATAGCATCAATCTTATCACTCAAGGAGGAGGTTTCTTCAACAGAATTTACCTTCTTACCTTGTGGAGCTCTTTCCGTGTGCCATTCAGAGTAATTTGTCATCATATCATCAAGGAGCTTTGTTGCCGCCCCCAAAGTAATGGACATAAAGGTACCTCCAGCAGCTGAATCCAATAGGTTCCGCGAAGAAAAATTCAGTCTTGCATAAAAGGTTTGGATGATCATCCAAGTAGTTAGTCAATGGGTAGGGCAATTCTTCACCAAAGATTTCATTCTCTCCCATGCTTGAGCAACATGTTCATTATCTAATTGCTTAAAATTCATTATGCTACTTCTCAAAGATATAATTTTAGCGGGAGGATAATATCTACCAATAAAAGCATCCTTGCATTTAGTCCATGAATCAATACTATTTCTAGGCAGAGATAGCAACCAATCTTTTGCTCTTCCTCTTAAGGAGAAAAGAAACAATTTTAATTTTATAATGTCACCATCTACATTCTTATACTTTTGCATTTCACAAAGTTCAACAAAATTATTAAGATGGGCAGTAGCATCATCAGAACTAACACCAGAAAATTGCTCTCTCATAACAAGATTTAGTAAAGCAGGTTTAATTTCAAAAAATTCTGCTGTAGTAGCAGGTGGAGCAATAGGTGTGCATAAGAAATCATTATTATTTGTGCTAGTGAAGTCACACAACTTAGTATTCTCAACAGTACCCATTTTAGCAGTAGTAAATAAAGCAAACTAAATAAAGTAAATGCAAGTAACTAATTTTTTTGTGTTTCTAATATGGAGAACAAGACATTAAATAAAGTAAAACTAGCAACTAATTTTTTTGTGTTTTTGATATAAGAGCAAACAAAGCAGTAAATAAAGTAAAACAAAGCAAGACAAAGACAAAGACAAAGTAAAGAGATTGGATGTGGGAGACTCCCCTTGCAGCGTGTCTTGATCTCCCCGGCAACGGCACCAGAAATTTACTTGCGTGCAGTTGACGTGGGAGTTAGAAATCTTTGTGGTGTAACTTTTCTTCAGGTCCCCGGCAACGGCGCCAGAAATTTACTTGCTGCGTGTAGTTGACACGTCCGTTGGGAACCCCAAGAGGAAGGTGTGATGCGCACATCAGTAAGTTTCCCTCAGTAAGAAACCAAGGTTATCGAACCAGTAGGAGTCAAGGAAGCACGTGAAGGTTGTTGGTGGCGGAGTGTAGTGCAGCGCAACACCAGGGATTCCAGCGCCAACGTGGAACCTTCACAACACAATCAAAGTACTTTGCCCCAACGTAACAGTGAGGTTGTCAATCTCACCGGCTTGCTGTAAACAAAGGATTAAACGTATTGTGTGGAAGATGATGTTTGTTTGCGAAGAACAGTAACGAACAATTGCAGTAGACTGTATTTCAGATGTAAAGAATTGGACCGGGGTCCACAGTTCACTAGTGGTGTCTCTCCCATAAGATAAACAGATGTTGGGTGAACAAATTACAGTTGGGCAATTCACAAATAAAGAAGGCATAACAATGCACATACATATATCATGATGAGTACTATGAGATTTAATCAGGGCATTACGACAAAGTACATAGACCGCTATCCAGACATGCATCTATGCCTAAAAAGTCCACCTTCGAGGTTATCATCCGAACCCCTTCCGGTATTAAGTTGCAAACAACGGACAATTGCATTAAGTATGGTGCGTAATGTAATCAACACAAATATCCTTGGACATAGCATTGATGTTTTATCCCTAGTGGCAACAACGACATCCACAACCTTAGAACTTTACGTCACATCGTCCTGGATTTAATGGAGGCATGAACCCACTATCGAGCATAAATACTCCCTCTTGGAGTCACAAGTATCAACTTGGCCGAGCCTCTACTAGCAACGGAGAGCATGCAAGAACATAAACAACATATATGATAGATTGATAATCAACTTGACATAGTATTCAATATTCATCGGATCCCAACAAACACAACATGTAGGATTACAAATAGATGATCTTGATCATGATAGGCAGCTCACAAGATCTAACATGATAGCACAATGAGGAGAAGACAACCATCTAGCTACTGCCATGGACCCATAGTCCAGGGATGAACTACTCACACATCACTCCGGAGGTGATCATGGCGATGAAGAGTCCTCCGGGAGATGATTCCCCTCTCCGGCATGGTGCCGGAGGCGATCTCCTGAATCCCCCGAGATGAGATTGGCGGCGGCGGCGTCTCTGGAAGGTTTTCCGTATCGTGGCTCTCGGTACAGGGGTATTCGCGACGAAGGCTTTAAGTAGGCGGAAGGGCGGAGTCGGAGGAGTCACGTGGACCCCACACGCTAGGGCCGCGCGGCCAGGGCCTGGGCCGCGCCGCCCTACTGTGGCGTCGCCTCGTGGCCCCACTTCGTATCTCCCTCGGTCTTCTGGAAGCTTCGTGGAAAAATAAGACCCTGGGCGTTGATTTCGTCCAATTCCAAGAATATTTCCTTACTAGGATTTCTGAAACCAAAAACAGCATAAAACAGACAATCGGCTCTTCGGCATCTCGTCAATAGGTTAGTGCCGGAAAATGCATAATAATGACATGTAATGTGTATAAAACATGTGAGTATCATCATAAAAGTAGCATGTAACATAAGAAATTATAGATACGTTTGAGACGTATCAATCGTGCACTCGGAGATCATCACATTCATTCCCAAAATCTATGTTGTGCATGATGACACTATTGGAGAAAGCAAGGCCTATTCAACGCTTTAGCACGCTTAGACACTAGGTGCAGGACATACGCCTCGCCTGGGTCAAAAAAGAAAGTCTAAGTAGGGCAACCAAGAAATTATTTCCCCAATAAGAAATCATGGCATATTTCACTTACGATCGAGATGGGGCATATTCTAATGGTATTTGTTAGTAATTTAATCATTTACATGATCTAAATTAATGTGTATTCACATATAATAACCCATATACATATTTGATGGTAAAAATTATATGCGCTGCCTAGGGCGCTTAAGCTTCGCTTATGCATTAGGAAAATGCCAACCATTTTGCCTAAGCCTAGCGCCTTTCCCAACCTCAAGTAGTCATGACCTCCCATATTTGATCTACTGATCATGTTCTAGCAGGGTGAAGAATAATAGCTCAACGAGCTTGGATCACATCAAACGCCCGCTCCACAATGCAACTATCTTGTTGTCGTTGTGCAAAGAGAGATCATTCGTCACCTTGTTGTTGATGATTGTCTTCACAAATATTTCCCATCAAGAACATATGCCATCAGCTTGGTGGTATTCCGTGTTGTATCAGTGGCTATTTATCTCATCGTTGCACTTCGGAGTGTTGCCTTAACAAGTCTTACAAACACAAGAGAGCATTGCGGCACGTTGATGTCATTGTGAGATCCTTCCATGCCAAATGAAGAGGTGTCAAATCCATATGACATAATTTACCACAACTTCAAATATGACAATGAACGCTCTGACATGGTCTTTATATTTACCAACCAAAATGGACAGTTCTTTCATTTCCAATGCATGCAATTGATGCATCTAAGTATCCCAAAAAATCCTCTAGCAACATTAATTTCCAAGAACTGAGTTATGTCTATAGCATTTGGTTCTCTTAAGTATTCATTATCAATCATTGTTGTAAAAAACATGTACATTTCATGATCAAGGCCTGTGGCCTCTGCGAGTCTCATGCAAAGGTACTCATCTGCCTGATCATAAGCAACTCCATACACAAGTAACCGATAGCAGCAACGTACTTCTAAATAGAAGAGAGCCCAACTAGGGTGGTGCAATCTCTCTTTACTTTGACTTATCCATCATACTATATCACCCCCACCCCACCCCACACCCACACACAATACATACACACCTCTTTGTGCACCATGAAGTGTCAACTTTCTGAATAAAGATTTTCATTGGATCTTAAATAGTGTTTGTAGAGGAGAATATTGCCGACTACCCTTTCATGATGTAATGTGCCCCGATTTTGAACGTTGGTGGCAGACCGATGCATTTGGTTGCTCCTCGAAACATAGAAAAGGGTCACGGTGATGAATATGTCAACTTCATCACGGGATTCATCATCGGATGATGTGTCCACATATTCATAGTAGGCTAGTAGCAGTACTCATTATCGATATCCATAGTCAACGCATCAAACAATGCAAACAAAAAATCATGAAATTTCATCCAAGAAACTTTGCAAGAAAAAATACCTAAAACCTTGTTGGTCAAATGGTTGAACACCTTGTGTGCGGACGATGCTGAGGTGGAGGTTGGCGCCGCTGACGACATGAGGCTGACCAGTAAGGATGACTGGCAGCTGCTGAGACGGCTGAGTGAGGGACGGAGACCGCTCCAGCTTAGACATGCTCTCTTGGCCTCCCTTGGCAGCGGCAACAATGGCTAAATCCGTGTGTGCCCAAGGTTGCCCGCAGCTGAAATGCATCAAAAACATCGACTATAGTGGCGAAGGGTCACCTGGTGGAAGCACAAAGACATGCGGTGACAGAGTGGAGTGAAGGCGCCAACGATTCAGTGGGGAGAGAGGAGGCAACCACGAGAGAGAGAGAGAGAGAGAGAGAGAGAGAGAGAGAGAGAGAGAGAGAGAGAGAGAGAGAGAGAGAGAGAGAGAGAGAGAGAGAGAGGGAGGGAGGGAGGGAGGGAGGGAGGGAGGGAGGGATAGGTTGCTAGCAAGCAGGGCTGAGTGTCACATTCCTATCTTGAACATGTGGCATGGGCCAACCTAGTCAACCCAGTTCGCGTTTTTTTTTCTTGTTTTTTGTTTTCTATTTCTATTTTTTCATTTTTTTCATTCCTTTTCCTTATCCTTTCTATTTCTTTTTTTCATTTTTGTCTCTTTTTATCCTTTTCAGATTTGCAAAATATTAAGATTTAAAAAAGTTTAGACTTAAAAATGTTCAAATTTTAGAAAAGTTCATATTCGAAAAACATCATATTAAAAAAATGTTTGGATTTATAAAAATGTTCAATCTTAAAAAATATTAAAATTCAAAAAAATACAAATCTCAAAAAAATCAGGTTAAATGTTGAATTTTTAAAATGTTCACGTTTTTAAAAAATAAAATTTACAAAATATTCACATTAAAAAATGTTCATTTCTTTTTGAAAAAGATTTAAAAAAGAAGCAGAAAAAAACACATGAGATGAAAAAAAACATACATGTCTTGTTGGGCCGGGGCGCAATAGACAACCGCGGGGCCACGCCTGGGTCTCCGTATAAAAAAAAGGGACCACTTTTAGATCGATGGGGAGGCCCGTTGTAGCACATCTTTTTGTACAGGCCCTCATCAAGCCAATGGTGGTAGTGGGAGGGGTGAGGCGGGGAAGGTCGATTTGGTCTCCTTGAAGATGGCCTTATAACCTTTTTTTGCGGGTAAAAGAGGATATATTAAGCAGCAGGGATTACATATTGGTCGTAAACCAGAGCCTGAGCCAAACAGTCAGGTCCAGAACCGATCCAAACCATAGTTCTAGATTCTGTTCTTGCAAAATTTGCAAGACAGTGGCTAACCCTATTCTGCGAGCGATCCACTTTTACAAAGGATACATTTCTAGTGCCATTAGCTAATAGTTTGATTTCAGAGATAAAATGCCTGATGGAGGAGCGGTCTTGAGACCCATTGTTAATCGCCGTGATGAGGCCAACACAGTCTATCTCCACTATGATAGGAAGATTACTTCGTTGCAAAGATAACTTCAAACCTTCCGCGACTGCATACGAGGCGTATGCAGTCACGGAATTATTGTTAAGAAGTGAGCCTAGCTCACTTGGTTAGGAAAGTAGATGTACAACCCAGCCACCTAGGTTTAAGTCCTCAGTACCGCGAATTTGGGTTCTTATTATTTAGAAGCAAAATCACTGTAGGGGCTTCCCCTAATGTATTCCTTTCAAAAAAAATACCTTATTGTTCCCATTTTTGAGTGCTCTATGTGTTTGCAGTTCTGTATCGGAAGTATTTTTTTTCAAGAACAGGTAAGTCTTTTTGTGTCTTCTTCATTAAGATAGATAGAATGTTTGGTTACAAGAAGTTCACACGATTTCTGTTACATGAACCTAAATGCATTCCACGGAAAGAAAGAAAAAAGTACTAGTTCCATCTATAAAAATTTGTTGCAAGTTTATCTAAATTAAAATTTAGATGTATCTCTAGATACTCTTTAGCGTATAGATATATCCTAGTTTAGATAAATCTTGGTAAGCCTCCATGGCTCCATCTCTCGTGTTTATCTTCCTGTGGACTCCATAAGCATCGAGGCACATCTCTCATAATACTCTGTTGTTACCCTCTAGCCATAGTGATCTTGCCACAAGAATGATGAATGCATTCACTTCGAGCCTGGCTGTTGCAGCCGGAGTAAGTAAATTTCTTACCATGTGGGTGATGGCATTTTCCAACAAGGTTCAGTGTTGGCAAGAATAGATTCTGCTGCCATCGACTGCAGAGAGTGGTCCAACTGAAACCATGAATCGTTGGAAAACGGAATTCCATGGACTGAATAGATCCACAACGAGAACCAGGATGGGATCGTCAACAGCAAACGCATCAGCAAGAGCGCACCACCTGACTGTGATGTTTTGACTGTAAGCAAAAACAAACATGTTAGCCTAAGCAAAAACAAACATGTTAGCCTAACGCAAGTTCTATGCCTAAAGCTGATTTCCCTTCAAAACAATGCCTAGGGCCGCCTACAAGTTCATAATAAGGAACTGCCCTTTATCAGTCACATGGTAGCACCAAGTCAAACTCCGAAGCTCTGTAAGTTTCAGCACCAGATAAAGTGATGGTACGAAGCCTTACAAACAGCAACCACAAGATACGACTAGCATCAGATCATTCAAACTATGATATCCAGCAACCAAGGAGATCAAAGACAGGTCGAAACTAGTCTCGATTACTACAGAAGGCAGCACACGATTCCATCTCCCGGAATGTAGAGCTCGTCTGGAAGGGACATAGGAAACACAGCCCATCAGGTCTGAAAGACTGGTACTGTCAACCCTCTACACGTAAGTCAGGGCAAAGCAGAAAGGTTTTAGCATATGCCATGCTAACATGAGAGCTAGGCTTGCATGTACATTGGTTCAGTTGCTTCTACACCACGCCTAAGACATCATCAGGCCCACTTATCATCGGAGGCTCCTGCGCCCCACGCTGAATCAGAATCTGGCTTTTCAGCCCACTTGTTGACTGTCGCTGCCAGAGTCTCTTGTGGAGTCGCCGCTGGGGCGGTCTCTGTCACTGCCGGAGTCTCCTGAGGAGTCGCCGCTGGGGTCTCTTGCTGGGTCGCTGACGGAGAAGCCAGAGCCTCTTGTGAAGCTGTTTCTGCAAGTGGGGCTGGAGTCTCTAGCTGAGCCTCCTGTGGAGTGGCTTGTGAGGTCTCTGCTAGAGTTGGTTGAGAAGCCTCAGCTGGTGCTCGATCACGGTTGCGCCTCTGGAAGTACATCTGGGAGACCAGTTCAGCAGGCTCTTCTGCATAGCTCTTCCTCACGTAATTGTCCAGGCACTTGATGTAGGAGAAGTCTGTCTGTGTTCCATCTGATGACACCACGTAAAAGCAGCGACTCTCCTGGAACGTGTGGTGCTTGTTAACCTGCAACAAATAAAGTGAGCCCATAACACACCCATGAACCAAATTGCTGTATTTCATACTCTATTATAGAGTATCATGGTAGACATAGAATGCACAAGAACCCATACCACTATATGATCAGTTTCAGAGGACAGCTTCTTATCCTTTTCAGGATGGTGCTCCAGAATCTTCTCCTTGATGAACTTCTCATCCTCTAGGGAAAGATTTACACCATCACTGCGACATTTTAAGATAAAGATAAAAGTAAATATTTAAGACAGTGTAAACAAATTAACTGTTTTGCATGTCGCATACTTTTGATCTGTTAGGACCTTTTAAAAACTTGATAGCAATACTATGAAAAACACAAAGCGCAAGAAATTGTGAGATGATTTACCATGATTCACGGAAGATCTTTCTGACCGATAATACAATAGGTTCAATTTCGTGTAAAATCGTTTTTGCATCAGCTGGTAGTTCGAACCGTGGTCTTGGTGGCCTCTCCACAGGTCTCATTGGGGGCCTACCCAGATTGTCTCTTTGGTCTCTCCGACTTTCTTTGGCAGCCCATCCATCTGATTTCCAGCCTTTGCTGTTGTTAGAAGCATCGCTCTTGTTCAAATCATCAGTACTGGAGTCCTTGGCTTGAGCAGAACCCCAGCCATCCCAAGCATCTGGCTCCTTTGCTTCTGAATTCTCATTTCCCTGGGAAACTGGAGCAGCATTCCATGCATTATCTGACGGTGAAGCAGCCTTTGCAGCCACATTCTCCCAGGAATCATTCTGTGCATCCATATGCTCCACAGAAGAAGTTTGAGTACTTCCCCAAGGAACATCTTCTGCAGTACAAGTCCGAGTATTAGCTGCCACACTTCCCCAGGAATCATTATGTGCATCAGTATGCGGCTTAGACGCCTTGTCGTCCCATGTATTTCTTGACGGTGGCACTGGCTCGTTTCCCCAAGAGGCCTGGTCAACATTTTTCTTGCAAGAGCTGGCTTGCTTTTCCCAGGTACCATCACCTCCATCAGAATTCTTTTTGCCCCATGCACTGACTGATGGTGATGCTGGCATGTTCGGCTGCTTACCCCAGTTACCACCACCTCCATCTGAATCCTTTTTAGAACTCTGATCAGCCCTAGTGTTGATTTCAGCTGGTTCTTCTTGAAAACTCTTCTTATCCTTTCCCTTTTCACTGCCCCAGCCGCCCCATTCATCGGAATCATTCTCCATTGTCACAGGCACATTCCAAGATGCAATGCCTTGATCTGCTGGTTGCTTCCCCCAGTTACGACCGCCTCCATCTGTATCCTTCTTAGCACTCTGATCAGCCCAAGTATTGAGTCTAGCTGGTTCTTCTGGCATAGTCTTCTTATCCTTCGCCTTTTCAGCGCCCCCCCAATCAGCTGATTCATTCTCCACTGCCGCAGGCACATTCCAAGATGAATCTTGATCTGCTGGTTGCTTCCCCCAGTTACGACCGCCTCCATCTGTATCCTTCTTAGCACTCTGATCAGCCCAAGTATTGAGTCCAGCTGGTTCTTCTGGCATAGTCTTCTTATCCTTCGCCTTTTCAGCGCCCCAGCCTCCCCAATCAGCGGATTCATTCTCCACTGTCGCGGGGACATTCCAAGATGAATTGCCTTGATCTGTTGGCTGTTCTTCAAGACAATCGTCAAAAGTGGGCATACCATCCAATTCTGGTGATAACGCGTTGTCTTCAATAAGGTAGTCCACATCGTCCAAGAATGTGTATCTAGCCTTTTCTTGGTCAGTCCTCACCAAGGCCAGGAAATCATACAGGCCATCACCATACTCCTTGTTGCTTTTTAGCTGCAATAGTCAAATTAAAGCACAAAGGTGTAATTTAGCATTGTTAGACCACATCATGTAGTAGCAGATCTTTATAGCAGTATCTAACTTAGGCTAAGTGTTGTAGTAAAACGGCAATAAATTTGACTACATAAATATTAGGCTTAAGCTCCATCAATTATATGAACAATAAGCTCAAGTGGATTGAAAGACCAGCTTACCTGATTTTCGTTCCAAAGAATCTCAAAAGATGACCCAGTGCCAAGTGCTGCATGCTTGCCCCACGAACATGATGAGACCACACAACCCAATGAATCCGAATGGCATTTCTCGGCAGCCTTCTCAAAGCATTTCATAGGGGTCTACAAAAGAAGACCAGGACATCAGCATAGTGCATGTTGTGATAAAAAAACAAATCAAAAGATCTTAGAAATAAACTTACGAATAAGGTGGACTCTGTAAAAGGTACTTGAACTTTTAATGAACGGAAGGTTGCCTTATAACCAGCATTGTTGAACCCATTCAAGTTACCGGTGCATGTCATGCTGTTTGCCACAAGTACCAGATGGTCCTTAAGAATTCCTTTAGCAACCGTTTTCATAGTTGTCGAAAGGCGCTGCAAAAAATCATCAAGAAAAATAATACCTATTAAGATAGGGTGATAAAGTTGCAAAAAGGCGCTGCCCAAATCCACAACCAAAAAACTGTTGCAGAAAATTGTTTGACGTCATAAGCATTGCGTTACACTTGAGTTAAACAGGATGAAAGGTAAATTGCTAAGTAGTTATACATCTCGGAACTAGCCTGCTGCGACTAACTAGAGACTGATCTTAAAGATGGTACTATCTACTAATGCCTACAAATTTGAATGATAAATTAGCTAGTCACACCTATACATATCTGCTGGAAAACCATATTTTACAAACTAAAATAATTGAATACTCACCCCTAATAAAATTAGCTAGTCCTGTGGTATAGGTACAGTCAAGTAAATCTGGCCAACTTGGACTGACAAAAGAAATATACGAATAGATGATCGCAGCATATATAACACTACTCTTTCTTCGCGGTATTAGTCCATGTACACACAGCCAAGGATTCGCAAAATCTAGTAGCAATTTAATAGAGATTGACCAAACTTGTCGTTCCTAAATGAATGGTCTAGCATTCAACATTCTCTATCAGCATTAAAACCGTTGGAATACATCAGGGAAAAAAGTAGCAAGTAATATCTCAATAGGACCCCCCCCCCCCCCCCTCTCCCTGGTAGGGGGTCCTCCTCGCTGGCGCCAGCTATCTCTCGTTTCGCTGAAGAATCAGCAGATGGGCTTTAACTCCGTTGGCCCAGTTGTCCGCGTGCTATCTGTCTCAGCTGTACCGGAATCGTTCAGATCGCTCGTACGTCTGTAAGAAACGGCTCGGTATTTAAACAACTCATCATTTGTCTAATCTTTCGATGTGGGAAAATTCGGTATTCAATAGGGCAGTCACACTCTCTCGCATGCGACAGGCAGCCGGCTCACGCGCCCGACACAGCCGGCTGTGCTTCTGCTATCCATCCGGGTCGCCATTCAATTCACTCACCCAACAGTCAGTTGTCTGTCTCCGCCAGTCATGCATGCACACTTGCAAACAGTGGATTTCTTGCTCAAAAAATATTGAACCTTGCCAGCGAAACTTTGAACGGTATTTGACATGACTTCACTGTACGGCAGTGTTGGTGCGCTGCTGTTAACATAAGCAAGGAACTGAACCAGACAAAAAGAAAGTAGTAGTACAGTATTAACGGAGCATTATGGCACTGCTTGGTGACCAAGTTGGAGCACAGTTACTCTAAAGAAAGTTGGAGTACCATATTCTCCTACATAAATACTGTATGGCCGTATGTAGTACTAGCTAGCTAGCTTTTTGTAGGTACATGATCGATAGATGTACAGCTACCTTGGTTGCTCCTAGCTTCTTCTTTTTCTGGTACATGTACGTACAGAGACAGCTGTCCTAGTTTTTTTTGGCACATGAATAGGACTCATGATTTTTTCTTATTATTCTGTTACTACATGTGAAGTGCAAGACCTGTACACATATGGGACAGATGTGTTGTCTCCTTTGAAGTACAAAATCGATTCCAACACATATAAAATATGGGGAAAATAAAATATAGAGACCGTGGAACAAAACATGAGCGCAAAAAGAAACAAGGCTAGCATCGGCATAACAAACCACGACTACCAAGAGAACAAAAATTCAGCGTCTATGGAACAAATCACGACTAAGGGTAACAAAGTTTTAGTGTTGCGGAACAAAACCATTTATAATGAGGAACAACACTATAGGTTGATGGGAACAAGCCCATTATAGTGAGGAACAAGAGGCATATAGTGAACTACCCCATAGGTTGAGGAAACAAAATCATTTATAACGAGGAACAACTTGGAGTAATATGAGGAACAACACTATAGGTTGAGGGGGACAAGCTCATTTATAACGAGAAAAAACTTGAGGCATATAAGAAACTATCCCATCGGTTGGAGAAAATGACAAAAAACTACCACAATTGAGGCAATCGTGTCACATAACTGCCAAACGTGTTCGTTTTGTCACATGAGTACCACTATTGGGGTCCGTTCGTGACGAAGAGCACTAATTTTCCAATTTGCGCGCTTTAATCCAGTTTCTGGCAGCTGGAACCCACACTGTCAGGTCCTACATGGCAAAAACAAATGACATGTTTCTGCTAATTTTACAAAAGACCCCCTATCTCCTTCTCCCAAAAAGCAATCAAGTCCCATTCGACATCTTCCTCGTCCCCCTCTATGTTGACCCAAGAGAGCTCGCCGGAGCAGCCCTTGCCCCTTCTCCCCGGCTCACGGTGGCTCCCTCTGGCGGCGAGATCCCACCGGCGTCGAGTCGTGTCAAACAACCACCTCCACGGCTCGCTGCCGTCGAGCCTTTTCATCAAGATCCCGTCCGTCCAGCACCGCGCTGTCCACACCCCCCCCCTCCCTGTCGCCGCCCAAAATCCCACCACTGCAGCCTACACCACGTCATACGCGGCAGGAGACCAAGCGGCGGAGGGGCGCCGGACCTGCTTCTCCCCTACCGGCATCTCACCCATCGACGGAGGCCCCAGATCTCCCTCTGGCCGCTACCGACCGCGCCCCATCCCCATGGTGAAAACCATGAGAGCCTCCCCCACCAGCCCCTTAAAGCTCGTCGCCGGTAGCGACCACGAGCTCATCCGCGGCTCCGCCCCGTCCCCTGTCAGGCTCAAGCTCGTCGGTGCGGTGGGTGCTCCTCCGCCCCCGTCCTCTGCTTTCGCGGGGCAGCTCATCGGTGCATCGCATAAGCATAAATGAGTACTTCTATTTTCTTCATTTATCTATTTTTTTTTTGGTTTTTTATGTGGGGAATGGGATCTGTCTGTGACATAAAAATATATTCTGAGGTTATTTTTGCAAAATGAAACTACAGTTAGGTTTTCACGTGCCACGTAGTCCTTACAGATAGGCCCGAATAGTCAGAATACAGTTTAACACGTTTGGTAGTTATGTGACACGACTGCCTCAATTGTGGTAGTTTTTGTCATTTTCTCCATCGGTTGAGGAGAACAAAATCCACTTTTTACGAGGAACACCTTGGAGGCATGTAAGGAACAATCTCATATGTTGTGGGAAACAAAAGATGACTGTAAATTGAACAAGGCTTAGTACGAAGGAACAAAATCATAACGCGGGACAAAACTATGGAACATGGGGAACAAAAATATGATTATAAAAGGAACAAGGCTAGCCCAAAGAAACAAATCAAATCTAAACGCGAAAAAAATTAAAAAATGTGGAAAACAAAATATATGAACCGTTGAACAAAACATGACTCCAAATGGAACGAGGCTAGCACGATAGAACGAATTCAATTTGGACACAGAACAAAACTATGGAACACGGGGTACAAAAATATAGGAAGCATGGACCAAAACATTAGCAAAAAAGAAATGTTCCCAATGGAGCCCAAGAATGGTGCTAATGAAAGCAATTGTCTTAGCATCCCTAAGAATTACCAAAAAAGAAATTTTCCCAATGGAGCCCAAGAATGGTGCTAATGAAAGCAATTGTCTTAGCGCCCCGAAGAAAACCTGTTGTAGCAATGATTCGTCTAACTGGGGAAAACTATTTGAGGTAATTTACAGTTTGTCACAAGAAAGACATTTGCATCCTTAATTCCCATCCACCAACTCCAAATCTAAAAATACAAATGTTAGTGATCCCACAGGCAAACCCCTAGACAAGGGATTGGACAAGAAATGGGATAATGCCCAGCGCAATGGAGCATAGCAACAATTGTTTGACATGCTGAGACGGTCAAAATTGTTGATCCGTAGCTAAGCAGGGGTATTTAGCTACTTACTAAAAATGGACCAAGTCAAAAATTACTACGAGAGAAAGGAGAGTGAACTGCATCTGCTTGCTGGTTTCTCTGGGGAATCTTGGGACTATTTTTAGAAGACCATTCTAATTTACATAAAAAGGGAGCCCTACCTGTGATTTGAAACCTTTGCCACCAAAGGGCGGATCTTAAATAAAACACCTTTTCAGCTTTACAAAAAAAAGTGCCAAAAGAATACTCTCCAGATGCAAGAAGGCGAACCTGGACAACTTGATCAAAGGAGCATGCTATGCCAAGAAGTTTCCGCACTTGCTGAATACCATAAGGTATGGACCTTCGTGTGTCAATGAGGTTCATTACTGGGATGCATGCATCCATCACTATTCTCCATGCGTCACCGTTTTGCGAAGCTTCACCTTTCTCAGCAACAATTTCTACTGCTGGCTCACCCTTTGATGCCTTCTTTGTGTGTTTTACCCAAGACGTTGCATCAGACCCAACCCACGTAATTTTGGCCTCTTGAATTCGAGGATCACCTGCAGAGGAGAGCAAATGAAAAAAATAGTTGAGCTGAAAGTCCTTCACACACATATCTATTAAACACTACCTAAATTGTTAATTGAGAAGAATTAATGGGCTGAAAAGAGTACATATATCAATTTCTTGCGCATAAACTTGCACAAAAATCAGCGGTATCCAAAAAATGAAAAAGGATATGTCTAAATCACAGCTATAGCACTGCAAATGATAACCAAAACAAAATGCCAAGAGAAACATGCTGTTGCTTTGTAGGCCCATATTCGAATCATCCGTTTTAATCACTATATGAAAATGTTGTACCATATCTCAGTTAAGTCCATCTATTAAATAAAAAGATACGTATTCATCATTAAAATGTTCCGACTTCGTGAATCCGTCATATGGTTCAACCAACAACATGTTGTTTCAGAAGAGCCAAGGACCATCTTCCGCCACATGCATGACCGGTATACATGCTGTTACTTTGTAGGCCCAGATATGAATCATCTGTTTTAATCACTATATATGTAAAATGCTGTACCAAAATCTCAGTTAAGTGGCCATCTATTACACAAAAAGATACATATTCATCACTAAAACGTGCCGGTATACATAGTACATAGAAGGACCACCCAAAAGGAATAGGCATTAGAAGACACAAGCATGAAAATTTACTGTTTTGGTTCTTCGGTGGGTTCAGAGTTCAGTACTCCCTAATGATCTTAACGAACAGGAACTCTGGATACAAAGCCAACGGCCAGTCCTTACACTGGTACCATAAGAACAGGCATACAGAACTACCAGTCCACTGAGAACAATAGGCTCATCCAGGAACACAGTTATAGTTGACTATACTGATGAAATTCTCTACTACCTCCATTCCAAAGCTTAAGGCTTATATTATTTTTAGAAAGTCAAACTATGTCAAGTTTGACCAAATTTTTGCCAAAAATCTTTAACATGTAAAATACAAAATCAATATCATTAGGTAGATAATGAAATATATTTTTATATGGTATCTACAGAATATCATATTTGTTAATAGATTTTCCTAAAAGTTTGGTCAAACTTTACTTGGTTTGACTTTACCAAAAAATAAAAGCCTTAAGCTTTGGATCGGAGGTAGTAATTTATATGCGAGCCTTGTTGAAAAAATTAAAAGGTGCATTACATAAGATCTTTTTTCCAATAAGATAGGAGAACGAAATTATATTTTAACAAGAGAATGATTGTAATTTGAAATATCCAGTGAACGAAATTTCCATGGAGGAAGACTAGTTTGTGCAGCTTAAAGTACCTTTTATAATAGTATCCAGAAGCACACCACATATAGAATCGGCTAGCACATTCACAGCTTTCTCAACGGATTCAGATAACATAGGAATGTCCTCAGAAAAAGAAAACTGCAAACATGGAACCTTCCCATCAATCGGCTTTTGTGTGAAGGAACAATCACTGCCAGGATCAAGGAGGAAAATTTACACATTAGATTAACTCTAATAAATATCAGTAATCAGAGATTATGTCACATGAAACAGACAACAGTAAATCATATAAAAATGGCAACACTGAACAGTATGCTAATAACAAAGAGTGATGATTTCAGTCAAAAAAGAGTGATGATTCGCAAAACGATAATATATTGATACTACTTGTGTCCAGGCAACCATGTCCCAGCCCCAGGGGTGCAAGGTAGCAAATCATTGAAATGTATATCTCCAAACTGATTTGGGATGCAGATAGAGATTGGATATACTGCAGCTGAGAACATAGTGCCATAACTCAACCATGTCCTAGTGTCATTACTACAGAACAGATAACCTCATGCTAAGCCAAGAACAGGCAGAAAACAATGTTCTCCCTCTGATTGCAAACAAGCCAATGTAGACATTCTATATAACTGGTGACTACTCCATGTATAAGTCATTCAGTAACTGGCACAGTTTATTACTTCCAATTACACCGTTGGTGTCACGTTTAAGGGTTGCAATAAATATTCAAACAACAAGAGAAAATTGATTGTGTAAGAGGAAGGGGTAGTCTATGTGAGATTATTCAAGGGCACTAAATTCATTTCATGTGTAACCTAGTTCTTGTACAAAAAGCTAAAAGGATTTCTACTATTTGCAGTTGGACTGTTGGAGGGGGTATTAAGTACCATCAACCAGTTGAAAAACATTTTCATCATTACAGTATCACCTACCCTTTCTTTCTGTTATGACCATACTACTTTAATGGAGAAAAAAATATTTGGGTGGCAAAGACATTGCTACTATTGAGGTTAACAATCTTCTTCTCACTTGCTGTCTCAGTTATTTTGAGTTGGTTATAAATCATATAGATCAATGACAGCAGGCAGCAACTCACCCACCGGCCACCGCTGGCATTTTAATCCGGGGATGCATGTCGGTGGGTTGATTTTTGTTTTACACAATACAGTAACCACTAAGGAAAGGTTAGCAGTAGGATTTCCCTCCTCTCATACACAGGAACGTCCTTCTCCCTAAATATTTTACTTGCTAACATCTAGGGTATTCTTGTCATCCTCGTCTCAGTTTATGTTTGCAACACAACATGCATGCATGTTAAGAGGCATGTTAAAGAATCTATGTATTAAACATGAAAGGAAATAGTTACGAACTAAATTAAATATTCAGCTCCCATGTTGAAAGAAATATTACCATCTTGATCAAGAACACCAAGTATAAAATACCCTGAAGGAACATTATTACGCCACCAACAACCAGCAACCACCACAAGCTAGGCCTACCTCGTTCCAGACCAATAACTATGCCATCTAAGATGTAACAAAAAAATCAATGCAGAGTAGAGAATAAATAGTTTACCAAGTAGAGAAAGTAATCTTTTTAAACAGGTGTGCAAGATGTCCTTTCTTCATCCCATGTTTCACAGAAACTTCTTGGCATTTATGAAGAATATCCTCGGTGCTAATGTTTATCGTTTCTAAATGCGCCTGCAAGAAATACATAAAGGCATATGTTGATATATATCATTTACATTTAAAGAAACATACTTCCCATGTGACACTTATTATGGATCGGAGGGAGTAGAAAACGCCACAATACCTTTTGAAGGTGAATATGACCAACAAATGCTGGGGTAGCTTCTGAAATTCCATCTAAACTTGTTTGTTTCTGATACCTGAAAATGAAAATGCCATATTTATGTCAGTCAGCGCAAATGACAACAAATACTAAAAAACAATCCTCTAGAGTAATTGTTGGTCTAAAATTGAGTATGACAACAAATACTAAAATGGAAGTAATTCTAAAATTGACTGCACAGGTATACATACTCAATGCAGATATCAGTGGCACAGTCCTCTAGAGTGACTTTCTTTAGACAGCCCTGTACTGCAATAGCAGCCTTTTCTTTGCAGAACTTCTTGGGACAAGAGCAGTCATTAAGAAACAGGATAACTTTTCGATCTTTCGTATCATTTTTATAGTTAACTTTCGTCTGAAGTATTTCCTGTTAGGTTAAGAACACGTTAAACAGTAGTTAGGACATAACTTGAGTTGCCAATGCATATAATATTTGACTCTACAATACTTTACAATGCTATTACCTTCATCAACTCCCATGAAGTATTATTACTTTGAGAAGCATCCAAGACAGCCTTGTAAGCAGGGTTGGAGATAGCAGTGGCAGCTAAGACACCCACCGGTTCTCCAGGAGTTATATCACTTGGAAAATCGGTGGCGTCTTCTTCTCTGTACTTAAGTTGCATGATTGAATTGCTGCAGATGTTTCTCACAGTTCCATCATAGCATACAACTACATCTCGCAGGATGGCCATTAGACTCTTGAACAGAGTTCCTGGTTCTGTCAACCCTCTTGAGGAGCGGACGATAGTTTCTCTCGTGGATATAGCATGTACCAGCTCCTCATAAGGATTGAGACCATGGAAATATGAACTTTGCACAAGACCATAAGCTTCTGGAGGATGCTGGACTTCATTTCCAACAGGTGGGTGCCTATTCACAAAATTTGAGAAACAGTCCTCCACGAGACGGCTCGAGTAGAACTTCCCCTCATGGTAGAGTTGCAGACCAACAAAACCAAGCTGTTGAACTACTTTTGACACTGATGGGTCACTCTTTGGGTCAATCAAAAGACCAAGATGAGAGGACTTCACGACAAAATCTGAAATTTGTTGTTTGACGTCCTTTAGATTGTTGTCAACCCGCATTTCCACATACTGGCCTTTCGAGGACCTTGACTGCTCCAGTACAGCAGACTGTTTTTTTATGCTTTCCTGTGCTTCTTCCAACAGAATCTTGGGCACACTAAAATCTTGCAGACTTACACTAAAACCATCCAGAAGTAAAAATTCCATCAACAAGGGCTGCAGCGCATTTAAGAATTTGAGTGCATCTCCTGGACCCTTTACACAATTAATGGAAGACACTAGATCCGAGAATGAGGCCTGGACGGATTCTTTTGCAAGATCCAGTTTTACGACGGTGCTGTCCTTGACTAGGAATCTGTCCCCTTCACAAGTCAATTCTGCTGGCAACGCACTTTGCAATATTTGTGAGATTGTCCAGTATGGCTTTGACTTGACCACAGCAGGGGCAGGAAGAGAAAGGGACAGAAGCATGGCCAGCTGGTTAGCTGATTCTTTGCTTAACATGGTTCTTGAAGACATGTGTTTCAGAGCTAGCAAACTGTCATTAGCTAGCTGTAGGTTTATTTTTCCGTTGTGTGAATTCGTCAGTTGCTTCTCCACACTGAAAAGCTCCAAGGCTTCAGCTTTTGCAGCAAGTGACTGAGGGTAATAAATATGCACACAATCACCGTCAAAATCTGCTGCAAGAGGAGAGCATATAAGGGGATTGATTTTGACTGTATGATCATCGTGGATGTATACTTTAAATGCCTGGAGAGAATGCTTGTGAGTACTAGGTGGCCTGTTCAGGAACACAACATCACCATCAACGATTCTTCTACTGATCGTTTGACCCACTTTAAGTGTTGTATATCCTTTTGATCCTACAGTGATTGCATATGTTGTTTCACCATCTCTGTAGGTCAAACAGTCTCCCTTGTCAACAACCTCTTGCAATCTGTTAATGTTGATGTCTGTAACCTGTTCTTCAAAAGTTATTCTTTTTGCCACTTCAGAAGGCAGGCCAACTACATCTACTCCAATGTAAGGATCTCCAGTAAGTACACTACGTGATGAAAATCCTGACCCTTTGCTGATGAACAATGTCCTCATCTTATCTAACCATTGTTTTGTTGATAAATGCGATGAATCAGTGCTAATTGCATATCTCTTTGCGTCTTGAGGACCCTTCAGTACAAAGAGGTCCAAGTTACCACACTAAATTAGATACCAATGGATCTGATCAGAAAATAAATGCAAGTGGCGATGATAAATTATTGTAAGCAGAGATTTTGATCAGCACACCGAGAACACCTGTAAATGTGCAGGAGTTCTCTAATTCTGATGGTAACAAAATACGTGGGCAAGTTCAAGAAACTGAAAGAGTTTCAACCATAAAAACTGAAGAGTGCTCAGGAAACTCTTCCTTATGATTGTCTGGAAGAAGTTTGAAAGTTTTAAAGCTCAAACGAGGATATACACAATCATACATTCATACCATCAACATTCCTAACTTGTTCATGTAAACAAGCATCATGCCGTTTAATGGAACCAATTGTAATCCTATTCTTAACTAGGTGATAGTGAAACAAGCTTGGAAGGACTGACTCAAACTTGGTTCATTTCAGCTAGAACTTCTTCTTTTTATATGGATTTCAGCTGGAGCTTGTTTTGCAGCTATCTTAATTCATGCACCATTTTTTTACCATGTACACATGAATAATTAGGTTACTTCCTTCAAAATCATGACACGTACCTTTGTAGTACCCCTGAGCTGTATGTATTGGCCAATAGAAAGTTGTAAATCACTTGATTCAACATCATGTGATTCGAAGTTTGGGGGACCAGCTCTTGATTTTTTTATCTGCTCTATCTTTTGAAGTACCTTCTTCAATAAAGATATAGAGATGTCCTGAAACAAGAAGCAAATAAAATATGGGACATTATTCATAGGTAACCAGTCAATAAAATCACGAAGATTGAGTAACCAGACTGACATAGGACATGATGCTCTGCCCGTCTGTGAATTCTGGAATATAGAGGCAGTTAGGGGGTACTGGAAGATATTTCATCACATAACCAGACTGAGCAATGTATCCCCGTGCAGCTAGCTTTTTTTCGTCTCATCTGGAATCTTCTTCAATATATTCAGAGCCTGGCAAATAATACAAAAATGAGGTAGCAGGTTGCTATTACAAAAGAAAAATAAGTAACTCCGTAAGAAATAATCAAGGGATAACTGTAGGGCCCCTTGGGTTCTGTGATCCTTGCTTTAGACATTACCGTGTTTTCAGGGGTAACCAATACATGCCACTCAAGAGACTAACATTCCATGATATACCACCCTTGTAACTGTACATATGCCACTTCTGAGAGATGACAACTTCTTAGTTACCATAAAAGAAATGCATTGTTTTTCATCAACTATTAATTAACATGATCAAATGAAGGTACTTGGCCTTACTAACATTAACTAGTTACAGCCAAGGGATGCTGTGTAAGTTCTATACGTGATAAACCAATGTTATGTGTTTCAAAAGTAAGCGGCACAAATTAATCTCTTGAGATAAGATTAGGAGATACTCTCAAAATACCCCCATAGTGATATGGGGTACCGCTCCAGAGAAACAGAAAAAGGAAGGTGCCAGCAAATATATACTTCACATATATTCGGTACCACTTGTCACTTTTGAACACACCATGATTTTGGTACCGAAATCTCATGGGCGTGACTGTACCATGATGTACTGCACCGTAATTTTCTTGAGATTCTTTGGTGCGTTTCTAACAGCAAAAAATCTGCCCAAACTTAAAGTACGTAGGTAAACCCATGCTTAGCTGGATCTTCAGCGTCCAAGAAACTACAATAACATCTTGAAAACAGAACAAGATGAGATTATTACCTCTTCTGGAAGCAGTATCCTATTGTGGGAGGCTCCACCATAGTGAAATCCATATTGGTCAAGGAAGTTCCAAGAACGTTCCGTCATGTGTTTCTTCGGGGGTGCTTTCAGCTCTAAACGAAATGCACCATCTGTTGTCTTGGTTTCCTTCACAGATAGTGCCGGGAGAGCCTAAATAAAGTTGAGAAACATCAGTTGACACTCATCCCATAACACGTGCCATACTGTCATAGCAGCAAACTAAGGCTGTAAAGTAGGAAGCCATCCACTGATTAACATAAAAAAATGTTACTGATGATGGTCTCTGATGCCATGGTTGTTGGAAGACTTCCAAGTTTCAATAGTATAATCTCAATAGATAGCACTACTGGATTATGTGTGGTGTAAGTTTCGGTGACAACATGAATCAAGTACAATATTATGGCATTCCATTTCCCTAGGGTCTATAGATAAAAACTTCCCAATCATGAACAACTATGTGCCTTATTTCATAACTTCAATTTGATTAAAAAAAAGGCAAACCTACAATCATACTTGAGATTACCAAGTCAACGCTATTATAAAAGCATTGTGGGACATGCTCTCTTCAACCGGACTTTTGGTTAAGTTAAGTACCAGTAAGCTAGTATTACTTGGACTAAATAGAGACCAAGGTGAAATTCAGAAGGTTTAAGAGGAATAGGGTTGACAAGTACCCGACAGTCAGCGTAGTGGCATGCCGTTACTGACACATTTTCCTTTCCATTGCTCTGTTTGCCCTGAGACATGAAATATGTTGACTTAAATCAAAACAGGGAAATCTGTGTAGAAAAATAACAGAGTAAGACTAAGCTATTTTGGCATAAACAAACCTTTGCTTTCTTCATACGACGGCACTTCAAACATACCAAGGTCAGTAATTGCCTAAGTTCACTGACATGGCATGGATGATATATAGGTACAGGCAGCTCAATGTACCCAAAATGCCCTAAAAGTTTGTATCAATTCTATCAGTATAATAAGAGAAACAGGGATACTGGCCACTAAAGGACAACATTTGCGGCAAGAAGAAAAACTAATGAGAAGTTGTTGTTTTCGAACCTTCGCATTTGCCATTTTCAGAGGCACCACATGACTCGCATTTCCCTGACTCAAGTGGTAAGCCAAGGAAAGGATTCCCAAGTTGACTGGGATGAGTAACAGGACAGTCGTTTATAGAGTAAGTACACTGCAGAAGATAAAAGGTTGCATACAGTGAGAAGAATCAAACTGATATGTTTTTAGTTCAGCATGCATCTCTGCATGCCAGAATCACTAGTAAAACCATCAAAAAAGGAGAACATACTATCTCAGCCTCGGTGGATAGGCTAAGTTTGATGCTCTTGATGGAACCTTCAGCGACCAGTACTGCAGATTGGTCCTCCTCCATCGCTCTGCAACAGGCAGGAGAAAGCAGTGTCACATATACAGTTAAAAGAATAAATAAATAAGAAAGATGAGCGAACAACAAGAACCTAGAAACAACCACTATCAAATAGTATGCCATTAATTGGCAAACCCAGAGCAACAAAAAAAGGGACCAAACAAGAGGCAAGACTTAAGAAGTTTCAGAAAACAGCAGGCATAGAAGGTCAAATTTTGGATACAACAGCTGCAAATGTTCACGCTTCTGAAATGCCACTCAAAATCAAATTTTACTTTAGCTAAAAAAAATTCCTTTTGCCCATTTTCTTGGATTCTTGTGAATCCACATTGCCCCGAAATTGACAGCAAAAAATCATTTGATAAATGCCGAAAACTCTAACCAGAGCACACCCCAGGAAACATTTGATAAATCCTCCCAAGATTAGTGTGAATCCACATTGCCCCGAAATTGACAGCAAAAAGAACATTTTTTCCCTACCAAAATAATCATAAAAACTCAGATAAACACCGCAACAAACACGCTCCCCAAAACCCGCCCCCAAAACCCCAAGAACCCATACCAGAGCACCCAAAAAAAAATCCAACCAGATCAATCCAGCATTAAATTCGGCAAAAATCAGAGCAAACCCACCCAAATAAAGGGCAGATTCATCGATCCTTCAGGGATGATTCGCAATTCCTGGTGCCCAACACCGACAGCTAAAAGGAAAAAAAAACATTTTTTTCCTCTCGCAAGAAAGCAAGGACCATCCAAAACTCACCGGAACAGAAATACAAATGCTACCAAAAGGCATCCAGACTGGCATGAACACCGCCAAAACCACACTCCATACGGACGCAGAGACGCGACCCGCATGAACAAACAGACCAAAAAATGAACCCCGAAAAAACAAAAACAAGAAACCTCATTTCCCATGGGGCGAGCGGACCGCAGGACCCGCCCGCCCCGTCCCCTGATCACCCGAACGGCGGATTCCACCCCACATTGCCGCGGAGACGGGATCAAAGCCCCCCTGCCCCAGAACAGAAACACCCCGCCGCCGCGCTTACCAGACTCGCCGGCGCCGGCGCCGTCGCGCCCGCCGTAAAACCCTAGCCCCGGAGGAGAGGAGAGATGGGACGGGCAGGGAGGGTTTTTGGGCTTCAGTGCGCCTCGGAGAGGCCGAGGAGGAGGATGCTTTTGCTGTGGGAGGAGCGGTAGTGGAGGTGGCGTTTGGTGTGTCTGTGTGGGGACTGCTCTGTTCCGGCACAAATGGAAAGAGGTGACAGAGGAGGTGGCAGGCGAGGTTACCGCCCGCGGCCGTGCCCGTGGTGGCGGAGGCTCCGTTGCTCGCTGGCCGGTGGGGGCGTAGGTGGGGGGAGCCTACCCGTCGGTGGCCCGTGGGTTGGTTCGATGTCGCCGTTGGGGGACGGGCCGGCTTCACCGGGGGCATTGATTCTTGCATTTTCTCCACCGTGGGAGACAGCACAGGGAAGGGCTCGGGTAGGGCGCGCGCGCCACGTATTGTAACAAAACATTTCCGGTTGCAACAATCATGAGTATTGCTACGCAATGCTGATTTTCTTTTTACTTGCTGAAACCAAAAAAAAAAAAAATAGGAGTACAATATACCATCTCACTTCCTTAATGTAAAATGTTTTGTATTAAACGGCCATACCGTTTTATATTTGGGAACGGAGGGAGCATAAGTTGATTGAGATTTTCTTATGTCCAGGTCGATGGAGTTCCCCGTCCGACCAAATTCCGTTTCTGAGGAATCTCGACATGGAGCCGTTGGTATATCACCGGAGGCGGATCAAAAGAGAATAGTTAATTTGCGAAAACAAATGAGAGGTAGTGGAGGAAAGATAAACATGAAGGTCCATCCCGTGCTGCAGAGATGGGATCAAAACCTCGATCGCGTGATTGAAAGAATCGCACTTACCAGACCCACCACCACATCGCTGCCCTCGTCATCGCGCCCGCCACACAACAACCTCTGAATCGATGTCGGGGAGGGGGAGAGTTCATCTGGTGTGCGACGGAGAAACCGAGGAGGCTGGTGTGCTTTGGGAGTAGTAGAAGTGGAGGTGGTGTTTTGTATTGTGCGTGTATGGGGAGGCGCTCTCTTTGGGCACACATGGGAAAGAGGGAAAGTGGGGGAGTAGGTGGTTAGTAAGGTTATCACCCGTTCTCGTGAGCCTTCTTGGTGCCCGCGACCCTTCTCCTTTTCCCTTGAAGCAGAAGGGAATAACAAGATTCACCTGGCTGTAGGATGGTGGGTGAGTCATGATTCTTGGGATTGGTTCGGTCTTATTGTTGCAACATGCGTTGGGGCCATTGACTCTGCTAGTCACCGCCAGATTTTCTCTAACGTAACAAACCACGCCAACAAAAATGTATATGATGCAATAAAGATGAAACATGATACTCTTCCCACGGATAATTTCTTATGTCTAAACTGATGTAAAATGCATACATGAACTTTGTACTTTATTGACACATATTCCAACATATTTGCATCTTATATAATGTTATTTATATGTTTTATATTGTTTTCGGAGATTTTCTAAACAATCTCCTCTACTCTAGTTTTAACTCTGTCCGGCAGAAAACAGTTTCTGTTAGTATTTTTGACTTTCCAGGAGCTACATGACTCGAAAAAGGGCAAGGTCTGGGGGCACGCTTCGAAATTTTAGAGACAAACAAAATGAGCTGAAGTGGGACACTAGGAGATCAATGGGATGCGAAAGAGGCCCAGTGGCGCTCCCTCCCCCTGTGGGCTCACCACTTGGGGGTTTTTCCCCCTCGATCGTCTGATTCGCCTCAATATTTCGTCCACAGACTTCCTTTGATCTAAAAAATAATATATATATGACACCCCAGGGTTTCCTCGAGGCTACGGAGGCGGAGCTCAAAACACATAAACAGAGAGTTAGCAGGCCGCCGACAGCGAAGATTGGAGGGGGGAAACGCTGCCAGAATCGCTTCTGGTGGACTCCACCCCCCTCCGACGTGGTCATCTTCATCTTCATCATCACCCTCTACGTCATCTTCATCTACCCCTTATAATATATTGGCAAACATAATGTGTGAGGAAATATATCATTTTCCCATGATGTACTGTAGCTCTATGTCAATTTTCGAGTAGTGACTTGTTCTTGGAAATTGTGAGATATTTTTTTGATGTTTGCATATAAGTATTTGTTATCTTCTATGATGATCTCTTGTACTGATACATTAGTACACATATGTTGGGAAATGCATGAGGTTGTCATCATTGCATGATGGTAGGAGGAGGGACAGCTGGAGCTTAACATGAATCATGTCCCAATTCTTAGATTCATGTTATATTAATTCATGGTTAATCAACGGGGGTATAACTATGGGGACCTTTAGACTTACACCGGTGGTTGGTCTTTATGTCTTAATAATTCTCTTGTTTGTTCTTAACTGGCATTGGGACACCAACGGTGTAATTTCTCATTATTAGTTAACAGTATAATGGAACCACCATGAGCTCACCACAGCTCTCGGACGTTCTCAGCCGTTTGATCGAACAATCCAGTAGTCTGCATCTATTTGCCTCACCGAATCGGTACTGACGAACGAATTCACGTCATGTAAAGGCCGATCTTCGTTGTAGGGCTTCTACTCCCAGGATTGATCTGAGCCTCACCACGTTGATTGGGCCCCGGAGACACTGATCGGCCCAACATGGTCTGGGCTTCCAACAATTTGGCCGCACTCTCCTCCGTCGTCCTCATTGGAGCACCTACGCCCGCCGACCAACCGACCTCCGCTCCGCTCCAGTGCTCGCCTCCGCCTCTGTTTCTGGTTGCCCGTGCCTCCATTATTTCTCCCCTGGCACATCAGAACCTTCTTCCCATGGAATACAACGCGCCCCATCTTGGTCTTCCCCATGGCGGAGAGGAGCGCCACGGTTTGTCCGCCAGCACCGGCAACTCCCGCCCACGGATGTACAGCAGGTTCGTCCACCAGCGCCGGGAAATCCCGCCCACGGCTGGTCAGCGAGGTGAGCTAATCAATTTCACACATCATTTTCGTACTACACCTCAATTTGAACTGATTTTATTAGGATATTACTATGTTTACAGATTATCATATTAGTACGTCACAGTTTACCGATCTCCTCTCTTTTCGTGGTCCGCCGGCGGCAAATTTTGTGTTCCTTGCAGGCCATCAGCTCGACTCCTTAGACGCGGTGGATCGAAATCGCCCATGTACTGAATGCGAACAACGGCCCTCCTTCACGTTCGCAGAGCAGATCAGAACAATTACCGGAACAGAAAGAACGCTTCTCCTTCCCCACGACTTAACTTCATTTCCTGGAGACTTAATGCCGGATTCATAGTGGTAATTTCGACCCATTCATTATCATTCTTCTAATTATGCCACGTCCTGCGATTATTACGTTTAGTCCTACGGTTTTCTCGTGGCTCAAGTAGTTCTGACCCACAGAGTAAGAGGGCAAGGATTAATGAACCAAATTCTATGTGCAAATCCAATTTTGCAAAGAAAAGAAGTATGTTTGTTGAACTCTGCACACGCTGGTTGAAAAGAAAAGTTTTCTTGTTTTTCGATTGATGATTCTATTGTTGTTTTCCTGTTCCTCTAAACAATAGAAGATGTTTTCTTCCCGGTATACTCCATCCAGCATGCAAAGAAAAACCGTGATGATCGGATTATACTAAAAAAGCAGAAACTTATGGTCTCAATGGGCCAACACTTGACCCCAATGGGCCCAACACTTGACCCCAACCGTGATGATCGCATTAGACTAAAAAAGCAGAAACTTATGGTCTCAATGGGCCCAACAATTGCCTCTTGCTGCTGAATTCGTTCAAGCCCTAAAAGGTGCGGCCTACTTTTTACAGAAAAAATAGGAAATATAGGCGGTGATGCCTATTGGTTGACGATCTCGCTCCAGTTTGCATCGATTTAGAGGCTGCCCCGTCCGTGCGCATTTCTCAACGGCAGACTAATGGTGACAATGCTTGGCCGTTTGTTTTCCAGGAGATGTGAAGGGGGGCCTCTCCCTCTCCAATACCAGCATCGACATGCCTCCAACCCACACCCTGTGCGCCGCCGCCGCGACGTTCGTGGAGGTAACCCTAGTTGCGGCGGTAGCAGCAGGGCTCGCTCATTTGCGACAACGCGAGGAACTGAGGATATGGAGTGGGAGGATGTAGCGTCACCGACACCTCTTCTGATGTCGTCTTGTTGCTTTTCTATACCTCCAATCTTTTTCCTTAGCGACCATGCCGAATCCAAAGGTATTCATCTGAATTTCCATCCTCTCCATATGGTCTCCCATTCACCACCGTTGTAACAGATACACTATACTGCAACGTAGCTGCAGTCTCTGATGTACATTTTAAATTATTGATCATTTGTATTAATGGGTAGGATAATATCTGGGTGAATATTATTGTTGTTTTTCTATCGATTACTACTACTATTGGGAATCTTAGCCAAGTGGAGTCAAAACAACTGGTGTATTGTCGGAAAAAATGTTTAGTTTTCTGTGTTCTGCATTGCCAGCGACTATGTATCTGAGAAACCTGATCTGCAACCAGCACCCTAACATCTTAATGATAGATAAAAAAAATTATTGATGAAGAATGCATTTGTTCAAATTACTTGCTTCAAATTTAATAATGTTAGTATCTCTTTGTATTTTTTTCTTCCTTTGTCCAGGTAAAAACATTACTTATGCAAGCTGAAGAAATTTCAAAAAACCTTTGAGGGCAAACATCTAGAATCCTTGAGAAGCATGTGGAGTCATGGAGTATACTCAAGATGGTGATGCATTATTGTTACAGTTCTAAGCAACATAGGGTAGAGCTTATTATTGTTGTCTTTGATGAAAACTCATGCTCTGGAAGCAGCACGCAGAACCTTGAGAATAGAGCTGTGCTATTTCTGCTGGATGTGTGATTGATAAACCAAGATGAGTTTTCTGGTCTCGGTATAGATCATTTATACATAGCTCTTACTGAAAATATTACTCTTGGATTGTTTGGTTATATTTTGTATCCCCTTATCCAGTTCTGGATGCTTGTTTTTTTCCTTATTTTCGGGCTGAGAACAATAATCGATTTGTTCATTTATGTTCCAGTATTAATATTAGATGGGAAATTGGTCTGAATTACTAATTTCTTTCTATATCTTGTAGTTTCTGAGTCACTATTGATACGTCCAAAACGTATCTACTTTCTCGAACACTTTTGCTATTGTTTTGCCTCTAATTTGTGTATTTTGGATGCAACTAATACGGACTAACGCTGTTTTCAGCAGAATTGCTCTGGTGTCTCGTTTTTGTGCAGAAATCCAACTTTCAGGAAAATTCTCGGAATTTATGCCAAAGGGCCTATTTTTCCAGAAGATTCACGGAGCCAGAAGGGCAGGCCTGGGGGAGGCCCAGAGCCCCCACACACTAGGCCGGCGCGGCCTGGAGGGGGGCGCGCTGCCCTAGCGTGTGGCCCCCTCGGCTGGCCTCCGACACCCTCCTCTGGACTACTTAACGCCTTCGACCTAAAAACGCAAGGGGGTTAGAAGAAATCGCCAGAAGACATTCAGTACGCCGCCACCATCGCGAAACTCCGTCTCGGGACCAGAAACTCCGTTCTGGCACTCCGCCGGGACGGGGAATTGGAGGAGATCATCGCCATCATCACCACCGACGCCTCTCCATCGACCAGCCATGTTTCCCCCATCCATGTGTGAGTAATTCCCCCGTTGTAGGCTGAAGGGGATGGTAGGGATTGGATCAGATTGGCCATGTAATAGCATAAGATTGTTAGGGCATAGTGCCTAGTGTCCGTAATTGGTACTTTTATGATATTGTTGCAACTTGTTATGCTTAATGCTTGTCACTAGGGCCCGAGTGCCATGATCTCAGATCTGAACATGTTATCAATTCATGATGATATTCATTGCTTTATGATCTTACCTGCAAGTTGTATACACGTATTGTTGTCCGGAACCCGAGGCCCCAAAGTGACAGAAATTGGGACAACCGGAGGGGAAGACGGTGATATGAGGATCACATGTGTTCACGGAGTGTTAATGCTTTGCTCCGGTGCTCTATTAAAAGGAGTACCTTAATTTCCAGTAGATTCCCTAGAGGCCCGGCTGGTAGGACAAAAGATGTTGTGCAAGTTTCTCATTGCGAGCACGTACGACTATATATGGAACACATGCCTATTGATTGATTAGTACTTGGATACCGTTTTATTACTATCTGCAAATGCCCTGCCTTGATTGTTACATGAGTTTCTCTCATCCATGCAACGCCCGTTCATCCATCCCCGTGCCTACGTATTTTAATCCTGCTCGTTTACTATAATCACTACCGTCGTCTTTGTTACACCGCGTCGATATTTCACTACCGCCACTACAAGAAAA